>NW_024080635.1:7149353-7597166 GCF_003009895.1 Hyaena hyaena | reverse complement strand
AAAAAAAAAAAAAAAAAAAAAAAAAAAAAAAAAAAAAGAGCGGCCTGGTGGTTGACAGCCTGGCTGCCTCTGCCGGTTTCCAAGCCGGGCACCGCACCCACTGGTCAGCGGAGAACAGGGCGGGGCCTCTCTGCACGCTCCCACACCTGTCCTTGGCCACAGCACTTACTGAACCCACAATGTCATCGCCACTGTGTGATTATGGAAGCGATGGCGCTCCCTGCGCTGGAATGCAAGCTCCATTGGGCAGGACCAGGCCGGTGTCTGCTTACCACCAAGTCCCCATCTGCCTGGCACAGGGCCTCACAAGCTCTCAATAAATATTTATGAACGGAAGAAAAGAAGAAGGATGAGGAGAGGGAGGGGCGGAGGAAGGAGCCACGAGCGTCAGCCAGAACAGCCTTCCCAAGATAAATGTTATTGTTACACCCTGAACCCAGAGTCTTCAAGTCTTGGGCCTGGAAGCACTGGGGGAAATAAGAATTTTAATTATAATAAGGGGAAAGACCCACAAATTGGTACCACATTGCTCTGTTTCAGCTTTCTGTAGGGTAGCAGCTTAGGGGGGTGTCCAAATCACAGAAGGTATAACCGCTGATGGGTGTGACCCTGAATGTTGCCAGGCCCCCCTCTCAGACCTTTCCACATCTTACTTAACCCCTGCAACAAGCCTCTGAGACAGGTTCTATTATTCACCCATTTTCGAGATGAGAGGACTGAGGCCCGGAGGTGTTTCAGTAACTTACCAGAGGCCACAGTGCTAAGTAGCAGAGCCAGGTTTGGACTCACATGTAGTTTGACTCTGGAAACTGTGCCCTTAATTCCTATGTGATGCTTCCAGAAGAGGGAGAAATGTTTGGGAAATTCATGAGTGGTATTTCTTTTCTGACATTGTGGAGTCTGGGAGCCCATCATAAGAGAAAGGGGCCTTCCCAAATAACGGGTGCTGGTATGGCTGGGCTGGAAGACCCTGTCATTCATTCATCAAGTGTTTACTGAGCACCTAACCCTGCTTCCGCACCGGCAAGGTGAGAATAATAACACCGGCACGCGCCTTACAGGACAAGGCACTTGGAACACAGCCCGGCACACAGTAGGAGCTCCATAAGTGTTTATTGTATGGTTGTTGATGCGAAGCAAGCCCTGGCTGGGCTTTGGGAACAGAAAGCCACAGAAGACAGACATCCCCCGAAGGGGCCTGCTGGCTCGCAGGAGAAACGGACAGATCAACTGTCACAACCCACTCGTTCTTTAGAAAATGAAAAAGTGCCTCTCTGACCAAAATATAAGATCTCAGCATCATTTACAATATAAAATGTGATCCTATTTAAATAGGCACACACACAAATGGGTGCACGTAATAAGGTCCGAATGAGGCTGATAAACTGTATTCATGTTAACTGTCAATGCATTGTGTCTGCGTGAGTTCCCTGCTACGGTGCTAAGTTATGTTGATGTTCCCTTGGGGAAAATTGGGGGAGGGCCATGTGGGTTTCTTCTGCATTATTTCCTACAACTGTGTATAAGTCTATGATTATCTTGAAATAAAAACGTTGCTTTTTTTTTTTTTTTTGGTAGAAAGATCTCTTGGATCTTTCAAGAGAAGCGGATCTGTCATGCAGACACTTTCTAGGACGTTTAATTCCGTAATATAGGCACATACATGCAGTTACGACTGTGCACACAAGATGATGGATGTTAACCAAACTTACTGTGGTCTTCATTTGTCAACGTGTGTAAGTCAAGTCATTCTGCCGTATGCCTTGAACTTACACAGTGCTGTGTGCTCGTTCTATCTCAATAAAAGCACAAGGCGGAAAAATGCTGTCCTGAACATCTAAGTGCCTGGAATAATAAGAATGACTGCACCACTATTGGGTGCCGGGTGTGATTTATGTACATCACTTCCAATCTTCACCAGATGAGATTTCTTTTTTAATTTTTTTAACGTTTATTATTTTTGAGAGAGAGAGAGAGAGCACAAGCAGGGGCAGAGAGACAGGAAGGCACAGAATCCAAAACAGGCTTCAGGCTCTGAGCTGTCAGCACAGAGCCTGACCTGGGTCTCCAACCCACAGACTGTGAGATCACGACCTGAGCTAGAGTCGGCCGGTTAACCGACTGAGCCACCCAGGAGCCCCAGCCACATGGGAATTTTTAATCTCTAAATTCAGCTGAGAGCTAAACTCTCTTCCCAACACAGGGGAAATGATGGTCTGGCTTTGTATCTGCCGGAAAGGGGCTGCCTGGTGGACACTGCTGAGAGCCACTTCTCCGCTCTGTAGTCCCATCTTTCCAGAAATGTAAACAAGCGGAGAGGGCTGGGCTTGACAAAGGAAGATGAAGGGGCCTAGGGGGGCTGGTGATATGATGATAATGGTGACTTATGGAAAGTCAGAAAAATCAAAAGTCTCTAATGAGGGGTGCCTGGGTGGCTCAGTCAGTTAAGCATCTGACTTGGGCTCAGGCCGTGATCTCGAGGCTTGTGGATTCAAGCCCCTGCATCAGGCTCTGTGCTGATGGTGCAAAGTCTGCTTGAGATTCTCTCTCTCTGCCCCTTCTGCACTCGCACTCCCTCGCTCTCTTCCTCTCTCTCAAAATAAATAAACTTTAAAAAAATCTCTAATAGGGAGAAAGGAGATTTTCAGGAGGATGGCCAAAAAGCCAAGCAGCGTGTGGCTTTTTTTGTGCTTGGTGGTGCAATCCTGCAAAAGGCAATAATATTTCATGGTCTAAATGGCAATCCTTCTCTCTGCTTCCAGGAGAGCGAGGTCACTCATCACCTGCTTTATGACCACGACTTCCAGGGCTAATCATCGGCATGACATAAGGCTCACCCAGTGGACGCAGCCGTCTCCAAGCGTTCTGTCCACATCAGGATTCAAAACAACACTTAAACATCAATAAGAGGGGTGCCTGGGCGGCTTAGTCGGTTAAGCGTCCAACTTCGGCTCGGGTCATGATCTCGCGGTCTGTGAGTTTGAGCCCTGTCTGTGCTGACAGCCAGCTCAGAGCCTGGAGCCTGTTTCAGATTTTGTCTCTCTCTCTGCTCCTCCCTCACTCACACTCTGTCTCTCAAAAATAAATAAACATTAAAAATTTAAAAAGAAAAGAAAGACTGTACTGTGTCACTTCTGTCCTTTGGTAAGTGTGCAGGAAGGAGGTGGTGACATGTCACTGATGTCTGGAGGGCCCGGAGGCTCCCAAAAGCACGATATGAACTTGGTATAGGTTGGGAGCTGGGTCCTGGGAGCCGAGTTATCCTCAGGGGCAAGACTTCTGGGCCGTTCGGATCTGGACCCATGCGGCATTCCAGCAGCTTCTTTCCCAGTCTTGGGACGTTCGAGGAAGGATTTTTTTCCCCATCTGTGACATGAAAGCAGCCTAAAGATGAGTCATTTTTATGAACCACAATGGAGCGTCATTGAAGGAATGTGCCATGTGTGGAAAAGTCTGGATGGAGACATTATAAATTTTTAAGCACAAGTGAGATCAACCCACAATCTCTTAGTGTAAAATACGGTTGGCTGCCCATCGCTCCTTCTGCAAGCCGAGCTCACTGGCGAAAGGAAGCAGGCGCTCAGGCCCTCACCCGCATTTCCGGAAGGCAGTAGAATACGCCATCTAATGAGAATGTGACATGAGGAAGATATATGAACACCTACTTAAGCCAGAGAGCCCATTCCAGCTGGTTCTCCATCTCTCCTCCCTAAAAACAACAGTAACTGTTTTCACCCCTCACCTCTTGCGAGGAAGGCAGAAGAGTGTGGTGACTCAGCCTGACCGTCAGGAGGGCTGGCTCTGGCCTCGGACGACCCCGGGCAAGTTACCTGGGCCTCACTTGCTTCCCATGGAAAACCCAGGTGATAATCATTATTCCTTGCTCCCTGGGCACCTGTGAGGAACCCAGCGTGGGTTCCCAGCGGGGGTGCCGGGCACATGCCGAGGGGTCCACACGAGATGTGTGTGTAATACAGTCCCCTGTTTGGGGCACTGTGCTCAGTCTGGCCTTCGCTATTCCATCCCATCTTCACGATACCACAGGAGGTAGGGGTTTTGTCCTGTTTTACAGGGGAAGAAACGGAGGGCTCGTGAGGTCAAGTGGCTTTGGCCACAGTTCTGCGGCCCCCAAGGGTCCCCACCTGCAGGCACGACTCACCCCTGCCGGCTTCGTGCCTCCACTGACACGCACAGGCCTCCCCCCAGCCCCCTTTCCTTTCTCCATCTCTTTCCCCTCACAGAGGGTGCTTGTCTCCTTACCCTGGTTTCATTTATGTTAACACTAAAGCGGCTCTATCCCGGGCCCCCCACGAGGGGTCTCAGCCACAGGCTGGTCCCCAGGCCAGCCGCCCGCCCGCCCGGGCAGGGCTGGGCCTCCTCCCTGGGCCTCTTCTCTCCCATAACACAGCTACTAATTACTGCCCCGCAAACACACCACCGTGTCTCAGAACTAACCAGCAAATGAAAAGCTATCGCTCTCAGCCAGCCTCTCTGGGCCTCTCAGCCTCGTGGGCGAGCGGCCTTCCCTCAGCCGTCAGGATCACTTACAGAGGCAGGGCAGGACGGGAATCACTCCTATCGGCCAGGCACGCCGGGGGAGACGTGTTTCACGGAGACGGGGGGGGGGGGGGGGGGGGGGGGGGGGGGAGTGTGTGTGTGAGTGTGTTGTGAAAACGGGAGTATATGGGAGTGTGTGTGTCACGTGAATTCGAGTATGTGAGAGCATGCATGTGAGCGTACAGAGTGTGAGGGCAGGTGTGAGTAAAGGTGAGTGTGTATTTGTCTTTCCTGAGCCCCCCCCCACCCCGTGCTGTACTCAGGAATTTGAGATGGGGGGGCGAGCGGGGGCTCCTGCCACTACCTATTGCTGCTGGAAGGGTCCAGAACCACCTGAGACCCCAAACCAGGAAGCATCTGCTTTCCCCCACAAAGTAGGCAGAGGAGAAGGAAGTGGAGCATTGGCTTCATTTGGCAAATGGAGAAACTGAGGAAAGGTAGGTAGACTGACACCCTGGCCTCTCTCCCCACACCCAGCATTGAGCACACCACGCCCAGCCCCCAGGCCTCCACGGGGCTGACAGCCCCACACCCCATGCGGCTGCTCCGCTCTGCGCCCTGGGGCAGGTCACTCAAGCCTCACTGACACTCTGGTTTGTCCTTTAGTCTCACTGGCACTGGCACCCACTGGGTACCAAGCCTGTATCCCCAGGACAGCCCTCTGCACAGGGGAGCTGGCAGATGAGCTACAGATGAAGTTCTACAGATGAAGGAACAAAGGGATTAAGTAACTGAGCTTTTATGGTGTCACGGGCATGCAGTGACTGGGCTGAAGGGCAGACAGGATGAAGGCTTCCACCTCATCTTACAACAGCCCCCCAGAAATGCGGTACCAGCGTGCGTGCCTACAGCCAATTTCCCTCTTTGAAAAGCTCAGTCCCATCCTCCGGAGGGCCCAACCCGCAACGCCAAAGTTAACCCCTTCGGTGATTCTGCCGGAGGTCTCCCGGGACCCAAGGGAATCACACCCATGTGTCCCACAGCCCCCAGGTGGCAGATTCCCCCTTTGTCTTGCACGCGCGTGCACACACACACACACACATGTGTCCCCCGGCCTCTGTCCACAAGTGTGTGTGTGCTACATGAATTCTACTGGTCTGTTCAACAGGTTAAGGGAGGGCTTGGGTTCTGCTTCCAACCCAGATAAGAGAGCCAAAGAGAAACACGAATAAGCAGGTATGAACACAGTCCCCAACATCCTCGAGATGGGGGGCAGGGGGCATGTGGAGGGATGGGCTGGGCAAGGGTTTGAGTAGGCAAGAGAAGGTTCTCCGGGTGGGAGGGGCTGCTGGTCCCATCCAGTTCCACTTTACAAAATAACTCATCAAACTGGAAAACTCAGCAAGATCTCATCACCACAGAGAGCCCTTCAAGCTGGAGCAGCTCTACAAAACCTTTTCCAGACTCATGAGCCCCGCAAAAGTCCAATTTTGCTTGCAAAGTTCCCCCCCACCCCGCCCTAACAGCACGCTCTAAAATTGTTCCCTCTTTCATTCCGTCCATCCCCCAGGCTCAAGCATTACTGCCTACAGCAAAGAACTTGAACTTGGGCTTGGACGTCATGGGAGAGGGAACAAACCGGGAACCGCCTCAGGTTAGCAGACGTCCTTGCCCCTTGCCCCCCACGGCCCGCTGATTTTCATTCGCCAGCTTCTGTCTTCTCTCAGACCCCATAACTGAGGCTGGTTTCGCATGGAGCCCGGTGCCAGGACGCGCTCTAGCTGCCTCCGCACCCCACCTACACCCCAGCCCCCCAGAGCAAACGCAGAGCCAACAGCCGCCCGAAGCAGCCGCCTTGATTTACAGTCAAGCGTAAGCACTGCAAATTCTATTTTATTTCCCCAGAAACACATGAAAAACTTGGCGCTTTCATCTGCTGACACAAATCTTTTTTCTGTCTGTTTTTCTTTTTTTCCATCATTCTTCCCTCCCCAGTGCCCTGCCTCACCTCCTACCTCCGCCCCAGTCACCAGTACATGAAATGAAAGGCTGCAGATAAATGAAGAGGCAGGGAGATTGGACACACTGACTCATCTAGAAAATCATTTTCCTTCTGAATCTGCATCTTCTGGGGAGCACACATCTGTTATCGTGTGTCAGGGCCAGGAGGAGGCATTCCCCGGCCCCTGACTTGTCTTTGCTGGGGACCCAGAGGGACCACTCACCGTAAGGTTTGGCCACGTTGGAGAATCCCTAGCCTCTGTGCCCGTCACCCTGAGGGGCTGGAGTCTCCGGTGGTGTCTCCTTTAACCAGCCTGCCCGCTGAACCCTCTCCCTACTCCCAATTCCTCCCCGACCCGTTCTCCCGAAGCCCCTCCGGACCAGGTCAGACATGTTTGGTCACACCAGGTGGGAAAGTCTCCCTGACCGCCTCCCTCCCGTTCACACAGACTTGCTGAGGACAATCGCACCATTATCCACGGCACAGAAATGGTGGCATAGCAAGACCTCAGGCCTCAGAGGGCCACAGAATCCTTCCAAATCCTCTGTGAAAGTGTTCACCCTCTAACCAAGTTTTTGGATGTTGGAGTTTGTGCAGCGGTCGTGGTGGGGGTTGGGGGGGGGGGGCATTTGGTAGCCCAATACTGCTTTTGAGTCTGGGGACAAGGTCATCAACTGACTTGAGGGGTATAGAAACCTGATTAACAGGGATGCTTGGGGTCTCAGTCGATTAAGCGTCTGACTTCAGCTCAAGTCATGATCTCGCAGTTCATGGGTTCAAGGCTGCGTCGGGGTCTGTGCTGACAGTTCGGAACCTGGAGCGTGCTTCGGATTCTGTGTCTCCCTCTCTCTCTCTCTCTCTCCACCCCTCTCCTGCTTGCACTCTGTCTATCTCTCTCTCAAGAATAAACAGGAAAGAAGGAAGGAAGGAAGGAAGGAAGGAAGGAAGGAAGGAAGGAAGGAAGGAAGGAAGGAACCTGATTAGGACATTTCACACATCAGAAGAACTCATCCCATGGACCAGGCCTGGTCAGCTGGTGGGTAGTTCACAGACCCACCATCTGTGACAGCATCAGCACCGTTCAAAGGCTGAGGGTTGGGGGGGTGGGGGGAGAAGGGAAACTGTCGGGGAATAAAAATCTGGTGGGAATCTAAAGTGCTCCCCACCCCACCCCAGCATCCTCCTCAGGTCCACAAGAGAGATGAGCAATCTCCTCAAAGAGTTCTGGGGGTTTGATGATGGGGGTAATAATATCCAGGCTCTTTCAAAGTCACTTTTCTCCCTGGGAGCCCTAAGCATCTTCACAAAGACTGTCTTATCCGGAACAGTTCTATAAAAGTAGAAATTGAGGGGCGCCTGGGTGGCTCAGTCAGTTGAGCATCCGACTTCAGCTCAGGTCATGATCTCACAGTTTGTGGGTTTGAGCCCTGCATTGGGCTGACAGCTAGCTCAGAGCCTGGAGCCTGTCTTCAGATTCTGTGTCTCCCTCTCTTTCGCTCTCCTGCTCACACTGTCTCTCTCTCTCTCAAAAAATAAATAAAACATAAAAAACATTAAAAATAAAAAAATTTTTAAAAAGGTAGAAATTGATATAAATTGCATCATTGAGTTTTATAACAAAGTTGAGGCTCAGAGAGGTTAAGTCATTGGTCCCAAATCACACAGCATGATAAACAAAACAAACTAAAATGGACAATTTCTTAAAAGTGAAACATGTATCTAACATGCAACCCAGCCATTCCACTCCTAGGTATTTACCCAAGAAAAGTGAAAGCATAAAGAGCTGTACGTAAATATTTAAAGTGACTTTCTTCATAATAGCCGAACACTGGAAACAATCCAAACGCCCACCAACAGGTGAATGGATAAACACATCGTGCTGTATCCCTACAGTGGAGTACTGCTTCGCAATAAAAAGAAACAAAACTACTGATACATGAACAATGTGGATAAATCTCAAAAACACTGTACTAAGTGAAAGAAGCCAGACTCAGAAAGAAAAGAAAAAAAAACACCAGTATATACTACAGGTTCCATTTATACAAAACCCTAGAAAATGCAAACTAATCAACAGGGATAGAAAGCAAATCAGAGGTGTCCTGGGGAGAAAAGGGCAGGGAGAAACTTCCAAAGGTTATGAAGATGTTCAGAATCTCAGTCGTGGTGATGGTTTAACGGATGCACGTTAAATATGTGTGTGGCCAAATTCATCAAACTGTACACTTTAAATACGTGTAGCTTATCGTAGGCCAATTATATGTCCATAAAGCTGTAAAAAAACATTAATGTACAAAGGAGAAGGAGGGACCAAGCAAAGAGGAAATAGAAGTCGGAAAATGAGGTGCTAGAAGTGAAGTTAGCGTGCAGAACATACAATCTGAGGCATGACCCAAATTTATTTCTGACTTTTCATTTTCTGGCAGTGAAATAAAAAAGGGAGGAAATGATTTTCACACAAGAAAACAATATCCACGAACTTAGAAATGAATCCATCGTTGGGGGAAAGCCCAGCAGTTTCCCCGTCCTGCGCACGTGAGGCAGCCGGTCTCACGACTTCCCTGAAGCGTACTAGGCACACCCGTCGTCGGTGAGATTCCTCAAAGCCAGCTGTGTGCTGGTGCGTGTTTCACAACCGACTCCCGGGGCGGGCAGGCCTGATTTGTGGCGCTCCCCAATTTCTGTGGGATAAACACTTCCACCACAGCCAATGTCAAGTTACCCAAGGAAAGTCGAGGCGCACAGACCCAGGAAGGGCACAGCGTCGGGGCGCTGCGCCCACACAGACACAACCCACGTCAGTCACCTCGGAAGCGTAGAAAACAGCAAACTGGGGGGAAATAATTAGGAAGGGGTGAGTTTCGAATACATTTTGTCCTTGTTTTTCATGTAATTTCATTGTGAGCTTATATAACTTAATTTTTAATGATGGTTTGCCCATAATATGCCTCAAGAATTAGATGTCAGGATCTGGCACTAGCCAGCGCCAGCGTCAGCATGGCTACTGGGCACAAGCTAGGGGGTGTGACTGAGCCAAAGTCCCCATGCGTCCCAAGGTCCTGTGGTTGGCAGGAGACAGCCACCTAACAGACACAGATGTAGGTGGCAGTGCTCCCAGAAAGTCCCATGTCTTCTGCACATGAGACTCCTCCCCCAAAGTGGAAGGAGTCCTCTTAATAATAATCAGCATCATAATACCACAGATCAAATTGTGTGCCTCAGGGATTATTCTGAGGATACTGTGACTATGTAAGGTACGAAATGGAGGCCCAGAGACGTTGAGTAACTTCTCTGGGTCACACAGCCCCGTAAGTCATGGCCCCAGGATTTGAGCGGAGGAAGCACCTCTGCCAGCTGGCCTCCCCCCACTTCCCACAGCCCTCCCCAGAACTGCACGCCCTGCTGCACACTGGTCCCACCCCCCAGGGCTGGTGGTCCGGCCCATCCCCGCACTCCCCCTCCCTGCCGTGCCAGCCTCGTCCCCAGAACACTGCCTCCCCACTCTCCCTCCTCACCGGCTCGCTCTGGTCCAAGGCAAACCATGTTCTGGTGCAGTTACTAAGTGTCTTTTCTTGGAAAACACTGAGACCATGTCACTTCCCTTTTCTTAACTGTCCTTCCTTTTATGACACGGTGGCCATCTATTTTGGGCCCCAATGGTAATATCCTCAAGGGGCAAAATAAAACTGTTGCCACCCCGGGTGGTCCCAAGATTGAGAGAGGTAGACTCAGCAGTCCGCTTGGGCGGGGACTTGGCTGTCCCCCTCGGGCCGGAAGTCCCTGCAGGCCCCTCCAGTCCTGAGGCCCCACCACCCTCCCGGCTCCCCACCCCCCGCCCCCCAGCGGGCTGACCCCATGGAGGACACCTGCCTTTCCTGGGTTGACTTCTGGGCGGCTTCCCCAAGCATTCCAGAAAGAACCACCCTCACCCCCAGCCACCTCCCTGTCCACTTGCAAAAGTGATCTGGTGCTGTCACCCACTCTCTGGAGGACCCCTCGGGGGTCGTCTAAGGGCAGGGGTGACAGGCTGGCCGGGAGGGGCCCCTGCCGCTGGAGGCACAGATAAGCCTTGGGCCCCGGAAGGAGGGCGAGATGGGGGTGGCCCCGAGAGCTCGGCTCGGGAGCCTCTAGGCCCAGTGCTCAGGGCAAGAGGCAGAGAGAGGAAGTAAAGGGAGCCCTGATGCCAGGACCCCGCGTGCCCGGGCAGGGGGGCGGGGGCACAAGGCCGCGCCTGTGGAAATCCCGGACAGAATCCACGGGGGGCCTTTCTATCTCCCCTGACCTCGGGCTCCGGCTGAGTCCCCGTCCCTCCCTCTCGCACCCTCACACATGCACACTCGCACACACTCACGTACTCCCTTCCACACCCCCCATATTCCTCACACTCGGATGCACACTCCTCCACGAGCACGCAGTCTCTCCCGGGCGCTCCTACACACGCGCGCACACGCACTCGCACGCCCCACGCCACAGCGGCCCCGGGAGCGGTCCTCCCCCACGGAGGCGGTGGCCCGGGTCGGGCCGCCCCGCCCCAGTCTGCTCCGGACTGGGGAGCTGGCCTTGGCGTTGCCCAGACTCAGAGCCGGCGCGGGTAACCCGACACTGGAGCAGACCTGATACTTGTAATCACTCGCCGGCGTCCGGCCTGGCGCGGGAACAAAGCTCAGTTAACAGGGAACAGAGCTGGGGCCGGCTGGACCGGCCGCCACCCCGCGTCTCCACAGACACGCCTCCGGGGCCTGCACTGCCCTCGAGCCGCTGGGACCCGGGAGCAAGCGGGCAGCCAAGGACGGCCCCTTCCTTCGTCCGTCCGTGTGGAGAGATGCCGACGCCGTGCACGGGGAACCGCCAAGGCCAAGGCCTCGTTTCTTGAGCGTTCGTGCAACACGAAGCCAGCGCCGGCGTCGTCCGGATGCTTGAAACTGGTGACTAGTTAGGTCCGTAGAGAAACAACAGCAACGCGGCCTGTATTCCGTGGAAGGAGAAGCCTGTTACCCATACTCACTCGTCCCAGAGGAGAGGGCAGGGCTCCCACCTGCCTCCCCGCAGCTGCATCCCAGCACCTTCGAGAAGGACTAAGTCACTCCCAAATTCAGCTACATCATCCCACTGGATCCTGGAGTGGCACCAAGAGCACCTACCCATTCTGCAGATGAGAAAACTGAGTATCAGTGAGGTCAGATGACTTATCCAGTGATTAGGCTCTAAGCGGTGGCCCAGAGTGGAGCCCAGGCAATCTGACTCCCAAGGCTAAGCTGATGAAGGAAACAGTAGATACTCAGTGTTGGTGCGATGAATTTTTAAAGTTCCCTGAGTGATTCTGATGAACAGCTGGATTTGAATATATCCGTCCCAGATGGCCCATGTTCCTACCCAAAATTCCAGTGGACATTGGACTCCCCCCCCAAAAAAATCTGCCCCCTTCCTGATTCCTGATAAAATAGCCATCACTTATGGAAAGCTCACTCTGGGCCAGAAGCTAGGCACTGTTCCAGACGCTTGGGACAAATGGACTCAATGAACCCTCCTTTGCAGCCCATTAGACAGAGGAGGAAATTGAGGCACAGAGCGAAGAGGTAGCACAGCCGCAGGAGGCAGGGGCTAGGCAGCTGCCCTCTCCTCCCCCCCACCCCGCTGTCCTGGCACGTCAAGGGCAGTGATCTTTGACGCTGCTCCCTACCCTCCCCCACCACCTGGCATGTCCCTGGGCAGTGGCCCTTGGCGCTGCCCCCCCCCCAGCCCCTTCCCCCCCTCACCGCCCGGCACATCCTTGGGCTATCAGGGGCGGCAGGGCTGCACTGTGGAGCGGTGTGATTTTTATCTTGACAAGCGGCCCTTGCACAATCGCCCAAAGCGGAAATGAGAAGGGGAGAAAAAAGAAAAAGGATGACAGCAGAGCCTGACTGGGATGTGCCCTGCTGGGTCACACCCTGAAACCAACACTCCATTCTCCTTTGTCTGCACAAACAATATGTGAACGAGGCGGGCGGGAGGCACCAGTCACCCCACCGTGTGACTGGTGTGACACCGTGTGACACCGTGTGACCGTGTGCCAGGAGAGCCTGGCGCACTGGGCCCAGCAGGCACCTGGCCTGGCCTGGGGAGCCAGCAGGGGCTGGAGGCAGGGCAGGTGCAGGCAGGGTCTGGGGTCCTGCAGGCAAAGTCATGGGTGGAGAGGTGGGGAGTAGGCAGCGTGACAACCTTGGGCATCTGGCATTGGGGAGGACTCCGGGCCCTGGGGAGGACTCTGGGCACTGGGGAGGACTCCAGGCCCTGAGGAGGACTCAGACCCTGGGGAGAACTCGGGCCCTTGGGAGGACTCCAGGGAGGACTCCAGGCCCTGAGGAGGACTCCGGGTGATGGGGAGGACTCTGGGCACTGGGGAGGACTCGGGCCCTGGGGAGGATTCCAGGCACTGGGGAGGACTCCGGGCACTGGGGAGGATTTGGGCCCTGAGGAAGACTCCAGGCCCTGAGGAGGACTCCAGGCAATGGGGAATACTCAGGCCTTGGGGAGGACTCCAGGCCCTGAGGAGGACTCCGGGCACTGGGGAGGACTCTGGGCACTGGGGGAGGCTCAAGCCCTGGGGAGGACCCCAGAGCGCCCACAGAAGGGCTAGAGAGAAGGCTTTTAGATCACCACGCCCCTCCCACCTGTGAACGACCTGAAAGATGATCAGGAAAAACATTTCCTAGGTGGCCTTAAATTCCCTGAGAAACCCAGATCTACACACCCTGAAACCTGGCCTACGCATCTCAGCTGTAAGCTCTCCATAACAGGATGCCTGTCTAGGGGATACAGAATGGGATCCAGACTGCAAGGGGCTTCTCGGAATGTCACACACACACACACACACACACACACAGTGTGACACCAGAAGGTGATCTTGCCACAGAGCCCAGTAGGTGAGTTTGATGAGTAGGCACGATGATGACACTAATGCCAATAAAACGTAACACTTCTCGGCCACTTACTATGGGCCAGACACTTACATGGATTATCTCATGCCATCCTCCCAACAACCCTATGATATAGGCAATCGGTAAAAAACCCCCAGTTTACAGATGAGAAACTGAGGCTCGGAGTGGTTAATTAACATGTCTAAGATCATACAGCTGGGAAGTGACAAAACACAGCTTTGAGCCCAGTAGCCAGGCTCTGGAAGATGAATACGGTCAAGGTTGGGGATCCAGAGGACGGAGGCAGGGACCAGTGAGGGGGCACTGGAGATGTCTGTACAGAGCAGGGGGAATCTGGGTGGTGAGGAGTCCCTGGCTCTGCCCCTGCCCCGTGACCCGCCCTTCAGGAACGCTGAGTTGGTACAAGTCATCTCACTGGAGGCTCCCGCCTGGTCAAGCCAGCCCGTGGGGAGTGGAGGCAAGCCAGGGGACGAAGCAACAAGAAAAGAGCCTGTCGTGAGCAGAGAAGGGCTGCTCCACGCTGCTGGGGAGAGGCCGGCCAGGGGGTCAGGCTGAGCTTTGAACCCTGCCCCGGCCACCTGACCAGAAGTATTGGGAGCCAGAGAGCGGACAGTGCATCGAAAGCCCGGTAGAAATCAGCTGCCCCCAGGCTCATTAGTGAATCACACGTCCTCACTCACGGCCACAAAGTGCCACTCTTTTTTGAGCCACCGGGGTGGGCACCTTTTGCCATGTTGAGCAACTCGGCCTCCTCCGGTGCCCCCACCGGGAACCTGTGGCTCCCCGGAGCTCGGCCGTAAATCCTCACCCGCACCTCCAGGCTGTCAGCCAGCCCCTGGGAAACCCCACTGAATTTACGAGCTCCAAAGTCCGGATTCACTGGCAAGGAAAGAAAGGGATAGTGTGGCCCATCGGGGACCTGGTGCTCAGAAACCATAAACCACGCTGGTGACAGCCGCGTGACGGGTCGAAGGCCCTGGCGGGTCATTTGCTCTCTGCTTAATGGCCACAATGATGAGGCAGTCGCTGTTTGAGAACCCCGGGTGGGCCACTACTGAAGCTTTAAATCTGTCACCGGAGGTTAAAGGAGGGAGCCGCCTCTGTTCGTCTTCTTCCCGGGGTGCCTGGGCCCAGCCTTTTCATTTTTCTCCCTTGTTCCTTCTCATTCGTTCTACCTCGGTCTGCAAGATGGCCACGGCACTCTCAGCACACACGCTGAATTCCAACTTGGGGACACGGGGAAGTGACAGCCACGGCATTTCCCAAGCTCTTTAAAACCCGTCTTTAGAACAATAGTCTCTGCTGTGTCCTAAAGCGCAGACTCATCTCCGATGAGGCAAAACATAAGGAACAAGGGGGCGAGGAGGGGGGACAGCTGAGGCAGCCACAGAGAGTGAGTCAGGGGGCAGAGTGCCCGTCAGGAGGCCACCACCAGGAAGGCGAGATCCCTCTTATCTCCACCGGCCCTGCCAGCCAGTGTGGTCTGAGCCACAGCCCCTTGATTCCTCTCCCCCTGGACCCCAACCTCAAGCCCATTAAATGGCCACTGAAAGCAATGTCTCCACCAGCCCCCTCGCCTTGCGCTGGGGCAAAAAGTATTGTAGTCTTAACCAGGGAGTCATCTTGTATTAACAAAAGCAAATGGTCTCTGTGTGTGTGTGTGTGTGTGTGTGTGTGTGTGTGTGTGTGTCAGAGACAGAGAAATTAAGGGCAAAAGGGAGTATTCTATGAACTATCCGTTGGCATGAGGAAAGAAAGAGCTAGCATCCCTTGGCAGGCTGTGAATGCCCTTTAATTAAGAAATAAATTTGGAACCAGCGAATTGAGCAGCGGTAAAGAAACACTCCATTTAATTACCCATTCATCTGTTGGCACTGCCAGGGCCCTTCTGTGCCACCGTTGGCAGAACACACCAGCACATGGGCGCTGAGGATGGAGGCTGCCCTTTCCAGCTTGCTTCCAGCTCTTTCCGCGTGGAGAGAAGAAAGCAGAGGCCGCGAGAGACCCAGGCAGGGGCAGCACAGAGTGACCGCTCTAATCGTATCAAAGGGCTCTGGTGACCGTAACCCACCAGACAGCCAGAGCGGTTCGTCGCCAGCACCCACCCACTGGAATTGACTCGAAGACATTGTTGCAGATTCTCCCCAAGTAAGGCCAAAAGAAGGAGGAGGCGTGTGTTTGAAACGCCGCTCTTCACCGTCTCCAGCTCTGCCCTGCTGTTACGGAGCAAATGGGGGCAGTACTGACCCCAAGTGTAGCTCAGACCCTAAGCCGTCGTGGTGAACAGAGCAGCGAACGAGGCACCATCTGCCCTTCCTTCCACCGCAGATTCTGAACTGGGGGGAAAGCGAGGTAGGGGTTGGGGGGGGCGGGTAGGGCGCTGGAAACCGGAAGCCTAAAGCTTCAGGATCCTGTTTCTGTGTCCTGGTGGACCTAGGGCTTCAGATGTAATACAGAACCTGGGGTTTGGGGTCCACGCCATGGAAGCCACTCACAAAACACCCCCCAAAGCCCTGAGGGGCCACGTTGAAAGAATTTCTGGGAGGAAAGAGAGACCCTGACTCACGTGAAACCGAGATCCAGCTGCTCACAGCATGATAGGCTTCTGGGAACCTGTGGTGGGGTTCCAGAACATTTCTAGAAACCAAGAGAAGAGCCAAGCGAGAAAGCTTTGGGGCACCAGAGAGGGTCTTTTGTGTCACTAAGGTGCCCCAGGAGGGACTGAGGAATACTCATCCGTGAGGGATCCCAAACCCATTCTTTGTTTCCAGAACTTTCTTCCTAAGTGGAGGGGTATGGAGGAATATGTATTTCTGGAAGAATATATTTTATGGGGGAATATGTATTTCCTTCTACACAGGGGACATGCTAGTGGGATGGGCCACATCTTTCCCTCTTTGGCCTCTGATTCCTAGTATCTGCTCTTATAAACAGCCTTCGCTCACCAGACAGCCTCATGATGTGTCAGGAGTAAGTGGATCTGAAACAGCAAAGGCGACTGCTTCAAAACACTCTTGACTTTAAAAATGAAGGAAAGGAAAGCATTTGGCAAAGGACATTTGGGTTTGGCCAAAGCCAGGGCTTTGGAAAAATATTTTGAGACGTTTCACCAAACTCAGAGCGAAGCCAGCGGGGCCCGGCTCTGGCCATTACGGGTTATTTGCAGCTCGCTTCTTTCCAAAGCAATCTTCTTCTATCTGCGAGCTAAGCTCTTCTGACCCAGGCTGATTTCTGCAGCTGTTACGTTCAACTCCTTGCCGTCACGATCTGACAGACATTTGGAGACAGCTCTGGCAGGCGGCAGGAATGCGAGGGCCTTCCCTCCAGTCTGAGCCCCCAAGGACCCCAGCCCGCTCTCTGCATGTTCCAGAGGCTTCCAGAACGGTGCCAAGGAGCAGCACGCACACAGGATGCAGCAAGTCCGAGCTCTCCCGGGCGGGGCCCAGCCGGGCAGCAAAGTCCTGCCCGTTAGGAGGCAATAGCATGTGGAAGCCACGCTCTGACAGGCTCCGGACAGAGGGCGGGAGCGCAGACACAGGGTAAGAGAGGTGTCGGCTGCAGAGGCCAAGCTGAGAAGACGTGAGGTCGAGCGCTCACCCCCACCACCCCCTCGCGGGGCCCCTGCACGGGAAGTTCTCTCTGTACGTGGCATGGAACTTTGGGCCCTTCTCACATCCTCTCTGTCTTTTTTAAGTTGCTCTCCTTACCCCTCCCCGTTTAATCCCACCCTCTGTTAAACCCGCCTCAGCCCGGCTGCTGCCTCCTACCTCACTCATCCAGCAACCTGCCCATCCGCAAACAACCCCGCAAGGCCATCAGCTTCCGTGTTCACCCTTCGTCACACAAGCCAGAGGTCACCTGTCGGGGACAAGCTCTCCAGAACCTTCCAAGAGGTCAATTCAACAGGTAAACAAATCCCCAAAGCATGTGTCCCGTGAACCTGTCTTCCCTCCGGGGAATGTGGTCTCAAACACTCTGCTGTCCACCTTTGACTGGGAAGGAGAGGGGAGTGTTTGAGGCCATAGAAGGGTCCAGTTATCAACATCTTAAGCCACCTAAGCAATGACCCTACTCTGCCTTCAGCATCTCCTGCAGAAAATGAGGGTGGGGGATGTCGAGGCCTTCAGGGGAAGCATTTCCCCACGAGCATCCACTCACACTTTTCCTATTACTTCTAATTTGTACACCTGTCAACACTTCCCAAAGCAACAAACAAAACGCCAAGGAATAAAAGAGCTATGTGCTCCCTGGCTCGTTTACTTCCAGAGGCCCTTGTACAAGTTCTCTGTTCACCAAAGGGACCTTTTCCTGCTGCCAAAATCTGTCTCAGGATGGGGATTCTGAGCCCACTCCTGGGCTGGGGTAATGTGTTCTTCCATGGGTCAACATTAAAGGTTAAGACTCAGAATGGGCTCTAACAAATTGCCCTGACCCACGAAGCTTGTTTTTGTCTGATTTCCTTCCCGGCTCCCAAAGATGGCAAGTCACAGGTACATCTGTTCTGAATATCGGCCTCTTGCCTTTGATCCTCTGCCCTGTGTCTCTCAGATGTTCTTACTGAACACCGGGGGACTGCCATGCACCAGACAAGGCTTCCGGCTCCTCTTGGGAAGAGCTCAGTAGAACTTAATGGACTAAACAGGGAACAATTTCTATATGATTAATTAATTAGGGTCCTACTAAGAAGGATAATAATATAATAACTTAAATAAGACTGCAAGGCCTAGCTGCCAGTTTATTAAAAGAATCCCTAAGAATAGCACAATTAAAGAGACATTCAAGAAAAGGGAGCGTGAAGCGGTGGGCCCAGCTCTGACTCATGCCAGGCTAACTTCAGGGGGTTTGAAACTCAGGGTCCAGTGTTCAACCTAAGAGTTGCCTGTCTCCTCTGAGCTGTTTCCTCCCTCCAGTAAATGGGAGGATTGAGGTATATTTGTCAGGGCTGTTGCGGAAATCCAATGGATGAATGAAAATTGCCCAGGATAAAACAGGCTTAAAATACACGGAAAATATTGCTCAAGAAATTCTGGCACAGTAGTGGGCTGGTACTAAGGATGGAAATAAATGGAAAGAGGTCCATCAAATATGATCCTTTCTGTTTTATCAGCAAGCATCTTCTTTTTCATTGGACTTTTAATCTGTACATTCAGCTCTCATCCTTGGAAAGTAAGTGGATTAAAAATCCCACCAAGAAGCATCTTAGTTGGGGGAGTACCCGGGGGGCTCAGTTGGTTAAGCCTCTGACTTCGGCTCAGGTCATGAACTTGCAGTTCGTGAGTTTGAGCCCCGCGTCGGGCTCTGTACTGACAGCTCAGAGCCTGGAGCCTGCTTTGGGTTCTGTGTCTCCCTCTCTCTCTGTTCCTCCCCTGCTACTACTCTGTCTCTCTCTTTCTCAAAAATAAAGATTAAAAAAAAATTTTTTAAAGAGCATTATAGTTAATTACAGATGAATAAACACTTGTTATTTACAGATGAGTAAAGGTTATTCTAGTTACTAGGTTTGTTGGTTAGTATTGCATTTGGGACCATTAGCATATTACTGAGTGGTCCAGAGACATTTCGGTGCCCCTCTGTGCCTTATTCATCCTGCCCCTTCCATCCTCCTCCCCATCCCCCACACTCTTGGCCATATCATTTTTCAAGGTCTCCCACCTTGGCTCCCTTAACTGTCCTGGGGCTGGTGACCCAATCCCTCAAGGCCATATCAGATCAATCCTCATCTAAAAACCAGATAGTAAATATTTTAGGCTTTGCAGGCCATATAGTCTATATCACAACTACTCAGCTCTACCTTTGCAGTGTGAAAGCAGCCATAGACAAAATGCCAGTGAGTGGCGCTGTGTTCCAATAAAACTTTATTTACAAAAACAGTGATGGGCCAAATTCGGCCCAAGAATCTAAATAGTCCTTAGGTGTTCCATGGATTATAATGGTTAATATATTGGACCTAGGGGCTTACTTACTCACTTTCTGGCTGGGGCTTTTCATACTTTAAGTCATGATCAATAGGAGACATTTTAGACACTGGGAAAGTCCAGTATGAAAGATACCTAAGACATAGGTTCCCTTTAGTGTCTTTTAGTAACAACACTAAAGCCTACCACATCTTGTTGCCTCTAATGCTGGCATTTTCAGATTGCAGAAAGATCTCAAGCTTAAGAGTGCAACATAATCACTCAGAGGGCTTTGTTAAAACACAGATTACTAGACTCCAGTCCCAGGGTTTCTGATGCAGAAGCTCTGGGGTGAAACCAGAGAATTCTGTATCCAACAGACTCTCAGGCAATGAGGCGCTAGGTGTCAAAAACCTAAAGGTATACTGCCACCTAGTGGATAGCCATTAGAAGTACCCAATGCCAACTATTGCTTTGATTTTGAAATGTACTAAAAATTAATCTTTTGTTGTGGAGAAGAGTCAGATTCATAAAGTCAGTCTGTCATTTGCATACTGGGATTCTACAGCCGTATTCCAAGCTTCTTTAAACAAATAAGGTGTCACATTATTTAAAGCAACATGGCGGCAATTTTAAATCAACTTAAACCAGAAACAGATTATTTTCCACCAGGGAAAAAGCATTTTAAATACCTAAATAGAATAAGGCCGCTGCTGGCTCGGGTATCTGGCCACTCTCTCATTTCCAGATGCACATACTTTTCCTGAAGGACAAAATCCACACCCCAGCCTTCCAATCCGCTATTGATAAACCACCTCAACTTGACGCAAGTGATAAAATTCAGCAGGAGATGGGCCAAAATGAGCTTGTTTCTGAGCCCGGGCTTTGCGATCTTTGCACGCACAGAACAGTAACAACGGTAAAGGTCTCTGGCAATAGGGAACTGTGTAAATATTTGCATGCCAACATACCAAAAATGCAAGCACCCGCTCCCACCCACCCACCCCGGCAAAAGACCTGGGTCTCTAACTCTACCAGGCACAAAATAAAGGGAATCATGGTCACCAACAGCAGATGACTTGGGATCCCATGCTTGGCGGGCTGCTGGGGTTTTGTCAGCGTGGAGAAACATATTAGGGCTGTGCTACAAAGGATGGCGTGGCACCAGGAGTACGGAAATGACAGGGACCGGAACGGTTTTTGATGCCAACAGTTTATATTTGATCTCCAGATGCAATGCAGCTGACAGCTAATTAGTTTGACTTAGATCTACACAGATCTCCCCTTCTTTTTCCACACATGCTGTGGGCATGCTAGTGTGAAAATGTGTCTGCCTGGGGTTGCGCTTTGATTGAGAAGTCTCTGGAATGTACACACTTGGAGCCCCGGAGAACTCTGGAGCCCCGTACGTGGAGCATCTGGTGAAAGTCTCTTTCCCTCCCGCTTGGCCCGAGCACAGGTAATGTGGTGGCGTTCTTTACCCAAGTGGCTGAGTCTGGCCTAACAAGCCGGACTAAGTTGTTCAGCATCATGTTTCTGTGAATGAGGCCACCACTGACGGCAAACCTCCGTGGTCAAGAGCTACCAATGTGAATTCTGTGGCGACTAATGAAAAAGCAATTGTGGTGCTTTGGCGGGTGAGCTGTTTGGGAAGAATGAGAAAGGTGCAGGGCAGGATGGAAGCCCTTGGTGACGCAGAGGTAATCCACAGACACAGTCCCTCCCTTCTTTGCGGCCACACTCAAATGTTGCAGCTGCCAGGGACAGCAGGGACATTGAGACCCTCCTCTCCTCTGGCCCCAGAGCACCAGAGCTAACAGGAATGGGGTCCTACTGTGCGCTAAGCAGTTTTAGAAGCACCTGTAATCAACACAACATCTCTATGAGGCAGATGCTGTTATTACCCTTATTGTGGAGATGAGGAATCTGAGACAGGAAACTGATCGCCCCGGGGTCAAACAGCAGGGAGACAGGCTGGTATTTGATCCTGGAAGTCCTTCTCCAAAGACCATGCTCTTCACCGCACTGCACCAGAAGACTTCATGCCTCGGCTTGCTCGAAGGCACCCGTGGCGATCCACAGCCTACCTAGTGGTGTGGTAGAATTACACCTCAACCCTCACCATGGTTCCATAGTGGACTTGAGTGGGTTTCCTTGTGCTCTGACTTTGGGCTTGGCCATGTGACTTGCTTTGACCAATGACACGTTTCGCCATGTGATTCAAGCAGGGGCTTGTAATGTGCTTGTTCCACTGGAGTGCCCCCTCGTCCTCACGGGCCCCCGAATGAGGTTCACGGAGCCAGCCCAAAGCCAGACACAACTGAACCCAGCCTTCATCAGCCAACTCCAGCCAACCCAGCGTGCCGATAAAGATCATGATCGTGTTCCAGTCAACGATACACCAGGGAAGCTTTCCAGAATAAATGAAGCCTCCAGAGAAGAAGCATTCTTTGACCTTGCCTTTCCCCCCCTCCCTGGACACTGGGCACCATCTGGTGACCACAGGCAATAAGCACAAGTACAAAAGGCCACTATGCCAAGGAGGCCTCAGCAGAAAACAGAACTAATCCTAGGTCCTTGCTGAACACATCACGCCACTGAGCAGTCGCCCACCTCCACATTTTTGTGAGAAAAACAATCTCCTCTTTGTTCAAGCCAGTAGTAGTTGGGATTTCTATTATTCACAGCCAAAGTCATTCCTAAGTGCTATTGATTTTCTAAAGTATGGCCAAAAACCGTTACAGAAGCTGTGTCATCTGGGGCGCCTGGGTGGCTCAGTCGGTGGAGTATCTGACTCTTGATTTTGGCTCAGGTCATGATCCCGGGATCATGGGATCAAGCCCCACATCGGGCTCCTTGCCTAGCATGGAGCTCGCTTGGGATTGTCTCTCTCTCACCCCCTCTGCTCCTTTCCCCGTCTCGCTTTTTCTCTCTTTCTCTCTCTCTCTCTCTCTCTCATTCTAGAAAAGAAAAAAAAAAGGCTGTATCTTCACATCTCCCTCTTCTTTTTTCTTCAAGTTGGTTGGTCTTTCCAGAATAGTAGGAAGGAAGTCACAAATCCTTGTTAATATCAGTCAACCGATACGTGTTTCTTTTTTTTTTAATTTTTAATGATTTTTTAATTTATTTCTGACATAATGAGACATAGTGTGAGCAGGGGAGGGTCAGAGAGAGAGGGAGATACAGAATCTGAAACAGGCTCTGAGCTAGCTGTCAGCACAGAGCTCAATGCGGGGCTCGAACCCACAAACCGTGAGATCATGACCTGAGCCGAAGTCGGACGCTTAACTGACTGAGCCACCCAGGCACCCCAACCCATACCTGTTTCTACTCACCCTGGAGCCATTAGTATAGCTATCAATATGAGAAACAGCTTAACTAAAATCAACCCTTGGTTTTTGTTCATTGATGTAATCACATTTCTAGAACACTTCCTCACATATAATAGGTGCTCAATATAGCTTGTCTAATGAACAGTGTAATTGAGTTGCTGATAGTTCTCTCAATGGGTAATGACCCATGTCTCTTGGGAATCTGTTTTGGCCACTTTGTCTTGTCAAGGGGACTCCTGGAAGTCACACCCAAGTGAATTTTGTGAAGCCTGCACCTCAAACAGATATGAAAGTCTTCTCATGATATGGTTACGAACAGAAACCATAACAGTTTTATTGAGATATAATTCTCATACCACAAAACTCACTTTTTACACTGCCTAGTTCAGTGGTTTTCAGCGTATTCACGGGGTTGTGCAGCCATCGCCACAATACAACTTTAGAACATTGTCATCACCCCACAAGGAAACCTCATACCCATGAGCAGTCATTCTCCATGACTCCCTCCCCCCTCCCACTCAGCCCTGACAACCACTAATCTGCGTCCTATCACCAAAGATTTGCCTTTTCGGGACATACCATAGCAATGGAATCATCCAATGTGTGGGGTCTTCCGCATCTAACTTCTGTCACTCAACACAGTGCTGTCAAGGTTTGCTCATATTGTAGCATTCACGTATCAAGCCTCCACTGCTTTGTACTGCTGAGTAATATTCCCTTATATGGATATACCACATTTTATTTATCCATTCATCATGTTGATAACATGTGAATGGATTCCTCTTTTCTGGCTCTTACAAAGAATACTGCTATGAACATTTGCTTAAAGTCTTGGTGTGGTGATATATCTTCATTTATCTTGGATACATACCCACCAGTGGAATTGCTGGGTCATAACTTTTCTTTCTAACATTTTGAGGAACTACCAGACTGTTTCCCAATGCCACTGACTGCATCATTTCATATTCCCACCAGCAGTGTATGGAGGGTTACAATTTCTCCCCATCCTTACCAGCGCTGGTTATTATCTGTCTCTGGTTAGAGCTCTCCCAGTGAGTGTGAGGTGGTATCTAATTGTCCCTTTACTTTTTATTTGCCTGAGGGCTAATTGTCTTAAGCATCTGAAAAGATGCTTATTGGCTGTTTGTATATCTTCTTTAAAAAATTATAGAGACATAGGGGTGTGAGGGTGGCTCAGTTGGTTAAGTGTC
Source organism: Hyaena hyaena (assembly GCF_003009895.1). Taxonomy (NCBI): domain Eukaryota; kingdom Metazoa; phylum Chordata; class Mammalia; order Carnivora; family Hyaenidae; genus Hyaena; species Hyaena hyaena. The sequence continues at coordinate 7,573,313 of NW_024080635.1, read as the reverse complement.
TGGCTCTTCATTTCAACTCAGGTCATGATCTTGCGGTTTGTGAGTTCAAGTCCCCACATCAGACACTGTGCTGTCAATGTGGAACCTGCCTGAAATTCTCTCTTCCTCTCTATCTGCTCCTCCCTTGCTCACACTCTGTCTGTCTCAAAAAAAAAAAAAAAAAAATATATATATATATATACACTTAGAAAGAGAGAGCCATAAATTTAATCATATTTGTATCAGCTAATTTTGCTGAAAACTTTTGTGAGGTGACATTATGAAGCCAAAATTCTTTTTTCCCTAATAATGAACAAAGAATTATTAAAACCAGATTAAGTCACATGCTACTTGATAGCCTGTATTCATGATAAATGAAAAGATGATTCTATTTTCTTAGCCACTAAAGTCCCATCACTACATACGTCTGGCAGGAAAAAAAAAAATAGGTCTACTTGAGCAAACGTGCAAATAGAATCAGCAAAAAGTTTAAATTCTAAATGGCTTTTAGAATTCCTTTTTCTTCTAATCACACATGGTAAGTGGAAGAGCTTACTGTGTACTTTAAAATTACAACATTTCAGGGCATCTGATTGGTTCAGTCAGTGGAGCATGTGACTTTTGGTCTCAGGGTTGTGAGTTCAAGCCCCACATTGGGTGTAGAGATTACTTAAAATAGAATTACAACCTTTTTATTTAGCTATTAATGCTAGTTCTCTTGAGTTGCTATGTGCCAAGCATTAAACTAGGTTAATTCCAACTATTCATTCATTTAAACTTCGCAAGAACCCCATGAGGTATATGGCATAGTTATCTATGCTGTGTAACAAATCATCCCAAAATTTAGCATCTTAAAACAATAACCGTAATTCATTACCCCATAGTTTCTGTGAGTCAAAAATTTGAATAAGGAGGGATGAACACAGGAGGGATGGTTTGACCCTGCTACACAAATCTGGTGCCTCCAATAGTAAGACTCAAAGGTGAGGACTGAAATATCAAATATCACTCAAGTATCTGGCAGTTGATGCTGGCTAGTGACTGAGACCTCCACCATGGTCTCTTTCATGCTCTTCACAACATGGTGGCTGGATTCCAAACCAAGCATCTGAAAAAGAGCCAGGATCACTTTCATCACAGTTGCAGAGGCCCACCCAAGTTCAAGGAAAGAAAGCATGGGCCCTCTCTGCTATGGACTGCATTATGCACTCTGATGGTTAATTGTATGGTGAATTTGACTGGAGGCCCAGGTTAAACATTATTTCAGGGTGTGTCTGTGAGGGCGTTTCCAGAGGAGATTAGCATGTGGATCAGTGGACTCTGTGAAGTACATCCCTCTCCCCAGTGTGGGTGGGCATCATACAATTCACTGAGGGCCTGAACAGAACAAAAAGTAGATCAAGGGAAGATTCATCCTCTTCTTCCCTGCCTATTAAGCCTGTACATTAGTCTTCTCCACCCTTGAACTTGGATTTACACCACAGTTCCCCTGGTTCTCAGGCCTATGGACTCAGTCTGAACTACACCACTGGCTGTCCTGTGTCTCCAGCATGCAAACAGAAGATTTATATGTAGATCATACACACACACATATACATATATGCATAAAACTACATATACACGTGTATGTTGGTTCTTTTTCTCTAATACATGTTCATATGTTGAAGTCTTAACCCCTATACCTCAGACTGGGAACTTATTTGGAAACAGGAGTTTATAGAGCTAACCAAGTTAAAATTAGGTCATTAGGGTGGACCCTAATTCAATATAAGTGGTATCCTCATAAAATGGGGAAATTTGGAGACAGATAGGTGGCCCAGGAAAACACCACATGACTATGAAGGCAGAGATCAGGGTGATGTTTCTACCTGACAAGAAGTGCCAAAGATTGCCAGAAAAATGCCCAAAGCTAGAAAGGCCTGGAGCAGATTCTCCTTCGGAGCCTTCCGAAGGAGCCAACCCTGCCGGCCCTTTGATCTCAGACATCCAGTCTCCAGAACTGTGAGATGGTAAGTGTTGTTTAAGCCCCTCAGTGTGTCTACTTTATTACTGCAGCCCTAGGAATCTCATCCATCATCTCTTGACGGAAGACCATCAAACATCATACTGTAGGAAGAGCATGTAGAATGGTGTAGATACTGGTGTGGCCATCTTTGGAAATTACAGTCTGCCACAGCCCATCATCTGGCCAACAAAAATCAATATTCCTCCCACGTGCAAACTAGGCAAAACCACAAAGCCTCAGCACCAGCTTAATGTCTAGAATCTCACCATGCAAATCGGGTCCAGGTGACATTGAGGCTTGTGGAGCAGTTAAAGAGCACAGCTCCTCTTCATCTGAGGTGTTGTCCATGAAAGAGACGAGTCCTCTGTCGCCCCCCCCCCCCGCCACAAGCCCCTGCCGTGATGGGACAGGTCATTGAAGTCTTCTCCTTCCAAAGTAATTCTCACTCTCCTGAAGAGCCTGCAATCGTCATCTCTAACCCTACATCGACGATCCCTTTCAAACTTACTCTCCCCTCATCTCCTCCATCATAGAATTAGATGATGTTGAAGCTGGAAAGCAAGGTAAAGTATAAGCTAGGTGCCACGCACAACCTCTGGACAGATCTTACCCTAGAAACAATGTTGGGTGAGGAAAGCCAGACCTAAAAGAGTAGATACTGTATGATGCCATTTATAGGAAGAGCCAAAGCTGGCAAACTAATCTGAAGTGATTGAGTCAGAATAACTGTTACCCTTGGGCGATGCTTTGATTAATGAGGGACCCTTCTATGGCTTGACATGGTTGGTGGCTGCACACCTTTATAAATATATAAAGACTCATCTATATATATGCACTCATGATTGTGCACTTTCCTGTATATAGAGTATACATCCGGGTTTTTTTTTAAGCTTAAGATTGTCCTGTGGTTCTCATATTTAGGATTTAATAAATCAATCAAATCACACACATAGACACACACACACACACACACCAATTAGAAGTAATTTTCCACAATGACTATGGATTGACTAGGAAGAAACAGAATGCTTGCTTCTTGGGTTTAAAAAAATACACAACTGGGGGCGCCCAGAAGGCTCATTTGGTTAAGCGCCCAACTCTTGGTTTCAGCTCAGGTCATGATCTCACAGCATCATGGATTCCAGCCCAGCATCGGGCTCTGCGCTGGCAGTTCAGAGCCTGCTTGGGATTCGCTTTCTCTCCTTCTCTCTCTGCCCCTCCCTCATTTGCCCTGTCTCTGTCTCTCTCAAAATAAATAAACTTTAAAAAAAATTTTTAGTACGCAACTGACTTGAAGCTATGTTCCTCAAACCCCACATGGGGGCGCGCTAAACAATTGCCGTGATCTCAGAGGTTGTCTTTAAAACTGTCCTCTCTTTATGTCCCCACCCCCTGTAGACTTTCAGGCTGTCCCTATGCACACCGGACTCTAAGCAACTGGACAGGTCAAGACCAGCCCTTATTCCAGGGCCTGTGTTATATTAAAAAGAATGAGAAATGTCAAGACAGGATTTTGTAAAACTTCTGGTGTATATTACATGTTTTACATTGGACCATTACACGTGTGTGATAAATGATCTATGTATGGAAGATTCCATATATTCTTGACTGTATTTCTGAGATTGTTGGGTATTTTCTGCATCTCTCCCCAAGGGGCCACTTCCAGCTGAAGAAACACACACCTGCCCCTCCCAACCTATCATACACTTATACACACGTGTACACACATGTACACACGTGTACACACAGATTTCAGCCAGGTGAGATGTTGTCAGTATCTCCCAGCTTCTCACGGCCACTGCAGCCTGCAGAGCTCCCAACAGCCTGGATGTTTGCAAACAAAAATCCCAGCACCTCATCTAAGGGACAAGACTAAATCCAAAGCTAAACTAGCCATCCAAAATGTGAATATTTTTAAAGATCAGAGTTGTTTGAGTTGTTTTTGTTTTTGTTTTTTAATGATTCGGCCATATGTTCTGGTTCTATTGTAGCAAAAAGCCAGGTGGGACTCTGGTCCTCAGATCCCTAGGTTCTGCAAGTAGTTGTCGTTTGTCAGAAACTCTGCCTTGGACAGAAGCAGCAGCCCAGGGAGAGCGCAAGGTAATCTGGCCTCAGTGATGAGCTTTGGAAGAGTCCCAGAGGAGTGTGGCTCAATAGCCGCTACCCAGTCCTGTGGTGCAGGGGAGGAGAGGTCTGGGGAAGTGGGGCTTAACAGCTCAGATTGGCAGGAAGAGGAAGCCTTTGCTTCTCCCTTAAAAAAAAAAAAAAAGCCAATACTTTTGGGGGCAGGGAGGAAGTCACATGAAAACCTCCCTTGGAGATTTCTGAATGGTCAGTTTGGCATTATCTTGATTGGAAGGTGATGAAAGAGAGAAGACCAAGTATAGGAAATGTCCACCCATGGGGTGCATGGGTAGCTCAGTTGGTTTAAGCATCTGACTTCGGCTCGGGTCATGATCTCGCGGTCTCTGAGTTCGAGCCCCGCATCAGGCCCTGTGCTGACAGCTCAGAGCCTGGAACCTGCTTTGGATTCTGTGTTTCCTTCTCTCTCTGCCCCTCCCCCACTTGTGCTCTGTCTCTGTCTCTCTCTTTCTCAAAAATAAATAACCATTCGGGGCGCCTGGGTGGCTCAGTCTGCTGAGCATCCGACTTCGGCTCAGGTCATGATCTCATGGTTCATGGGTTTGAGCCCCACGTCAGGCTCTGTGCTGACAGCTAGCTCAGAGCCTGGAGCCTATCTTCAGATTCTGTGTCTCCCTCTCTCTCTGACCCTCCCCTGCTCATGCTGTCTCTCTCTCTCTCTCAAAAATAAATAAAACATTATAAATAAATAAATAAATAAATAACCATTTAAAAATTTTTATTAAAAAACAGAACGAAGCCAGCCTGGCCAGCACCTTGGTCTTGGACTTCCAGCCTCCAGAACTGTGGTGAAATTAATTTCTGTTGCTGAGCCCCCCAGGCTGCCTTCTTTCATGGCAGCCCTTGCGGACTGATACAGGTCACTTGCCCAAAATCTTTTGCGTGGCAAACGGAAGAACTGGCATTTTAATGCAGCCCGCTCTTCACAGTGGCTCTTGCCGAGACAGCGTAAGAGAGGGTCCTACTGGAGCGGGACGATGGTCGCGGGAACTGCCAACGCGCGCGGCCACGTGGCCTGCACCAGCCCACCGCGTTGAGCGCTTTGTGTGGACTATCCGTGTAACACCAACAGCAGCCCCGTGAGGTTGGTGCCACGACGGCCCTGGTTTCCTAGGGCCGCAGGAGGATCCCAGGGCCCTCGGCGCCAGCTGGGAACACCACGCTCTACTACAAGTAATCGCCGCCGTGAGAGACCATTTTGCTTTGGTCAGCTCCTCCACTTGGCCAGAGGCTGTCCATCTCCGCCTTCCAAGGGAGGTGACACCGTGCAGTCAAGTAATAATTAAGCCCCCATTTCCCTGAGGAGGCCTTTGAAATAAATGAGGGGTGGTTTTCTGGCGAAGACATCACAGCCTTGGAGGGAAAAGGCGGGGCGGCCCCGCCCTGGTGCGCAGGGAGGAGGAGGAGGAGCTCTGTTAGAGGGCGGGACCCAGCCAGGGCCCCTGCAGTAAGCGGGGAGCAGGGCCGCTGCCCCTGCACACTTTGTTTATTTATATTTCTTTCGGGAGAGAGAGAGAGAGAGAGAATAGTGGGGGGGGGGGGGGGGGGGGGAGGGTAGAGAGAGAGAGAATGAATGGGGGAGGGGCAGAGAGATTGAGAGAGAGAGAGAGAAAGAGAGAGAATCCCAAGCAGGGACTTATTTGGGGCTCGAACACACACAGCGTGAGATCATGACCTGTGCTGAAATCAAGAGCCAGAAGTTCAACCAACTGAGCCACCCAGGCACCCTCCCTGCTCCCTTCTAATGAGCAGTGACTAACAGGGACCCAGCGCAAGTCAGAGTGGGGCTCAAGGGCCTTCTTAACATTACCTCTGTTCCCGCACCACATCCACCTGGAGAGAAAGAACACCCCCATTTCCTCCCGTCACTGTCCTCCACATCCCCGCCCCCCCCCCGGCACCCCCCCAGCAGGCCTTGCTTCCTTGTGTAGGTGCCCAAGTGCATCAGCCCCTGGATGGGAGGACTGAGCTAACGCGTCTCTGTCTGCTGGGAAAGCATTCCTCAAAGGGGGGTGGAATGTGTCCCAGAGGTGGGCCCAGGTGACTTGGGCCCTGTTCAATTCTTTTGCAACTTTGTGACCCTGTGAAAGGGAAAGCCTCAGCACGGTGCTAACATGTCTTTCAGAACACCTTTCATGTTCGCTCAGATTTGAACAGAGAGGTTGAACTTCAGATCCAGAGCCTTCATGGGCAGCAGTTTCTACCCTTTGGAAACTCCAAATTACACATACAGGGCACACAACTCACTGATGCCCTGTTCATGCTTTTTAATATTTATTTATTTTGGGGGAAAGCACAAGCAGGGGAGGGGCAGAGGCTCTGAAGCAGGCTCTGCACTGACAGGCTGACAGCAGTGAGCCCAATGTGGGGCTTGAACTCACGAACCTCAAGACCATGACCTGAGCCAAAGTCAGATGCTTAACCGGCTGAGCCACTCAGGTGCCCCCTGTTCACGCTTTTTAGTTCTTTACTCTCTACGTTGCATTTTCGATGGTTCCTATTGCTCTGTCTTCAAGTTCACAAATGTCTTCTTCTGTGATATCTAATCTATGGCAAAACCCACAGTGTATTTTTCATCTCGGACATGTAATTTTCATCTTTTTCATGTCTCTACTTAATTTTTTGATCATGTGCAGTACAGTTATAACTGTTTTGACCTGTGTCCTAATCCAAATGTCTATATCACTTCATTCATTGAGTCCAATTTCCTAGTTTCTCTGATTAGATGCTAAACGTTGTGCATTTGATATTGTTGGGTACTGGATGTTCTATGTTTTTTATAACGTTATTCTTTTTTAAATATTTTTTCATTTTTTATTTATTTTAGAGAGAGCACAAGAATAAGAGAAGGGCAGATGGAGAGAGAGAATCTAAAGCAGGCTCCACACTCAGCGTGGAGCCCAATGGGGGCTCAATCCCACAACCCTGGGATCATGACCTGAGCCAAAACCAAGAGTCAGACACTCAACCAACCGAGCCACCCAGGCTCCCCTATAACGTTATTCTTGATCTTTGTTCTGAACATGTTTAAATTATTTGGAAACCATTTGATTCCTTCTTGTCTTGATTTTTAAGATGTTTTTTAGACAACACCCAAGCTGCCTTTAGTCTACACCTAATTATACTCCAATACGGACACAAAACCTCCTTAGTCTCCTACCCCATGAATTATGAACTTTTCCATTCCAGCTGGTGGATGAACACTATTCCTGGCCATGTGTGCCAGGCACCGTTCCCTCCACTCTTTTCAGATGGTTCTTTCCTCCCCATCATCAGCTCACACACATGCTGATCGTACTCAGCCTCATAGTTGAGGGTGTGGAGTTCTTTGTGTGTGGCTCCCTCCTCTCCCCACTCGGTACTATGAGCTCCTGCCACTGTGGTCTCCCCAGACTTCCAGCTCAATCTCCTCAACCAAGGGAGCTGCTGGGCTCCATCCAGGTTCTCCCTTCCCACACCACCGCCCGGAAGTACTCTAAAGGCAGTAAGCTGGGGTGATCATAAGGATACCCTTGTTTCCTCTGTTAGGGACCACAGGCCTTCCTTGCCTGATTTCCACTACCTTGAAAACTTGTTCCTTATATACTAGCCTTTTATTTGGTTGTTTCAAGTAAACAACTTGAAAAGTAAGTGTTTCTTGTCACTCCATCTTGGTTAGGAGTAGAAGGCTCCTGTTGACTCCTTCGATTGGATTTTATAATTTTCTTCAGTAGGTCTTGTCCCTTTTCATTGTCTGACTGAAATCTAATTTTTATTGTTATTCTATCTCATCTCCATCCCTAGGTACTTATTTCTAGAGTGGGCAAACTGTATGTTCACATATGCATATTGACTTTTGTATACGTAACACTTATCAACAGATGTCCTGAAACTGAACCATGCATTGGTCATCAATTTACTTAGCCGTGAGAAACAGGAAGACGAGACGTAAGCACCTAGCCATTCGGCAATGCCACCAGGGACTCAAGCTCTGCTCCACACTCCTCAGCACGACTTTTGTTCTCATGCTTGTTACCTCATGGCACAAGATGGCTGCTACAAGCCCAGGCCTCATGTCTCTGATCCAAGCAGGAAGAGAGGAGAAAGTAGCAGGGAGTGGCAATTCCCTTACCAAGAAAGCAAAAGGTTTCTCAGAATAAATTAGATGTCTTCTTACCCAGAACTCTAACATTTGACCATCTGTAATATCAAGTCCATCTGGAGAAGCAAACAGTTTAGCTGGAAACTTTACACAAATCCACACACACACACACACAAAAACAGGGTTCTGGTGGGTAACAAAGAACAGATAATTGATATTGGATAGGCAGATAATAGGTCTACAAGCTACTCTTACATTCTTAAAATAAACCTTGCTGGCTTATAATGAACTATGCTTTTAAGTACACTTGACAATGTTTTGACTTTTTCTTTTTTTTTGGCTATTGTAACACTCAGGACCAAAGACTTGAACAAGAGAGTTTAAATGGAAATAGAAACATATTCAATATATTTTCAGAGGCAGTATCAAGACCTTGTGATGAGACCTGGTTAACTGCACAAATGGTAGAAGCAGAAACAAAAGAAGTACAGAAGGTGCTACGTGATTATTTTTGAGAGCGCATGTGCACCCCACATGCATGGGGGGTTGCAGATGGAGAATCTTAAGCAGGCTCCCCACCCAGTGCAGAGCCTGATGCAGGACTTGATCCCATGACCACGAGATCATGACCTGAGCCAAAATCAAGAGGTGCATGCTTAACCAACTGAGCCACCCACCGACCCCAACTGCTACATAAATTTTAGATGGAAATAATCACGCATCTTCAATTGTCTTTAAAAACAAATGCTGATATATTTATGAAATTTTCTTTCAGATTTTGAATGCCTTCGTTAGGTAGTTAGCATTTTATTCAACACATAGAAAAAACTGTACCAATCTCTCTGAACTCTTATTAACTATTGTTGTGAAAGATAATTTCAGATACTAAAATATTTACAGACAAAATTATAAATTTAATATCTGCTTCAAAATAACATGGGACTCATGGAGGGGAAAGGAGATAGAAATGAAGATGAAACCAGACCAGCTGGTTGATGATTATTGAAAAAAGGGCACTGGGTATACGGGATTCATCGTATTATTCTGTCTTCTATTACCTGTTCTAAATTCCCCATAAATGAACATTTTTTTAAATGTTTATGCAGTGAAAGCACATAGTTTAGCATATATATATACACATGTATACACATACAACTATTTGTTTTAAACAATAGTGTTTAGTAGGGATTCTATTCCACAGGATATTTGCTTTGTATAAAAGGAACTGTATATACCAACATTCACAGGAAGACAGTTCTGCTGCTTCCTGAACTTGGTCCTAAGCAGCCGTGGGTAGACAGAGCCCTCCCGCAGCCACGGCCGCCTTCCTTCCTCACTGTACTTAGCTCTGGAGTCTACAACCTCCAAAGGTTGCCAAGTTCAGCTCTAGATTTTGTCAAATTCATAACAGTAGTCGAAGCAACAATGACTGCATTTATATACGCTAATAATCTGAAGCCCAAATGTTTCAAAGATCAGTCAAGTACATTTAAAATACATAGAAAAATAATTAGTATTTATACAAAGCAGATTTTTACAAAACAAGTACACTACATCTTAAAATACATCTTCTACCCAAGCACAGAAATGGGGGAAGATACATGGAAGTATATGTTTAAGAAAAACATTTATTTCTAAATGCTGATTTGGAAGGCATTGTAGACTGAGTGCTGGTTTCCTGGTATAACTTTGAAGAGAACTTCAATTTGCCAGCATTCGCAGGCTTTTAAAAAGAGTTCCTGAGAGTTCCTGAAGGAGATTAGACCGCTGTTCCTCTTTCCAAATTCTGTTTAATTTCAGCTGTATATTTCCCATAGAATCTTTCTGCTTTCTTGTTGAACTTGGCATTCCGTTCATTAATGTAGTCAATGTCCGCATCGTCATTGTAAGGCCGTCTCCGGCTGTATTTGTCTCGTTTTTCAATTCTGGTGGAAGGAGAAAATTTACAAAATTCAAAACTGCCTTCTTTTCTTGTTATCTTAATAACACATAGCCAAGTAGTTATAAAGAGAATCAGTACATTTAGAATAGCACACTTGGGGCTTGGGAGTGGGGGCAGTTTTCATCAGCATCAAGTTGAAACTGCTAATTGACAGCACAAGCATGAACCCTGAAATTCAATAAATACAAACTCATTTTCAGAACGCTTCTAAAAGAGCAGCAATATTGTTAGCAGCTGGACACGTGAAATTCTACTTAAAAAATGATTACAATATTTATATTAATAATAACCACAGCTAATATGGAGTACAAAGGTACTAGATACCGTATGTATGTACGCACTAATTTTTTAATATTTATTTTTGAGAGGGAGAGAGTGTAGGCGAACATGAGTGGGGGAAGAGCGGAGAGAGAGGGAGACACAGAATCTGAAGCAGGTTCTAGGCTCCAAGCTGTCAGCACAGAGCCCGATGCGGGCCTCAAACTCATGAACTGTGAGACCATGATCTGAGCTGAAGCCAGAGGCTTAACCAACGGAGTCACCCAGGTGCCCCAAATTTTTAATAGTTACATATATTCATTCCTAAAATGTAAATTCATTCTGCTCTGCCTAATATTCAGCCGTATCAGTATTAAAAAACACAAATATAACAAAGGTACATTTACTAGAACATTCGTACTTCTTTGAACAATGAACTGAGGATGAAGGTAAATGCCCTTAAAGAATAATAATTTTCTTTGGACCTTTTCCTGCTTTAGTTGTAACAACTCAATTTCAGCAATATTTTACATCTCCGTCCCAAATCGCACGGACTCAATGCACACTTGCTGTCTGTCCCCAGTATCACTACAGATGCTGAGTCAGAAATGAGCAGCATAGCATCTGCTCTTTCAACTCGCTCTCAGCGCACTACATCCATTTTGTCATGAAACATTTAAATTTTCAGGCTGCTGTACTGAGTACTCACTGCTTCTCCAGATCTGTGACCATCCTATCGACCTCCTCTGCTGAAGGCACATGTGTTCCATGAAGAAGACTGTTGGATGTTGGGAAAAACTCTTCTCCACTGAAAAGATAGCAAAACAAATTCATAGTGACACTACACAGTTCCAGATTTTCAAATTTCAAACTAAACCATCAATCCTGGGAAACAGTAAAATACATACCATAAATTACTGTGGGATCCCACCTTTTTTTTTTTTTTAAAGAAAAAAAGAGAATTGGAATGGACCTAAGACATCACCAACTTCCTCCAACACCTTCATTTGTCAGGTGAAAGAGCCAAGCCAGAGGTCAAAGGACTTACTTCTGGGTTCAGGTTCTTTCTCTTCCCACCTGGGAAGGTGTCAGCGAACTATACCACCTGGCTTTGCAAACCTTTCACTGGGCCCAGCCTCAGCCACTGGTTCCTGACTCCTCCATGGCTGCCTTCACATCACACCAGCGGAGCAGTCGTGATGGCGACCAAAGAGTTCACAAAGCCTAAACTATCTGCAGAAGAAGTTCACCGGTCCCTCCTAAAATATCTGAGTCATTATTATTGTCAAGGCCAGAAAGCACTGAGGCAGCTGCTGACAACCTGTACCCAAGCACTAAGGTGTGTTTGTCTCTATGTATGTGTCTACGTATGTCTATACAACACACACACACACACACACACACACACACATACACACACACCCGCCCCCCAGGTCCCTGTGGAATGAAAACAGGACTTGTATTAACCCTGCCAACTCACTGTTTGTCTCTCAGTCTCTCATACGTTTCCATGTCGGGTTTGATCTGCTTGGTCAGCCGGTGATACTGGCGTAACTGGGCAGCAGCATAATCTAAAGATCAAAGGAGAATCAGAGAAGACAGATTTCCCTGTTTTGTCATTATGATCCTGAGAATATCAAAATTAGTAGTAGTAACATTTGCATAAGACACTAAGCAGAGCCTCTGCCCTGAAGATGCTAATACTGGCTTTTATTACCTTTACCGCAAAGAGTAAAAGAATCTGGCTAATTAAAGTACAGCCTCTCTTATTTCTGCCCTAATGAGACATATTTGTATTTTTCTTGGGTTCAAGCCTCTTGGAGAATGTTCCGTGAAGGGGCAGAGACTTTCTTAAAACCACAAACACTAAAGGTAATGCTTACCTAACAGGGCCAGTCAAGAAAATACCAGCTTTGGGGCGCCTGGGTGGCTTAGTCGGTTAAGCTTCCGACTTTCGCTCAGGTCATGATCTCGCGGTTCGTGGGTTCGAGCCCCGCGTCGGGCTCTGTGCTGACTGCCAGCTCAGAGCCTGGAGCCTGTTTCAGACTGTGACTCCCTCTCTCTCTGACCCTCCCCTGCTCACGCTGTCTCTCTCTCTCTCTCCTAGAAATAAATAAAAAGAAAAAAGAAAAAAAAAAAGAAAAAAAGAAAATACCAGCTTTACCTGAGAATCCCAGGTCAGGGTTCTTCCTCTTCTTCTTCCTCTCCCACCTCTCCGCATCTTCTGCGCTGATCTCCAGCAGCTTCACTTTCTCATAGTCCTCCCCTCTTGCTGCACACTCCTAAAAAGAAAGAAACTGTTAATTCCTGCAATTATGATAAAAGCAATTATTTGATCTGTTTTAAATCAATGTTGAATAAAGATACTAAGCGATACTTTAAAAATAATGATGAATACTTGAAGCAAATCTGGGAACCTAATGTGTATGTAAGAAGTGAGTGCATCAATTTAAAATACTTATTCAATTCAACGTTTCTCAGGTGTCAGACCCCCTTTTAAATGTTTTACAGGCACTAACTCGTTTAATTTGTAATTATCTCAAATAATTATTTAGTCTCCATTTCACAGATCAGAAAACAGAGGCACAGGGAGGTTAAATAACTCCCCCAAAGCGCTGCTCCTAGTAAAAAGCGGAGCCGCCACGTAGACTTGGGCAGTCTGGGTCCAGAGCCAGTGGACGAAATCATTGTCTACACTCTCGATACAAGAGAAGAACTGGATAGACAACTTATGGAGACAGCGGAGTAGAGCCTAACCTTCTTCCTTTCTTCTTCCTGCAGTTCCCACTCCAGACGAGCCTTTTTGGCTTCCCAGTTAGCAGGTAACTTGAGTCTTTTGTCTTCTTCAACAACTTCCTGGTGATTCAACTTACGAGCCTCATTCTAAAACCGTAACACAAAAAGTCTGTCAGCTGAGACACAAAAATAAGTCCAAACAAAATCTTGCCCACTTTGAAAAGGTCAGATGAGACACATTTACGAGGGGACTCATTATCCTAAAAGCAACAGCCAAAGGATTTTAAGCACAGGAACAGACTGTGTATGCGTACGGTCAAAAATGTGTTGGGCCGCAGTAGGTTTGCTTTTCCAGAGGCCTGGAGGTTAACGTCAGCTGTGCCTCCATTTAGCCATGTGAACCCTCTGCACTTAGGGTTGGACTGGACTAGGTGCAAAAAGTAAAGAAGGCGTGCTTAAGAAGACTCTGGATGACATGAAATACAATTACATCATATGAGGAGAAAGATATTCTACTTTCAATTCTCTTTTAATCCTGATTAGTTCAAGGAACAAGCCTCAACTTGGGGCTGAGGGCTTTAGCACCAATCTTAATATCACTAACCTTTCCCAAGTCTCTCCTCTTTTTAAAGTATTTTAATAGTTTACATTATGGCAAAAGAAAGGTATTTTCCATTTTAATTTCTGTATGAAGAGTGTGATTTAAAATGAACGTAACTGGGGCCTCTGGGTGGCTTAGTCAGTTGAGCGTCTGATCTCATGGTTCGTGGCATCAAGCCCCGCCTGAGGCCCTGCACCAACAGTGAGGAGCCTGCTTGGGATTCTCTCTCTCTCTCTGCTCCTCCTCCACTCGCACATGTGTGTGCTCGCTCACTCCCTCTTAAAAACAGACTTAAAAAAAAATGAACTTAACTGCACAAAGCAAAATAAGTATATCATCTTAAGGACAACATAAGTTACATGCTTCTTAGGTCACAGGTCGGTGGCAGTCCAGGAAGCCACATCTCCTAATTTCCAACCACACACACTTTACACGGTCCCTCCAAGTAAATATTTAAGCGTGTTTAATTCTTTCGTAGCTTTCTGTGGACAAAGAGAGGCACTTCTCTCAATTACCATCTCTCTTATGTTCTTGTACTCTTGGCTCTGGCTACTCCCTCCAGTTGAAGACACCAAGAACACGCCAGCAGCCACACAAAGTTGTGTTTGTTGCACCGAAGGAGACAGCAAACCATGGGGAACTATAGGCATTCCAGTGAGAGGCTGTGACGAGGGGCTGGTTACAGGATTTAGGTTTGTATCAGGTAACTGAGTGGGGGGTAAGGTTCAAGAAAGTGGGGTTGTGTTCTGGATTAGACACTGTCAGAGAGGCAGGGCATTCGATGACTGGGTGTCGTAAGTTCTACAGGATGAACAGGGGGAGACTAATGCTATCACTGGTCCTAACAGTCACTGGCTTTAACAGAAGGGGGACAATGTGTGGTCGTTTCTGTGGTTTGAACGGTCTTGTTTTGGTCTCACTCCACCAGAGTGATGGAGGTTTGTGAAGGCACAGCCAAACTTTCAGGCAACTTAAGTTGAAATAGGCTGGAGGCGCTTTCTCCTTCCTCAGCTCCAAATGCAGCCAGCTGTTTGCTGGACTCTTGCTCTAATATTAATTTCCCTACTTTGCATGTAGGAGGCACTCCCAGAAACCCCTCAAACTGTGTCCATCTCTCCTCTGCACTCCCAGGGCACTTTGCTCCTAACGTTAGCATGTCATGTAACCCTGGCTATCAAGCGGGCCCTTCTTCTTCAAAGCAAAAGCCGTATCTTAATCATCCAGTTCCCCACCAACTAGGTGACCCACGGACACCACACACTTGCAGAGGTTTGCTGATTATTTTTGAATGAACAGGCAACCAGCTCTCTTATTAACACTGGAGGTGTTTCTTCCAGTCTCCAGCTCTACATATCCCCTAGCTCAAATGAAGGGTTTGCTAGACTTACACAGCAGGGAGGCCGTCAGTAATAGAACGCCCCCCCCAAACCTAGCCCCGATTAAAGCAGAAGTGGGTGGGAAGAGGATTAGAAAGAGCGTGTGTATTTTCAAAAGTGATTTGAATCTGTTGCCAGGGTTGAGAACCACCGGGACAGATATTTCATTCCACTCGGCCCGTCTGCCAAGCATGTTTCTGCAGCTTGCCGGTACCTTCACGAACTGGCACGGGTCCGTCCCAGGGGACCAGCCTCAACTGCCAGCCGGGCTACTCACCCGCTTCAGGTGCAGCTCCCGGAACTTGCGCAGTCTCTGTTCGCGCTTCTGGGCGGCCACCTCCGCAGCCGCCGCCAGGGGCTGCTCCCCCTCCTCCGCACTGTCCACAGGTACCTGCGGAGAGGCAGACCCGCTGCAGGGGGTGGTCGGCTCGGCTTTTCCCGTACCATCCAGGCCGACCCCCCCCCCACCCCCCGTCGGTCCTGAGCGGCCGGGCAAGGCCCTCACTCCAACCCCGACTTCAGTGTCTGCGCCTCCCTGGTCCGGCACCCAAGCATGTCCTCCGTCTCTGGCCTTCGCCGTCCCCCGGAGCCTCCCCACACAAAAATCCTTGGGTCCAGCCGGCGGAACTTACCTTTTCGGCTAAAATTGCAGCCGCCATCACAACCCTCCTCGCCACTTCCGGCAACAACTCAGAACACTTCCGCCCGCTTTTGGACCGCCCCGCCAATATATAGGAAAAAAGCCACCATGGGCCCCACCCCTTCCTGGCGGCCTCTAGAATTGGGACCAATCCCTGCCCTTGTTAGCAGTACGAAGTTTTCAGTTGGGTAGGGGCTTGCGCAGCCGCAAAAGGCCGCAGAGACAAGGGCTGGGAGGGGTGAAGTGTGGAGAAAAAGGCCGGAAGCGCTCGGAAGCGGATGGCTGTGAAGGGCCGGCGAACCGAGCGGGTGTTTGGTAGAAAGTCACCGCGATTGCGTGCTCCTCCCTGGAGTAAAATGTGTTTCCCGTTCAGCGTTTAGCCTCAGTGTCACCTCCTGCGAGGCAGGCGTCTCCTGACTACTTGGCTCCCGTAGGCCCCTAGTACTGTCACATGGCACCATTTTCATGTTCTTCGGTAGTGGAAGATACTGTTTTCTTCTGTGCCTTCTCCTTTTCCCCCGTTGGAGAATTGTATAACGTTTCTGGACGTGAGAGACTCCATTTTGAGAGAAGCTCCATTTTCATTTTTAAAACAGCTAGTGAGGGGCTCCTGGGTGGCTCAGTCGGCTGAGCGTCCGACTTCGGCTCAGGTCATGATTTCACAGCTCATGGGTTCGAGCCCTGCGTCGGGCTCTGTGCTAACGGCTAGCTCAGAGCCTGGAGCCTGTTTCAGATTCTGTGTCTCCATCTCTCTCTGACCCGCCCCTGCTCACACTGTCTCTATCTCTCAAAAAGAAATAAAACATTAAAAAAAAAAAAAGACAGCTAATGAACTCTCAAACTGAGCAAAAAGACCTTTGGGCTGGGTCAGAAACAGCAACTGTCTTAGAGCAAGTTGTTCCTAAAGTCAACAGGGGTACTGGCATCTGGCGCACAAAACTGTCAGTGTGGACTTTCCGAATACGGAGTAATTAATGCATACGAGGAATAGTTTGGTTCATGAACAACAATAAATCAGTCCAAAGTGTAACCAAAAGCCGTTCAGCCTGTTAGTACCAGTTGACTTTTGTCTTCTTTTCTCCAAATCATGTGATTGTCCACCTTCCCCTTTCTCATAAAAACCCCTTGCTTTGCCCACACAAGCGACACATTTCTCTGGTTGTTGCTGGAATCTGTGCTGCCCAAACTGGAATTCTGAGACCCCAATTAAAGGCCTTTGTTCTTTTCAATTTTGCCTTCTTTTCCTCGGTTAACGTTTTTTTATCGTTTATTTTTGAGAGAGAGACAGAGCATGAATGGGGGAGGTGCAGAGAGAGACGGAGACACAGCACAGCACCTGAACTCGGGAGCGGTGATCTTGACCTGGGCTGAAGTCAGTCACTTACCCCACTGAGCCACCCACGCACCCCTCTCTGTTAATATTTCTGGTGTCAGAATGGGGTGAGATAAAGCAACAAACCACTCCTGCGCCACCACCACGATTGGATTTGAGCAAAAGTGTGCCCTAACCACTCCCCAACTGGCTCTGGGTTCTGGTGGTAAGTCTTCTGGGTTCCCAACCTCCCTTTTTTGGTTGACGTGTCTTTCTGGTGCCAGTTTCTATCTGATTTACAGAGATATTGTCTTTTCTCTGGCGATTTGATTACTCAGTGGGGTGTTGATTTCAAAGACTGCCGCTGGAGAGCAGCGCCTGTCTGGAACCAGCCCAGCTGTATTTATGTTCAATTATTATGGGTCCATTTCTTGTAAGTTTCTGTCTCGCTGGACCAATCTGACTGAAAATGATTTGTCATTACAATGGCCACTTGGGGGATGTTTTGAGATTCCAAAATTAATTTATTTGCACGCACATTTGGAAAATGAAAACAAAACCAAGCATCTAGGGTGGGAAACATATGTAAATTGGTATTTGGAGCGTCCAAGAATTAAATCATTCTAAACTTGCTTCCTTATAAGAAAATAACTCTAAACTTTCTAAAGCTAATGGTAACCACTCTCAGAGAATATCGAAACTAGGAGAGCTGATGGAGTCTTCTGAGCTAAAACCTACTGCTCCTCTTCAGCCTTCTCCATCCGGTCTCCACGCATGTAAACTCCTGGTCTAGCGGAACTCTCATTCTATAATGACAGCCCAGAGGTTCCCCTACATCCTCCAGTCATCCAAGACTGCTTCTAAAGTTAAACCTAATGAAGGAGGCTCTGGAATGTCATCAGTTACTTATGCTTCTTGGACTAAGGCAGAATTAAAAGCCATTACCAAGGATTTTCCAATGCCTTTGAAGACCCTCTAGGATTTGCTCAGGAATTCAATTTAGTTATTTTCATATAGTTAGTTCACAGTTAGATCTGTGAACCGGGTTATTCTGACCATTATCAACTTATCTATATGTTTGTGAGTGATGGCCATGCAAGGAAATGGATGGGAAAACTAGGCTACATGTAGCATTTGGATGAGTTTTCTAAGTGAAAAGCTACAGGAAAAAAATAGAAGCTTTTAAGCAACCTGAAGAATTACATAAAACTATTCCTGGATTTTTTCAAAAACTACAGATTAGAGAAAAATTTAACAATGTACTCCACGGCCAGATGGACCTGGTTTTGATTATGATAGGAAACAACTTTTAAACGATACTATGGTGTTGACAAAATTAAACATGACATCTCCTTTTCATTTAACTCCATCTTTGCTAACAGGTTAAAAGGTGAACTCAGTACCTTAGTTAAATGACAGCAACTCAGTCAGGCCACTATGGAGCCTCATGATCAGGTTAATTTGGCTGATCAGTTATCTAGCTCCCCAGAATGAGCAATGAAAAAGAAAAGACACACAAGTCCAAGCTGCCCAGATTGTGCATCTCCAATTACAACCATTAACAATCCCCAGAAATTCCCAAAATCTTCAGGGTCCTTCTCATGTCAAAGGTGTTTGCAATTACTGCAGGAGAAGCTGGCCGTTGGCAGAGGCTTGCCGCAAAACATCAAGACAAAGTCAGCAGCAAGAGCCTCAGAGCACTTTCCCCTCAAAGGACACCAGCAGCTGGGGACGAATACCCATATGGCAGAACAGGGTAGCTCTGAGGACAGGGGCGGGGGGTCTTCCCATGACTTCGAACTGACACTGTAGAGGAAATAAATCTCACTACTGGGAATGAGGTGACGGGGACTCTTACAGTCCCGGGAGGAACTACATCAGTTTTCAGACTCGCCAGCCTCTCCGTCCCACTTCCTCGGAGTACAGAAACACTTCAAATGGTGGGATACCCCATGACAGCTTTTAAATCCTAACCTACCCTTTTTTTCAGCTGGGGCCTTTACAAGGCACTCATCGATTCCCTTCTGGTCCCTGCAATTCTTATTCACCTGTTAGGCCACAATTTTCTTGAAACTGATCAGGCACACATTTCCTTCTCTCAAAAAGGGTAAATGTTTTAAAAACAGTGTTTGGGGCACCTGGGTGGCTCAGGCTGTTGAGCCTCCGACTCTTGATTTCGGCTCAGGCCAGGATCTCACCATTTGTGAGCTGGAGCCTTGCATCAGTGTAGAGTCTGCTTGGGATTCTCTTCCTCTCTCTCTCTCCCCCAAAATAAATAAATAACTTTTCTGAAGTTTAATAAATAAATAAAAAGTGGATGCCTGGCTGGCTTAGTTGGTGGAGCACCCAACTCTTGATCTCTGGGTCATGAGTTCAAGCCCCATGTTGGGTGTAGAGATTTCTTAAAAGGGAGGAGGGTGTTTTTGGAAATAGCAAAACAGCACACAGAAAATTCTACAGATAAGGAGCCTACATCAATACCCTTCTTTTCTGCAATTCAAAACCTACAGCACCCCCTCCTGGACACTGTCCCTGACACTCTTTGGTCCAAGTCCTGCTGACCTCAGACTTAGATACACTCTGCCCCTCCCATCCAAATGATCAGGTTGATCATTCCTAACCACTCCCTAACATTAAACAACATCCTCTAAATTCTGAAGCTATAGAAGGGATTAAGCCTATAATTGAGGAATGGATACATAAAGGTTTGACTATTCCATGCCCTAGTCCTAAATGCCTGTTCTTCCCATACCGAAACCTCACAGTGGAGGATGGAGGTCTGCACAGGACCTCAGAGCACTAAATAACATTGCCGTTCCACACCACTCACGTGTGCCTAATCCTCACACCTTACTTTCCGCTATTCCTCCAGAGAGCAAATCACAGTAGTGGATTTATGTAGTGCCCTCTTCAGTACACCTATGGACTCAGAGAGCTAATTTTTGTTTGCCTTCAGCTGGGAAGGAAAAAAATCTACCTAGACAGGTAGATCTCGAGGTTATACTGAGAGCCCTACTTATTTTCCCCAAATCTTAAAAGCAGACATAGGGGCGCCTGGATGGCTCAGTCAGTTAAGTGTCCAACTTCACGTCATGATCACATGGTTTGTGGGTCTGAGCCCCGCATTGGGTTCTGTGCTGACAGCTAGCTCAGAGCCTGGAGCCTGCTTCAGATTCTGTGTCTCCCTCTCTCTCCGCCCTTCCCCTGGCTCATGCTCTGTCTCTCTCTGCCTCAAAAATAAATAAGCTAGGGGCGCCTGGGTGGCTTAGTTGGTTGAGCGTCCGGCTTTCGCTTAGGTCATGATCTCCCAGTTCATGGGTTCGAGCCCCGCGTCGGGCTCTGTGCTGGCTGCCAGCTCGGAGCCTGGAGCCCGTTTCAGTCTGTGACTCACTCTCTCTCTGCCCCTCCCCTGCTCACGCTGTCTCTCTCGCTCTCTCCTAGAAATAAAAATTAAAAAAAAAAAAAAAAAAAGAATCCAAAAAAAATAAATAAGCTATAAAAAAAATTTTTAATAAAAAATTTAAAAAAAGAAGAAAAGCAGACATAGCTGATGTAAACTTCCCTCAAAATTCTACTTATTACAATATGTGCACCACTTCTTTGCTCCCCTCCACAAAAAGCGTGTTCAAGGGGCGTCTGGGTGGATCAGTCGGTTGAGCGTCTGACTTTGGATCAGGTCATGATCTCACAGTTCATGGGTTTGAGTCCCTGCATCGGGCTTTGTGCTGAACGTTTGCTCAGAGCCTGGAGCCTGCTTCAGATTCTGTGTCTCCTTCTCTCTCTGCCCCTCTTCCGCTCATGCTCTGTCTCACTCTGTCTCTCAAAAGTAAATAAATGTAAACAAAATTTTTTAAATAAATAGTGTGTTCAAATGACCATAGCCACCTGTTAAAATAGCTAAAAAAGAATGAAAGTACCAAAAGAAAAATTTCAATTTAAAATGCCCTAAATTCCCTCCCCTGTTAGCACTGTCTCTCTCTCCCTCTCTCAAAAGCAAACATTTAAAATGTCCCAAATTGGTGGATGAGTTGGGGGGGAGGGGGGAATAAATTTAAAAAACATAGGGGCTCAGTCAGTTAAGCATCCAACTTCGGCTGAGGTCATGATCTCGTGATTCCTGAGTTTGAGCCCCACATCGGGATCTGTGCTGACAGCTCAGAGCCTGGAGCCTGCTTCAGATTCTGTGTCTCCCCCTCTCTCTGCCCCTCCACTGCTCATGCTCTAACTCTCTCTTTCTCTCTCAAAAATGAATAAACATTGATAAATAAATAAATAAATAAATAGTCCCAAGTTAAATATTTGGGATATGTCAAGCGAACAAGGATTTTCTTCTCTTCAATCCTGAATAAAACGCATTGGCTCCTTTCCCCCTCCTCATGCCAAACAACAGTTGGGGGGATTCCTGGGATAGGCTGGATATTGCTGAAATCAGATTCCTAATCTCTCTGCTTTGCTCAATCCTTATGTGTCTTACTTAAGGCCCTTAAGGCATCCAGAGCCCTTCCACTGGTTTTTTCAAAAACCAACCACAGGCTTTTGAGGAGGTAAAACAGCTCGCTGGATCCCTGCTCTAGGGCACCCCAATGATCAATTGCCCTTCTTCCTCTTTGTTCACAAACATGAAGGTAATGCTTCAGGAGTTCTGACACAGAGACATGGAGGCCAACACAGGTCTTTAATGTCCTACACTCAGCAGCTGGACCCAAGAGCTAAGGGACCGCCATCCCGCATGAGAGCTCTGTTTTGTCAGAAGACACAAAAGAACTAGTCATGGGTTCCCCTTTGACCATATAAGTTCCACGTTTGATGGAAACTGTTATCTGCTAGCTAATTAACTTCCTGTGACATTCTACTGCAGTCACCTTCAAACATCTCTGTCACCAGATGTCCTTTAAACCCTACTACTCTTTTTTTTTTTTTAAGTAATTTCTACACCCAACGTGGAGCTTGAACTCACAACCCTGAGATCAAGAACTGCAAGGTCTGCCGACTGAGCCGGCTGGGCATCCCTAAACTCTGCTACTCCTTTGCCTCTTCCTCTGATGCGATCCCTCATGCTATAGGACAACTGGTCCACTAGTGACTCCTGGACTAGATCTCTAAGGAAGTCCCATCGAAAATGCTGAACTAATTTGGTTCACTGATGGTTCTTATTTAAGGGATAAAACAAGAAAATATCAGGCAGGATATGCTGTAACCAGCTACAGAGACAATTGAGGCTAATCCTCTACCTGAGGACTCTTCAGCTCAACACGCTGAACTGTTTTCTTTTTCTTTCTTTTTTTTTTTTTAGTAGAGTTGACACACCATGTTGCATTAGTTTCAGGTGTACAGCCGACAAGTGTATACATTATACTGTGCTCACCACAGAAAGAAAACACTTTTTTTCATCATCCTTCATCACTCTCCTACTCCTCCTGTCCTATGACTTATACAACTCAACTGTCCAAAGTTTCATTCACACACGTAACCCTGATCCTTGCATTTCTGATTGTAGACATACTTGTGTGAAGTGGGGAATCTCATGAATACTTTGGTGCCTAAATACTTAATATTTAAGGAAACTCAAAGGCTATATGAGCATTTTATAGGATGATTAAGCCAGCTGAAATATTTAGGATATTACTCTTGCTTGGTGGGATTCGCATGGCTTTTGCTCTTTGATACAAAGTCACTTCTCTGCTGGGCATAAAATCCCCTCTTTAATAAACACCGGTTCTTTAGAATTGGTTTAGGTTAACAACAGATACAACCTTAGGTTGCTTTGCCTCACATTTGCTCCCAAAGCCCTGGAGCTCTTCTATAAATTCCCCCAATAGAGAAAGGCAATAGATCTGCAGAAAATTCATAGCACAAGTAGCATTGTGTACTTTTTAGAAATTATTTGTCTGGGTTTCTGTTTATCCTATGGTGTCCAGTCATGGGATGGAGACCTGACGGAAATGTGTTTTTGCAGTAGGCCCCACTCTTTTGCCCAAAATAAAAATCAGTCCAGCTGTTAAATATGTGGACAGCTTCCACTTCCGCTTTCTAGCTCGTCAGAATCACCATGGTGGATGTAACCACTTCATAGGGGAGGTCGGAAGGACTTAAAGCAACACATTAAGGAAGAACATCCTGAAAATGGCATCCTTAGTACATCTGACATTTCCAACACTGATCCAGAAACCTGGCCTATAGCACACACGATTAATGACACGGGACATAAGTGTTCTTTTTCTGTTAACCAAACTATGCAGGCAGCCCATCAAATTGTTAACCAAAAGAATCCTAAAAATATGACTGTTGGGACCAAGGATGGCTATACCCAGATTTGGGATGAGTTTAGGTGCCTTACCCCAGGTTATGGACATTTGAACACCCAAATACCCCTCTGTTGGGAACAACAAACACAAAACTCACTCTAAACAGAACCAACCCAATTACACCCCAGATGCGGGATGGATATCTGGAACCTTGTAAGCATCCCGTTAACCTGAAGGAAAGTGACTGGTTTGACACGAGTTGGTCACACTGTCCAGGTGTTTACTGAGTAGCGCTGAATGGAACTCAGTGGTTATGCGGCACAGATCTCTGGCTATGACTTCCAACTGGATGGTTAGGTCATTGCACCCAGGTTTTCCCTGGGCACAAGGGAGAATTCATCCCACTGTCTTTGTTCTCTCTGTTGGCCTAGATATTATAATGTACATAGAGGCTTTACTAAATTTACGACAAGTTTTAAATGATAGCCAACAAAGAATATTGTGTGTTCTCGGGGCGCCTGGGTGGCTTAGTCGGTTGAGCGTCCGACTTTCGCTTAGGTCACGATCTCGCGGTTCGTGGGTTCGAGCCCCGCGTCGGGCTCTGTGCTGACTGCCAGCTCAGAGCCTGGAGCCTGTTTCAGTCTGTGACTCCCTCTCTCTCTGGCCCTCCCCTGCTCATGCTGTCTCTCTCTCTCTCTCCTAGAAATAAAAAACATTAAGAATATTGTGTGTTCTCATCCAATAAATTGTGCTATTCTTACAATGTGACATTCATACTCCCCAATGAAAGGTATGATCTATGCCCCTAATCCTTGAATATGTGACTATGGAGGAAGTGACACTATGTGACTTCTGAGATGAAGTCATAAAAGGTGAAAGAGATTCCACCTGGTCCTCTTGGGAGCCTTTTTTTTTTTTTTTTAAGTTTTTATTTGTTTATTCAGTGATCTCTACACCCAACATGGGACTCAAACTCACAACCCTGAGATCAAGAATTACATGCTGTTCCAACTGAGCCAGCCAGGTGCCCTGTGATACTTTTTTTTTTTTTTTTTAAACCCAGCCACCATTCTTTGAGGGAGCCCAGGCCAAATGGAGAGGTCATGTAGGACTGAAAATTGATACAACTCTTAGGAAGTGCAATTTGGCAATATCTATAAAAATTACAAAGGTATTTACTCTTTGGCCCGGCTATTACACTACTCGAATTTATCCTATAGGTGCAATTGCACAGGTTTAAAATGATTATGTATAAGGATCACTTAGGGTATCTATTTGTTTCCTCATAATGATTATTAGTAAAGATGACACAGTAGCAGATTTATTGGATGAGAACACACAATATTCTTTGTTGGCTATCATTTAAAACTTGTCGTAAATTTATCCAGATGGATATCTGGAACCTTGTAAGCATCCCGTTAACCTGAAGGAAAGTGACTGGTTTGACACGAGTTGGTCACACTGTCCAGGTGTTTACTGAGTAGCGCTGAATTTTCAGAAGAAAGCCAACACCTCCAATGAATCCAAGAAATCTTACCGCATCACGAAGATGCTCGAGATCCCAAATAACCCCCAATCAATTTGTTCCTTACTTTCGATTCGTTATTCAGAAATCAGGACTACAAGGCTGGTCAGTTGACGGGCACAACCTGTGCTCTAGGTCCCTTTCTCATACATTTGGCGGTTTATTCCCTTTTTCCCTCTTCTTCCTCTTTAACCGTCGCAACATCGTTGACTACAAGCCTCCGGTTTCTACCCCAGTTGGCCAGGTAGCTCGGCTCAAAGCGCCTGCGCACAGGCTTGGCCCAATCGGATACCACGCAGGACTGCGACGGCCGGGGATTGGTTCCTCATCGCCCAGAGACGCAGAAAGGGGCGGGGCTTCCCCGGAAACCTGTGGCTCCCAGCCTCCGGAAGTGAGCAAGAGAGTCGGAAAAGTTATTTGTTGTCGCCGGAAGTGTGGAGGATACCGTGCTGGCTGGGGATGGCTACTGAGGCAAGTGATAAGGTGGGTGGCAGTCTTTGTCCAGGGGTTGAGGATAGGAGCGGCCGCGGGTAGGGCTTTGGCCTGGATGTAGAGGCGATGCCAGGGAGGCAGGCGCAGACACCGTGGGGTCGGGGCGGTGAGAGGTTGGCCGGCGGGGGGAATCGGCCTGGGCTACCCCGCCTCCAGCCGGTCCTCCTCACCGCAGGTGCCGGTGGACAGCGCGGAGGAGGGGGAGCGGCCCCCAGCCACGGCCACTGAGCTGGCCGCCCAGAAGCGCGAACAGAGGCTGCGCAAATTCCGGGAGCTGCACCTGAAGCGGGTGAGTAGCCCCGGAGGCATCCGAGACCCGTCACCCGGGCAGGCCTGTGCGCTTTTGTGGAGGGACGAGGAAGCCGCACCAGCGCCCTTGACAGACCCGCAGAGCCGAAGAAAGAGGTAGCTAGCGCCCAGAGCCGAAGAAAGATCTAGCTAGCACACTGGTATCACTCTGAGAACCTTTAAAAAGTGCTCATGCTTAGGCCTCATTGCCAGTGTCCGATTTAATCAGTTTCTGGGCCCAGACATTGGTATTATTCTTTTTAAGCCACCTTTTCCCTGGCCCTGCTGTCAGCCCGTGATTCTGTCTAACCCTTCTTATGGAGGGGGAGACCACGAACCAGAAATGGAAAGGAATCTGTCTGTTGTCGCACAGCAAGTTGGCTACTCATTCATTCGTACAAAAAAACTGCCCACCACCTTTGGCCCCCCCAGCTTCTAGTGTGTCATAGCCAACTAGGTAGTGCGGTTACACTGACAAATATGGTTAAGTCTTCTGCCTGGTTATGCAGCCAGGTGCATGACCGTTAATGACTCCACGACTTGTAAAGGCCATTGTAGGGAGAGGAACAAAATGCTTCAAATACAGAGGAGGAAAAAACAAGCAAAGATTGATGGGACAGCTGAGCTGCTTGAAAGATGAGTAGGATATTATCAGACAAGGAGTTGGGAGGGAGAATATCCAAGCACTAGGAGCCAGTGGAAAGCCAGAAGCCTCATTAGGGCGGGGGGACCCCCAGGCAGCTGGGACAGGGTATGTGTGAGGAACTTAGTTATTTGTTTTTGCCCAGAAGAACTCAGTCTAAAAACTAGTCAAAAAAGCATACTTCATGTGAAACACCCTGTTGAGAACAGGGTGGATGATGTGTGAAGAATTATATAATACGAACATCACCCTTTTGCAATCTTTGACACATCACTGGATCTAGGTAATCAGTAACTGTAAACATCACAAAAAGGGAGACCGTCAGAGATCACACGTCTCTTGATGGAAGTGTAGAACACAAGTTCATATAAGCAGACTTGTTAAAAGTAGCCTGAATTGAGGCGCCTGAGTGGCTCAGTCAGTTGAGCATATGACTTCAGCTCAGGTCATGATCTCATGGTTCATGGGTTGGAACCCCACATTGGGCTGTGTGCTGACAGCTCAGAGCCTGGAGCCTGCTTCGGATTCTGTGTCTTCCTCTCTCTCTCTCTGCCCTTCCCCTATTTGTGCACGCTCTGTCTCTTAAACAGTAAAAACATTTAAGGGGCACCTGGGTGGCTTAGTTGGTTAGGTCATGATCTCGCGGTTCGTGGGTTCGAGCCCTGCTTCGGGCTCTGTGCTGACTGCCAGCTCAGAGCCTGGAGCCTGTTTCAGTCTGTGACTCCCTCTCTCTCTGACCCTCCCCTGCTCACGTTGTCTCTCTCTCTCTCTCCTAGAAATAAAAAAAAATTTAAAAAAAAAACATTAAAAGAAATTTAAAAACATTTTTAAAAAAAAGATGGAAATGGTATGTGACTGTCAGTATATGATATGGTATCATTCAGTAGCATCTAGAATCCTCTCAAGCAACTCTGTATGGTGGAACTCATACTGTGGGAAGCCCAGTTTCATCCTGTCCTAAAAAAACTTGCTTACATCTCACAGCCAGAGAGAGTCAAGTCAGTATATCCCTCAGGGTTCTTACTCCCAGACCATAACTCTTTCCATCCCTACCACATGGTTCCTTGAAGGTAGTAAAAGAACATTTAAAGCTATAGGTACAGGTGTTTACCTCCTAGTCTCCCCCTGCATAGAATTCCCCACCCCAAATACACACTTAAAATTCTCTAGCGACTGTCTTCCTTTCAGAATAAAATCCCCCTGAAGTTTGCTTTGGATGCTGCCATTCTAGGAGACAGGTCGTGTCTATTTAGATTTGTTTCCATACCTGGGCTGACAGACTTTGTGTGTCCTGGTGGTAGAATGAAGCTCGAAAGTTAAATCACCAAGAAGTTGTAGAGGAAGATAAAAGACTTAAATTGCCTGCAAACTGGGAAGCTAAAAAAGCTCGTCTGGAATGGGAGCTACAGGAAGAAGAAAAGAAGAAAGTAAGTACGATTGCATCCTCACAAGCTGGGGATTCCAGTACCGGATTGTGTTGTGTCGCGGCCGTGTAGGGCGCCGGAGGTAAGCGTGCTGGCTCTGGGCGCCTCAGCCAGCCCGTAGAGAGCTGAGAGACTAAGAGATGTAAAACACCAAATACTGTGCCCGGCACATGGGTAGAGGGTAGTCAGTGATGGCTGAGAAACTATAAAGCTCACGAGTCTCTCATGTATCATTTCCTGGTTGAGCAGCCCCAGTGACCGGGCCTGATCCAGCTTGATCTGGCTGCACAGGAGGTTGGGAAACGGGCAGCCCTGTGCCCAGGAAGGAGGGGAGAGAGGATTTTAGCGGACACCACACGTGTCCACCGCAGCTGTTTTTGGTGTCATCGTTACAGATGTATTACTTCTCAGAGATTGTAGCAAATTCCACAACTTTCTTGTCAGGCTAATCAGCTTACCTGTCTTGATAGCAGTCTTTAGGCCTTTCTTGATTTTAAAAGGATCAAAGAAGTATGTAAAGGGAATAATGGGTTTTTTCCCCTCTTCTGAGGAATGTGCGGCAAGAGGGGAGGACTATGAGAAAGTGAAGCTGCTGGAGATCAGCGCAGAAGATGCGGAGAGGTGGGAGAGGAAGAAGAAGAGGAAGAACCCTGACCTGGGATTCTCGGGTAAAGCCGGCTTTTATTTCATTGAAGTTGCCTCTTAATAACAGGCCTAATAATGCCCCATCTGAAATAGTCTGGGTTCTCATTTTAGATTATGCTGCTGCCCAGTTACGCCAGTATCACCGGCTGACCAAGCAGATCAAACCTGACATGGAGACGTATGAGAGACTGAGAGATAAACAGTAAGTCAGTGTGATTCAATAGCGTATTCTTTTTTCTGGAGAAAGAGAGAGTGTGAGCAGGGCAGAGAGAAAGAGAAATTCTCTTAAGCAGGCTCCATGCCCAGCATGGAGCCCAACATGGGGCTTGATCCCACAGCCCTGGGATCCCCACGACCCTGAGATCATGACTTGAGCGGAAATCAAGAGTTGGACCCTCAACTGACAGAGTCACCCAAGCGCCCCAGTAGCCTATTCTTTATATGCTACTGGAAGGGCTTGAATTTAAGAGTGCCAGTTCTGGAGCTTTGCTTCCTCGCCTTGGGTTCTGGCTCTACCACTTACTAGACCCGTCATATAGTTTTTCTCCCTGTTTCCTCATCTGTTACAGAAAATAACAGTAGTGCTTATCTCATAGGGTTATTGTAAAGATGAAATGCATTCATGCAGTGTACTTAATTTTTGACACATAGTACTATTGTGTTATCCTCATGATTATTACTGTTGCTGTTCTGTGTCCCTTACCTGTGGACTTGTGCAGTGACCATTGCTAAGCTACGCTCTTTCTTTCCCTAAGACAAGTAGTGTGCTTAAGATTAAGATTGTTTTAGGGGCGCCTGGGTGGCTTAGTCGGTTAAGCGTCTGACTTTTGCTTGGGTCATGATCTCGCGGTTCGTGGGTTCGAGCCCCACGTCGGGCTCTGTGCTGACTGCCAGCTCAGAGCCTGGAGCCTATTTCAGAGTCTGTGACTCCCACTCTCTCTGACCCTCCCTTGCTCACGCTGTCTCTCTCTCTCTCCTAGAAAGAAATAAAACATTAAAAAATTTAAAAAAAAAAAGATTAAGACTGTTTTAATGTGGAGAGAGCACTAGATTGTGCAGAGGACACCATGTTTTCATTCAAGCTCTCTTTCACTGTATGAACTTGGCCTCCCTTTGTGTCCATTAGCCTCTGGTCCTCAGCTGGTGCCTCATTTGGGTCCTAGGGTGTATAATTTCTTAAATACTTTCTTTGAGGTCTGATTTCTATTTCTTTGAAATCAACTATGATCACAAAGACTTTCATTTTTGCTCACTAAATGTTGTCCAGTTCTGACGGCATAGAATCTTTATGGTGTTACTTACTCCCTGTTCTGTCTCAGTGGAGAGGAGTTCTACCCAACATCCAACAGTCTTCTTCATGGAACACACGTGCCTTCCACAGAAGAAATTGATAGGATGGTCATAGACTTGGAAAAGCAGTAAGTACTGTAATGCAGCCTTCAGATTTAGTACCGATTCATGCCTCATTGCAAAAATAACTTTGTGGTCTTCAAGTGTAGCAATGGGGGAGATAGTAAGGAACGCTTAAATTACTAGTTTGAAGAGTGGCTGCATTTACCATCACTTGTGTATTTGTGTTTTGAATAGGATAATTATTTGGCAGAACCAGCAGTATGTTATAAACTCTCAAAGGAGTGTAATAGATCACTGCCCTTAGAACCCAGTGAACCTGGGTTATTTCCCAATGTTAAGACTAGATCTGGAGTACTGTTGACTTATAAATTCAGGAAAGCTCACTGAATGTATTTCTTTGTAGAATTATTTTCTAAAGATACTACTTTCAGTTTTAACTATGAGAACAAAAAAAGATAGCAGCTTGGAATTTTGTGTATTTGCTTCCATTACTGAATTCTATTCTTAACTATTTGAGGTTTTATTAATATCAAAAAAGAAGGAAATTTTGAATGTTATAAATTTTTCTTCCTCTAGAATTTATAAACGAGACAAATATAGCCGGAGACGTCCTTATAATGATGATGCAGACATCGACTATATTAATGAAAGGAATGCTAAATTCAACAAGAAAGCAGAAAGATTCTATGGGAAATATACAGCTGAAATTAAACAGAATTTGGAAAGAGGAACAGCGGTCTAATCTCCTTCAGGAACTGTGTTGACTGCCAAATTAGAACAGTAAATCAGGGCTCTATTAGCTTTCTTTTTATAATTTGTAAAGAAGTGTGCTACGACTATTCATTTTCATGCTTATTTATTATTCACTCGTTTCAGAAAAAATGTCTTGTATTTTCTGTATTCAAACTGTGTGCTTCATGTGCGTACCCTGCTGGGCTTTAAATTCCTAGCTACAAACATGTGAATCATCATTGTCCTAGATTTGTCTTGTTGGACTTGACCTACAGATGAACTTGGGAGCTTCAGAGATAGAATGCTAAATCGGTGCTAATTCTTCTTGTAAGCTATGGTAGGTGGTGAAAGGAAGGGGACAGTGGCTACTGGAAATTCACCTTCATACACACACAGCTCCCCCCCAACACACACACCAGAAGCAGTCACAATTAACAGGTGATTAACAGGTGCTTGCCTATCCCATGCTTTGCCCACATACATTTATGGGGCAAGCATAGAAGGTAGGAAACATTCTTTAATGACATTTTGTAAATAACACCATTGTCAAAAAGCAAACTTCCCTTGGAAGAAGGTAAATTAAAACATTTGGTGAGAGGATTATTAAAACTTACATAATACAGTCTTTTTTCAAAGCCTAATTGAAATGGTAACCTTATTTCAACTGTTACTGAAAGATTAGGATATGTAGTTTGGGTATAATTATGGGAAACATGGAATAGAAAACCTGAATGTCAGGAGTATCCCATTAAAGTAGAGGAGATCATGTCAGTTAATGTGAATAAAAAGAGTACTGGGATCAGTAAGTTGGGCACACCAGTAGGAAGCTCTGACTTAGTGAATGATGGGTTGATAAAAGATGGTAATACAAATGCTATTAATAATAATGGTGTATTCAATGTCCTGTGAATAGGGACATTTGAACATTGTACATTGATACAAATATAGTATGAGGCAGATCTGTATGAACATGAAAAGATGCTCCAATCTAAAATGAGGTTTGTAGAAGGCATGGAAAAATCCAGCATGTACATACTATTTACAGTTGCCTCTGCAGAATGGAAACAGAAGCAGTAATTTTACTTTGACTTCCTTCTCAAAATAATTCAAGACACATACTCATGCTGTCCAGTCTTCTCAAAAAAGTAGTAATCTGCCAGTTTATTCGGTTCTCCAGTATTTTCAAAGAAAACCTAGAATACCAGTGTACTAAGGGAAAAGAGGAAGGAAAGATTAGTAGGGATAGGATTCCGAGAGGTCCTAATAACCTGGATTTAAAGGAAAAATAGATTTCTCTAGAGGAGAAAAGCACTCCCAACGGCCACTTGCTGCTTCAACCAAGAGCTGTCAGTATGATTTGAGGACAACTCTGAAGGTGACTGGATGTTCAAAGCCACTAATTCAAGCAGGCAATTTACGGTACTAAGCTCAGTATAGGAAGGGTTCATTTTGGAGAGCTGGGGGGGGTGGGGGGTAGGCACTGGAAAAGAGCTCAGGAAATTGATCTTCAGATAGTAGATGGTAGTTACGGGCAGAGAGTGGAGGAAATTGCCAAGAGAGCTTGTAGAGGGAGAAACAGGCCGAGGATAGATCCTAACAGCAAAGGACAAAGAGCCAGTGCAGAAAATGGAAGAGATCAAAATAACCAATGCCTGTAAATCCCTGAAGAAAATTTTGAGGACTTTTACAAAGAAAGCATGAAAAGTAAGCACTCTTAAATACGACATTATACTAAACTTAATAGAGGTTTACAGCAAGGAAAAAAAAACCCAAGCGAAGGATAGCATGCTACTGTGAGAGACCAAGGTTTCTCTAGTTTACACCTTAAGAAAAACAGCAAAGCCTAACACCTGAACCTATACACGGAGATGCGCTTTCCAAAATGGTCACTCACCGTATGTGACTACTGATCACCCAAACAAGTAGGACAAAGTGAGGTGTGCTTTAAAGTACACGCTGGATCACAATACTTCATACAGAAAAAAGCAAAATGCCACTATTTCTTGTAATGTTGAAATGCCATTTTAGATACATAGGGGTAAAAAAAATTTTACTTTTTTTTTAATGTTTATTTTTGAGAGAGACAGAGACAGCATATGAACGGGGGAGGGGCGGAGGAGATAGAACCTGAAGCAGGCCTGCCGGCTCCGAGCTGTCAGCACAGAACCTGACGGAGAGCTCGAACCTATGAACCGTGAGATCATGACGGGAGCCAAAGTGGAACCCTTAACCAACTGAGCCACCTAGGCCCCAACTCTTTTAACTTTTTCAATATGGTTCTTATTCCCCCTGGATAGCACGGAATCGGTCTCTTGGTACAATTTTTCACCATCAGGACCATCCTGCCTATACTGTCCACCAGTTATACAGTGACAGGGGATCACATCTGGGCAACTGCATCCCACTAATGATGGCCAGTCTGGGTTTACACACACACACACACACACACACACACACACACACACACTCCTCTGTGTTACACAGCCCAAGACTGACAACACCATAGGCCTGGCCATGCCCAACAGACAAGGTCAATTTAGACAAATATACAATAGTATACTTAACAGGGCAATTATAGAAGAAAAAATGTATACTCTCTTCTAGGCACTAGAAATAAAAGAGAAAGTGAGCCAACAGACTAAGAAATGAAAGCGAAAATGGCGAAGCCTCAAGCATGCTAACAGGCTGATGGAAAAGCATACGGTGGAGGAGAGAGATCACTGTAGAAGTGAATGTCAGAAGGTGTTGGTGCAGACCTTTCTTCTATACGAAGGGGTTTGGCTGAAAAATTATAGGACTTGTCCACTGGCTGAGCTGTTAAGGGCTAGCGTATCTGAATACAGGTCATAATCAGGGTAAGTGTTGCTACCAGCGAAATGAAGGTAAAAAATAACGTTACCACATCATTCTTTCCCAAAGTCTCCCTCACAAAATCCTCAAGTTCTGCAACTCTGCTAAGGATACCAACTAAATATACTAGAAGGTGCTCATGTTAACCATGTTTTCAGTTAAACTCAAATCCTGATGTTTTACTGGACTTTGCTATAACCAGGTCCAACCACCAATGTTCTCTCAAGTTTCCTTAAAAGCATGAACTCACCACAAACTTTCTTACTGCTTTATGAACACAGGTCACCCTCCTGATAACTACGGTTAACCTAAATGTAAACTGGACATGTTTACACAGAGGAGCAACTCTCTCTTCCAGTAATTTCCCTTGTTCAAACCAAGTGCTGCTGGCTTAAAGGATGAGATTGCAACCAAGGCAATATAAATAATAGGCATTACATGTCTGAGAATGCACGTATGTAGGTCATTGATTACTTAAAGCTTTCATAAGGTCAGAGGTGCCTAAGTAGCTCAGTTGGTTACATGTCCAACTCTGAATTTCAGCTCATCTTGAGCTCTTGGTTTGTGGGATCGAGCCCATTGGGCTCCACACTGACAGCACAGGGAGCCTGCTGTCAGGCAGATTTTGATCTCTCCCTCTCGGCCCCTCCTCTGCCAAGTTTTCTCGCAAAATAAACACACTTTAAAAAAATTTAGAGCAGCTCCTTCCTATACAATGTTCTATGATAGAACACTGCTATCTGTTCTCTCCAACTGTACAGTCACTGTTCTTAACTTCAGAAGTGGTTAGTAGGGCTGAGAAACTAGGGGCGCCTGCGTGGCTTTCCGATAACCGGTAACCGTCTGACTTCAGCTCAGGTCATGATCTCACAGTTCATGGGTTTGAGCCCCACAATGGGTTTTGTGCAGACAGCTCAGAGCCTGAGCCTGCTTCGGATTGTGTCTCCTTCTCTCCCCCTCCCCTCCCCCACTTGTGCTCTGTCTCTCTCAAAAATAAGACATTAAAAAAAAGAAATCAGGGGCGCCTGGGTGGCTCAGTCAGGTGTCCGACTTCGGCTCAGGACATGATCTCACAGTTCGTGGGTTCAAGCCCCGTGTTGGGCTCTGTGCTGAAAGCTAGGTCAGATCCTGGAGCCTGCTTCGGATTCTGTCTCTCCCTTTCTCTAACCCTCCCCTGCTCACGCTGCCTCTCTCTCAGATTTATTAAAAAGAAAGAAATTAGATGAACTGTCAGTGCAAAGAATCCCAATGCTTGGGATTCTCTCCTTCTTTGCCCCCGCTTGCTCTCTCAAAATAAACTATTAAAAACTTTTTTAACTAGAAAAGCAGAATAAAGAAATGCAACTTAACACTCACAGACTCTAGAGCTCAGTGATCCATCTCCACCTCTACCTCTCTGGCTGAATTTCCTGCCCTTAAAGATTGCAGTTTAACTTGTCCAGCACAACAATTGCCAGAATTCCACAAATATTAGGCCTAATTTTAATGAAATTTTAATTTTAATGAAAAACCACATCAACTGGGAATATTAAGATTCAGGTTCAAATTCAGGTATAGGGTGAAGACAGATTCAACATTTCCCACAAACACCAGGTAAGGGTCAGTGAACCCTATGCTGTCAGTCCAGGATTTGGATTTGGAATTAGCAAGGCTTTCAAGGAGAGACACGTAATGCTTCTTTAAATAAAGACTCTTTATGTAATATACACATACAAAACAAGTGACACGATTAAAAAACCAAAAACTTTATTAGCAAATATAAACAATTCCATTACTGCTTCTCTTATAAATTTTGCTTTTACATTACATTGGTATCATACAAAATATTTACAAGCGTATGTACAAAACTCCCACCTGTACGAATCCTCTGGTCCATGTGTGTTATCTCTTATCTACAAGAGAAACTTCAAATGTTAATATTTAAATATTAAAGATTTGCATATTACTTTGCAATTGTAATTGCAACAACGACCCCTAAGTGGCTTTCAGGGATGGAATAATGCTTGGAACACAAACTTGCAATAAAGTGCATTTCAGCCAACCTTATATAGTTTTCTTTCCTTAGACAGGTATCCACAGTCCATATGGACTTTTCTTCTCATTTATTTTGGGAGATCCTGTAGAGGTCTCTTCAGCAGTCGCTTTAGCTGATTTCTGAAGCATTGGCTTTGCTACAGAATTCTGGAAGAGAACGAATTCTTAAGTCAGCTATGGAAACACAGACGTTGTATCCAAAATACTTGTGTTTTTACAAAATGTACTAAATAATTTCATTTAAAAATTAAAATGCAAAGACCCCATATTCATCACTCGATTCCAACTATAAAGCCAAAAAATTACTGGGGAAAATTAGACACTGATTCAAAGTATATTACAAAATGATGTGTTAAAATAGTTTAGTTTTGTTTTTTTAAGCTCTTAGCAGGCTTTGAAAATACTGTGATTACAGGGGTTTCGGAGATTTGCTTTTTAAATTGTTCAACAAGTATAAGAGGAGTATTTAAAAGTAAATACCGATATCAAAAATGTGAATACTGGGGTACCTGGTGGCTCAGTTGGTTAAGCATCCAACTCTTGATTTCAGCTTATGATCTTAGTTTGTGGGTTTGGACCCTACATTGGACTCTGTGCTGACAATGCAAAGGACCTGCTTGATTCTCTCTCTCTCTGCCCCATCCCTCCGGCATACATTAGCACTCACTCTCTCAAAAAAAATTGTGAATATCAGATACAGAGGAAGCCATGATGTTCGCCATTTGTAACGTTACAAAAGATTATGACAAGTTCTATCTAACGTGGCTGAGCAGATCCCAAAATACTACCACAAAATAAAAGCCTTCCAACAAAATAAGAGCCCACATAATTATATCCTAAGTCCAATTTTTCAGTGGTCAATGCCTAGATATACTTACATTAGAGCTAAAAGCTATGCTCTTTTGCTGGCCAGACTTTTCATTGAGGTTTTTAGTTCCATCTTCTGTTAGTTTTTCCGACAGCTAGACATGTAAGAGAAAGGATGTTTTTTAAAAAAACGATACCCTTGGTTTACGATTCCATATAAAATGCAGCCCAACTGTACATAAATTTAGTTGTAGAGACACAAATCGAGCTGGATCTAATCATTAAGCATCAAAACGTAGTACTCCAGCTTTCCTCCTAACAAATCGATTAATAATCAGCTTAAGAGACTTTTCCCATAAAGCAGTATTAAGATTTCCCCTGATACAAATTCAAGTAACTCTGAAAGTGAAGTCATACCAAAAAATACCTAGTTTCAAAAACTAAGGCATTTGCCAGTTGGGCACCTAGTCATCTGAAAAAGCAACTCACCTAAGATCTTGTTTGCTACTAAATACTTAAGCAAACTCACATCTGGGTCTGAATGCTAGAAAAGTTCATCTAGAGAGCATTTTCCTGTGTTAAAGGATTCTATCAAACCCCTAACTACCATAAGCCTCAAAAGTGATGAATTTTATACTTTGGATTTCATACCATTAACTTAAGACCACAGTGCAATTTGCCAATGCACATCCTGCACATTTCTGGAGAATTGTAATAAACTTATCTGCAAGTGAAGCAGGCCTCTTCTTCTGTAATCTCTCAAAACATCTGGAATATATTGCATATATTATGAAAGGGACAGACGCCCCACCATTACAGTGTTTACTTTAAAAAGAACTATCTTCAGTATCTCATCAAAATAGTCCCTGTCCCAGATTCTAGCATGCATATGGATCTAACAAAAAAACTAAACTTTCAGTCTGTGAACATAAACTTCAAATTAGTTAAACGTCTGATGCTTTTGCCCATGTTATCAATTACCCACAGATTCTCTTCATCAATGTCTGGAGACCACATTCATGATTTCTATAAGACAGAAATAAAGCAGATAAACTATACTGTATGTTGAATATAGAACTTGTGGGAACATAACGCTGCGAATATAAACTACAGATAAAAAATACCGTGCAAAAACTGGATAGAAAAATTTGACAGCTACACAGAAATTGCCAAAATACCACCTACAATTATGAAAGTAAGTAGTACTGGGTCCCGTGGAAATAAAGTTCACTAATCTCCCATTTTCATGATGGAAAGACCTTCTCTACAGCTGCTATTTTGATCTTAACAAATTGTATGCAGGCTTTCCAAGAAGCAGTCTAAGGTCAAACAAGTAAAGATGGCCCATTAGATCTTTCTCTAGCAGTAGCTTTCTGAAGATCTTGTCTGGGTAAAGCCTAGAATACTTACCTCAGACTTTGCTCCACTGTTTGGTACAGCTGTTCCGCGGTTTGTTTCTTTAGACGCAAGGACAGTTCGGAGACTGGCTGGTAGGTCAAAGCTGGCTGTTCCTAAAGCTTTTGCTGCGTTGGCTTTTGCTATTTCTAATAGCTCCATTCGATCTACAAAAACAAAACAAGACATTCGTTAATCCTGTACTAAATTTCCCTGTAGATCTCAGAATCCCAGAATAAACCTGTGGTTTAGAATAAAAAGATGTCTCAATCTTTTATTTTAGTGCATAAAATACAGCCCTGATCACAAAAACAAAATTCTCTACCTCATTTTTTGCTGAGAAAAGAAAAAAAGAGTCCTAATCTCAACAATTAGTTTTCAGTTTTCCTTACCAAAGGCCTGAATTTAATTGTTTTTGCTTTCTCTTCAATTGTATATCCTGAACAAGGTTCTTTGTACCCTTTATAGATAACACAATTGTCACAGCTAATGAGCCAATAAGAGATACATTACTTAAATCCATTTTCAGACTCCTATCTACATGTTTTCATTTCCATGTCTTTTTCTGTGATCCTATCCAACAGCAAAACAAATCATTTGTTTTAAAGTACTGGGCCTAAATCCGGCTTTGTTTAACTCTTCTTAACGCTCAATAGTAACAAAAGCTTAAAACGGATAAACTCCTGAGTCACCTGTAACACCTAAAAAACCTCACTAAGGGTGAGCCACTAGGAAAAAGAATTTCCTCCATCTCAATGTACTGGACACCACAGCTGACTTCTAATCTCAAGGAGAAAAGACCATTCCCTTCAAAACTGGGTGCCAGGGGCGGCTAGGTGTCTAAGTCGGACTTGGGCCCAGGTCACGGTCATGATCTCGCAGTTCCGGAGTTCCAGCCCCGCGTCGGGCTCTGTGCGGACAGCTCAGGGCCTGGAGCCTGCTTGGGATTCTGTGCCTCCCTCTCTCTCTGCCCCTCCTCTGCACACGCTGTCTCTCAAAAATAAACATTAAAAAATTAAGAAAACCGGGTGCCAAAGAGAGCGATTTTAACCACTCCACTGACCTGCTAACGTGTCCCTCCCTCACTCCTCCCAAAGAAACCATCATTACAGGCACCGGAAGCAATGTAAGTACCCAATCTACACAGCCACCGCGGTTCCGGGTGCGCTCGTGCGGCCGCCAGCCGCGCGGCAGGGTGCGAAGGCCAAGTTCCTGGCAGATGACTCACCCTTTTTGCTCAGACGGAAAGGGCTGGGGCTCCGCGAACGGCTCCGGCTCCTAAACCGGCCCCTCCAAGTGCGGCGATCCTCCGGGTACATGGTGCGGCCGAAGCCGTAGTGGCGCCGCCCCCGCGCCAGCGCGTAGGCCCGTCGGTAATACGAGCGTCCCCGCGAGCGGGACCGGCTGCGGGAGCGGGGCCTTGACGGCGAGCGGAGGGACCTCCCGGGCGCCCCGTAGCGCCGGTCCCGGTAGCGGCGGCCGCGGGAGCGCGACCGGCTGCGAGAGTACGAGCGCGAGTAGCGCCGGTACTTCCTCTGGTGGCGCCTCCGGGACCGGGACCTGCTCCCCCGCCGCGGTCGGCTCCGACTCCTACCCCGCGACGACGCCGGGCTCGAGACGCTGGAGCGGGACCGAGAGCTTCGGGAAGAAGACCGGCTCCCGGACGCCGAGGACAGGCGGCTGGACCGGCCCGACCGGGACGTCGAGGGGGACTCCTTGTCCTGCGGCGAGCCAGGCCACAGGTCTTTCACGTAGTGGGGCATGTCCGCCGGAGGCTGCAAGTCTCCCCTCCCGGAAACTCGGCGCTGAAAACAACTGGGGGAGGGGGGAGGGGAGCGGAGGTAGTGAGTCGCGAGGGCGTCGGAGGCCCAAAGCCAGAAACTGTACGAGCCACTCCGATCCAGGCGGTGGCGACTCCGAAGGCTGGCCTGCTGGCCCCCCCAGCGGCCCCCCTCTCTGCGCCCCCCGCGCCCCAGGCACCAGGAATCGACCCCGTCACCAGGAAACTTACCACCACAGGCCGCCGACGCCTCACCGAAGACTAAAAGGAATGACCAGCGGACGCCTTCCTTTCGAAGCTGAGGAAGGAGAGCGGTTTTTCCAAACTGTTCTCGAACCACAGAACCTCGACCTCCACCTCCGACCTCCGGACGCGAACTGAGGTAGGTGCCCGCAGGCGCGTCGAAAGTACCAGAAGCCGACGCGCAGAGCATGCGCAGAGACGTTGGCGCGGTGGGTGCGGCTCCCCTCTTGCCCAACCGCCGCCCTTCCTCCTCTCTTCCCGCGCCCCGCCCACTAGCGCAAAGTCTTGGATGCGCATGCGTTGCCTTGCCCCGGGAGGCGGAACTGCTGCATCCGGGTACTCCAGAGCCTGTGCCCGCTGGTGAGGGGCTTTATGTTCTCTCCTTTGAAAGCCGTAGAGGGAAGCATCTTCCCGCGGTGGGGCAACTGTCTCCTGGCCGCATGCCTGGCCGGTGCCGACAAGGTCAGGGTCATTGCCTCCACCTCCTGGGAAGTCGCAGACTCGGGCTGAACCTCCCTGGACCCTTTTGTCGCGACCCCTTTCTGACCTGCGTCCGGAAGCTGGAGGGGGCGACCGCGGGGGGGTCCGCCAGGCTGCGGGACAGCACCCTTCAGCGGACGTCGCAGGATTTCTGTCCATGCAGTAATAGCTTAGAGAAGAAGGTTGCTTGCACCCATTTTTTCTCTGGTAGAGTTTGAGAAAGTTGGAGACAGACAATGCGAGACACCCACAGTTGACCTAAAACCAGAGAAGTCAGTTCCGAGGCTGGGTGTTGGGGATTAAACAACGGTGACTTTTATTTCCAGGAATTTGTAAATAGGATACATCCAAATATACTGACGGTTAATAAAGCATGACAATTGCCTTGAAATCTCTTTTCATTGAGTAAACTAATCGCATCTGTAAATAGAGTCGTTATATGAGCTTCTTTGCAAGTCAAAAAGAGTGGCAGTTTTACAAACGTTACTTTCTTTTGAGGGAGATGCAAATTCACTTTTTTCTTGTTCATCTTCACCCCGCCTTTCCAAACAGGCAAAGAAATGGAGGGAATAAAAACCTTATCACAGAATCTGCACCCACCCACGCGATCTGCCTTGGCATTCGCTGTCCACAGTATGATACACATCTCTAAGGCAGCATTACAATGGAAATCGTTCTTAAGGAAATGTTTAGAAACACTTTTCTAAGTGGCATCACAAGTAAACTGAGAAGACATTGCCCATCTGCCAGAAACTTTTGCTGAAAGTTGTCATGAAGCTGTGTGAGTGGATGGAAAAAATAAAAGGAGTTTCAGATTTGACGAGTGTAAAAAGGATGTGTTAGGGGAAATAATGTGAAACCTTATGTATAAGATGATGGAGTCTTAAGCTTTTGGTTATTAAAAAGGACAGGGTGGTAGGAGTCTCTGTAAATGGTTCAAAATATTAGTCAAATGTGTGCCTAAAATAAAGGGACTAGAAAAATCCTGGATGTTAACAGTAAGAATATTGGAAACACAATGGAAAACATTACCTTGCCCTTGAGCATGATATTGGTATATTTGTATCTAGAATATGTGTAGTCTACCTAAGTTAAAGTCTGCAAAGAATGTCAGTGTTTATTTTTCTAAGCAATACAGTCTTCTCTGAGCATCTATCCCCTCACTTGATTAAGAATCCAATTTCGGTTATCCGTAAAGCGTCTTGCAGAGAATTTGCAGGGTAATGCAGGCAGAAATGACATCTCTTGACAATAGCACATCTTCCCATCCAAGAATGTGACACTTTAATACATTTATTTTTAAAACTTTATATCCTTCACTGTGGTAGGCAGATGAATAGCCCCCAAAGATGTCCATACCCTAATTCCCAGAACTTGTGAATTGGTTACCTTACAAAAGGAATTTTGCAGATGTGAGTAAAATTAAGGACCTGGTGATAACATTGTCCTGAATTATAGGGCTGGGGGAAGTCGGCCCAGTCCAATCACAGGAAAGATTCAAAGCCTGAGGATGCCACACCCTATTGCTGCATCTGAAATATTGAGGGCTATCTCCAAGGTCCTGAGAGTCCTCTAGGAGCTGAGGTCAGCTCCAAGCTGACTGTCACCAAGGTAACAGAGATCTCAGTCCCACAATCTCATTGAATTAAATTCTGCCAACACCTCAATGAGCAAAGTGTTGGAGATTTTCCCCTGGTCTCCAAAAGGAACACAGCCCTGCTGACATCTTGACGTTTGCCTGCTGAGACTTCTCACCTACAGAACTGTAAGATAATAAATTTGGGTTGATCTAAGCCCCTGAGTCTGGTTATTTGTTACTGAAGCAACAGAAAACTAATACTTCCACGGAAATATTATAGCTTTTCTAATACACATCATGTTCTTGTCTTGCTAGGTGTATTCCGAAATATTTTAATGGTATTTGCAGATTGTGAATAGAATCCTTTTGTTCCAAGTTCAGTTTGTTTCAGGTATACAACACCTAGCCGAGTTTTTACACCCAATATGAAAGATTTTTTTCACTTGATAGTAAATTCAACTCATTTACATTTAATAGAGTAACTGCAGTATTGACCTTGTCACTTCCATTAGTGTATCTTATTTACTTTGCTTTCTTTTTTTCACTTGTTCCCATTTTATTTTGCCAGCCTGATCAAATTTCTCCTTTTTCCTTCCTCCCACTATTCATTTAGAGCTTCTATAATGCTTCACCATGCCATACTGGTTTAATGGCTACCTTTTTTTTTTTTTTTAATCTCTATCAAACATTTAAACCTGTTCCTCCTCCCCTTCTGTCTCCTTCCACAAATATTTATAGAATGTTTATTGTATTAGATGCTGTTGGGTAGGTTAAGAAGGACTTAGTGTCTCTTTCTCCTACTAAAATTAAAATTTTTTTCATTAATTAAAAAATTTTTTAATGTTTATTTACTTTTGAGAGACAGAGTGCCAGTAGGAGGGGCAGAGAGGGAGGGAAACATAGAATCCCAAGCAGGCTCCAGGCTCTCAGCTGTCAGCACAGACGTGAGGCAGGGCTCGAAGTCACACCTTGAGATATGACCTGAGCCCAAGTCGGACGCTTGACTGACTAAACCCAGGTGCCCCTTTCATGATTTTAATGACAGCTAATTTTGTAACAAATGAGAAAATCCAAAGACATACAAAGTAAAAGCTATGGCATCTTCCAAAAGAGGTCTCCATTATTTTGCCCATAAATTAGAGGTACCAAGGTTAACAGTTAGCAAGCACCCTTTCGTCTTTCTCCAAGCTCTTTCAAATATACAAGCATGTGGATTTTTGTGACTATGGGCTCATTTTAAACAAACATATTTTTTTTTAATTTTTTAACATTTATTCATTTTTTGAGAGAGAGAATGAGAGTGGGGAAGGATCAGAGAGAGGGAGAGACACAGAATCCAAAGCAGGCTCCAGGCTCTGAGCTGTCAGCACAGAGTCCAACATGGGGCTCAAACCCACAAACGGTGAGATCATGACCTGAGCCAAAGTTGGATGCCAAACCAACTGAGCCGCCCAGGAACCCCATCAACAAATGTATTTAAAACTTGCTTTTATAACCAATATTCTTTAAGATAAACCATATAGATCTAATTTTTTTGTATTTATCAGCTGTATAATATTCCAGAGTCTAGAAATACCAGAAATTAATCTTTTATCCCTTATTGCTTACTCATGAACAGTCACGTGGTATCCAGTTTTCCCACCACTGAAAACTACGCCTTGGAACTAATGTTGGATTCTGATAATGTGAGCAGTAGCAGAGCTCCTCTGAATGCTCCTACTCCATGATTTCAAGGTCAACAGAGCCATGTTCAGGACACAACCTGGAGCAGCTGATTGCAATGAACACCCAGTTACCTCCAAGACACATGACATGGTAGTTCAGGGATAAGCTCAGCCGGGATTAGAGGAGCTTTCAACCAAGCAGCTCATCTAAAGAGTGAGGTGCAAG
Source organism: Hyaena hyaena (assembly GCF_003009895.1). Lineage (NCBI taxonomy): Eukaryota > Metazoa > Chordata > Mammalia > Carnivora > Hyaenidae > Hyaena > Hyaena hyaena. Next base: position 7,529,836 of record NW_024080635.1, on the reverse strand, counting down.
GAGGAAAAAGAGCGCTGAGTGATTGTGACAGAGAAGAAGACACATCCATTGATCTTACATCACAGACAAGTTGACATCAGACATCTCTGTTGTTAGAGCTGCTGTAGAATGTTACCTACAGTCACCAGTTGCCAGAGTCCAGCTCCGGCAGGTCCAGGGGACCCCGAAGGATGGACAGTGTTGGCGAGAGAGGGATGAGAGAGGCACCAGCCAGGCCTCTCCACACTGTCTGAGACTCTATTTTATGATTTAGTGTTTAGGGGAAGGCACAGAAGTGGCATTCTGATGATAAATTCTTTTATCAGTAAAATCTTTCCAGAACATTGATATGCAAAAGGATGGGGAAGAGCCCAGAGGTGGCATTAGCATAATAAGGGCTAAAGTTAGTTCTTCGTGAGTAGGGGTCAATAGCTTGTTTATCGCTTAATGAGAGGTATTAAGAAAAACAGGTCTTTCAGGAACACAATGTTGCTCCCATACCACAAAAGAAGAAGTTCCTACAGTAAGTTCCTTCACACAGTGCAATCAGCATATCACGGCCAGAATGAGTCACTCCTAATACCAATCAACAAGGTGACTTGGGGGTTGATACTCAAGCAGAAACAATTGGGTGGGGGTGCATATCAGTCGCCATCTGACGGTAAGCCTCTGTGCAACTTACCTTAACCTCACAAGGAGTTCTTTCTCAATTTATCAGTTCAGAAATGGCTCCCAACAACCAGTGCAGCATTCAAGACCAATAATACAAAGATCAATAAACTCCAGTCCAAGGTGACAATCCTGTCTTCTTGTATGTCCCAAGGAACTCCTGCCATTGGTTCAATCATCACCCATGTGGGCTCATGCCTCCACTGCCTGCAATTACTTAGCCACGCTAATAGCTAGGCTGTTATTTCTACAGCTCCTCCTGATGACCATTTCTGGGGTTGGTACCTCTGGTCTGGAAATAGCAGGCTTATAATGCTATTTAAGAGGCAAGCTTAAAACATCTGATTCCTGCCATGAAGACATACTTCATGAGGATGTTATCTGTAACTTTGCCACGGAAGCTGTTGCCTCTTTCCCTGTGGCAGCCACCATAGAGAGGCGTTAGGGATTCTGTACTGTCATCTGGCTTTGAAGAAGCCAGGAAAGCAAGTGACCAGGAAACAGATCCGGAGGTACGTCTGCCAATATCTTTCCCAGTAACCCGCAAAGGTGCAATTACTGTTGGTGTGGATAGGGAAAAATCTGTTATAAGATGGCCGGCAGGACTGATAAGGAAATACTTGTCCCTGATCAAAGGCTTCCTCTTTCAGGATCTTCTTCCCACCCTGCTTGTCTCATGCATTAGTGAGGAATGCGGAAGTAACAGGCTATAAATTACTCCCTCTGCTGATGCGCTGGGCTCAGACCTCTGGAGAACGATGTCCTCTGAGCCCACTGGTGTGAAATAAACCTCCTCCCTTCAAAGATCTCCAAGTGCTGCTTGGTTCTTCCGCCAGTGATCCAAACCAGATTTCCGCAACAGTGTTATTACAGTTATAAGCACTGATGGGTGCCTCTGCCTAAGAATGTAATGTTTGTGTTACATGCCTAATGGCCACCTATATCACTAGTTTGAGGATTACTCCACTCCACACAGCAGTATAAGTCTTCAGTGCACACCTTGCTCACCAGGGTGCTGCTCCTCGATCAGACAAGCTGTCTAAGCCATACTCCCCTGAATGTCAGAGGAGCCATAATTAACCATATGTGGATTATGCTACATGACCTTCACAAAGAATTTGACTCCAATAATGGCACATCATGGGAGGCAAATTAACTAGAGAATGTCAACTGGTCCAGTTGAGGCAAAGTAGTGCACAAGGCTACACTACCAATGCTGTAAAGGACTTCCTTTTCAAAGGTTATATGTCATGCAGTCTGGTGCATGCCTGCTCCCTCAAGTCCTTTCACAGCCTTTACATGACCATGCTCAATTTTTGCTACCTTGGCTCAACAACCACTCTCAGGGACTGTCACAGGAGACTCAGCACTTGTCTGGCTCTGTGTAAAGATGAACTATTCTGTTTCAACCCAACAACAAGTGACCTTTACTTCAAGGTACAATGCAATGAAGCTGTGATGCTTTACCAGTGGAACAAGATCTTTTACAGCGCTTTGCCTTCCAGAGACAAAGGATGGCGCATAGCAACCAGTCTGGCCAATAAAACAAATGTTCTTGGGGTAGTCACCCCGGCCATTGCCCCCATTTTCAACAACCATTTCATCAAAGCACATCAATAGATAAGTTTTTACTGGGAGACATCCAACGGGATCTTATACCAAGCTCTCAAGTGCTAGATCCGTTGGACCTAAATCTGATTTCTCTGGAATGTTCCATACACCTCATGATCAGTGCACCCACTTGAATAGTACTTTATGGCACATTAGATTACCTTCATTTCCTTTCCTCCATTCACAAGGCTGGCTTGGAGAGTTGACCTTCCTTGTGGGGAGCTTGGCTAGGTAGGATTTTAAACCTTTGCTAGGAATCAAAGTCACACTGCACTTTTGCTAGGAATCAAAGTCAAACGGCACTTTTGCCATTACATGATAAAGTCTCAAACGTGGAATTGCTGGTACTTCAATGTATAGAATTGCTGGATCATTATATTGTACACCTGAAACTAATAGAACACTATATGTTAATTATAAGGAAAAAGAATGCACTTTTGGGATAAAGGGTCTATGTGATTTAATATATTGCCCTATAATTTCCCAAGAGGTTGTCACAACACTGTAGAAGAGAAAACCTTTCTGACCAAGTTCACTGCCCCCATTATAGGTTATTCTGTTTTCCGGTGCCTCATTATTATTAGCATTTATCACAATTGTAATAATTAGTTTTAATTCATTTTGCATCATTTTCCTGCTTGAGCATAGATTACATAAGGACGTGCTTGTTTTTGGTGAACTCCAGCATTCCAGGCAGTATACTGCATAGAGTAGGCACTCAGTGCTTACTGAATAAACAAATGAGACAGAATCTCAAATAAGTCTTGAAGGAAAGGCAGAGGGAAAATAAGGGAATATTCTAGAGAAGAACAAAGGTCTTAGCAAAATCTCAGAAATGGAAATGCCTGTTTTATTATTTGGAGAGAAAGTAAGGGAGCTTGTCTAGAGCACAGAGTTTGTGGTGGGAAATTTTGAGAAGATAAAACTGGAGATGCAGTATTGGGGCAGATTATGAGAAGTCATGAATGTGAACATCTCCTTCTCAAGCAGCAGGGTCCTAGTTTGTCAGAAACACTGAACTGCCCTTCCAAAGTAAATGGACACACTGAGATAGTAAATAGCTTTACTTAATTGGATTAGAAAGAAGAAGATACTTGCAGGATTTGGGGAATAAAAATCAGAAGGCTTTTAATTTTAACACATGCTCTCCCAGATACCTAAAACAGCTGTACTACCAAAAAGCTTTATCCCACACCTTACTATGCACTATTGCATAAAATACTGCCTTTAATGAACACATTTAGCTTCCTTTCTACAACTTCCCAAATCCTTTGTAATGAGGACAAATTCATTTACTACAGGAATTTTAAGCTTTATTTTTCATTGACATTCTGCTGGACAGATCTTGATTAATACTACAGGAGGGGCACCTGCAGTGGCTGTTAGGTGTCCAACTCTTGATGTCAACTGAGGTCTTGATCTCAGTTTGAGCCCCGCATTGGGCTCCATGCTGGATGTGGAGTCTACTTAAAAAACCACATGCACACTACAGGAAACAACAGGGAATAGGTGACACTGACAATAGTTATTTTGGTGGTAATGAAAACCAGTAGGCTCGAGAGAAAATTTGGGAAAAGAGGAGTCAAGATAGGTTTAGACAAATTAGAGAACTCTTAAAATTGAAATACAATGTACTTACCAGAACACTCATCCTTTTAAAGTATACAATCCAGTGGCTTTTAGTGTATCTCTAATTTTGTGCAATCATCACCACTAATTCCAGAACTTTCTCATCACCCTCAAAAAAAGTCCCCTACCCATTGGCAATCATACCTTATTCCCTCCCTTCCCCAGTGCCCTGCGACCACTAATTTACTTTCTCTTTGTATGGATTTATCTATTATAGGCATTTCATATAAAAGAAATCAAACAACATGTGGTCTTTTGTCTCTGGCTTCTTTCACTTAGCATGTTTTCAAGGTTCATCCATGTGGTACCACATATCCGTACTTCATTCCGTGTCCTGGCTTAGTAATATTCCATTGTATGGTTATGCTACATTTTGTAGGGGGTTTTATTATATTTTTTCACATATTGTTTATCCCTTCATCAGTTGATGGACAGTGGGTTGTTTCTACTTTGGGGCTATTATGAATAATGCTGCTATGAGCATGTACAAGTGTTTGTATGAACATGTGTCTACAGTTCTCTTCAGTAAATCCCTAGGAGTGGAATTGCTTGGTCACTTGATAATGCTGTGTTTAAGTTTTTGTGGCATCATCAGACTGTTTTCCACAATGGCTGCACCATTTTACATTCCCACCAACATTGTATGAGGGTTCCAAGTTCTCTACATCCTTGCCAACACCTTATATTCTCTCTCTTTTTAATTACAGTGGGTATGAATTTAGAGGAGTCTTATTGTAAAGAGAAACAGAATTGGGATGATAGCTAGGAAAGGTGGTTGAATCAAGCTTTTGTTTGTTTGTTTTAAGATGGGCCATATTATAGTGTATTCATACACTGATGGAAATAATCTAGTAGAAAAGAGAAAATGGATGATGTGGGAGAGAGACTAGACAGTGTGGGGTTCACATCCTTGAGGAGGAGTGAGGATAGTCTAGTGAACAAGTAGAGGACCCGGCCTTACATGGGAGCACAGAGAGTTTGTCCAACATAAAAGGTAGGTCTGAATGTTTGTGCCCTCTCCATTCATGTGTTGAAATCTAACCCCTAAAGTCATTGAATTAGGAAGTGGGGCCTTTGGGAGGCTATTAGGTCATGAGAGTAGAGCCCTCATGATTGGGAATAGTGCTCTTCTAACGGAGACCCCAGAGAGATCCCTCACCCCTCCACCAAGTGAGGACACAGTGAGAAGTCAGCAGCCTGTAACCCATAGGTCTTCACCAGAACCTGACCATACTGGTACCTTGATCTTGGACTTTCAGCCTTCAGAACAACGGGAAGAAAATTTTTGTTACTATAAGCCACCTAGTCTGTATGAACTAGGACAGATGGGAAGGCAGAGCATGACTACAGGTGGAGGCAGGATAGCTCAGTGGTGAACACTTAGGGAAGTCCCCTTGCGATCTCCACCCCTGCCCCCCAGTAGCTGAGATTGGAGAAGCAGGAGGTACCAGGGTCTGAAGATATAAAAGGACCAGCACAGTCATCTATGGTGACACTGACTAGACATAATAGGACAGTGAGGCATCATTCAAACCCACTTGAATTTATGATCATGAGTTTAAAATGAGACCAGTCAGTATTTCCTCCAGCATTTGATCTTCTCTTACCATATTAGAAGCTTCCAGTATTCAAATGAATGGAGTTAATACTGAGTTTACATTACATGCACAAAGACATTTTTTAATTTGCTACTTCTATGTTAATTGGAACTGCTTCATGCTAGATTTTATTAAAATTAACGACTTATGATAATAGCAAAGAGTAACACATCCTGGTTCAGTTTTTCTGTTCAAGGTAATAAGAATAAACAAGGATTTTATTTTAGTGCTATTTGAATCGTTCCATCTACATATTGTTTTCAGAAAATGGGGAGACTAGAAGCAAATGGTAACTTCTTTTTTTTTTAATGTTTTATTTATTTCTAGGAGAGAGAGAGAGACAGCGTGAGCAGGGGAGGGTCAGAGAGAGAGGGAGTCACAGACTGAAACAGGCTCCAGGCTCTGAGCTGGCAGTCAGCACAGAGCCCGACGCGGGGCTTGAACCCACGAACCACGAGATCATGACCTAAGCGAAAGTCAGACTCTTAACCGACTAAACCACCCAGGCGCCCCAGCAAATGATAACTTCTTTAAGGATCTGGTATTTTCTAGAAATTCCTAGAATTCTGAATTATGCTTGATCATCCATTCATTTATTCAGCTAGCAAGCATTTCTCAGTATTGCCTCTTTTACCAGTTACAGGAAGAATGAAAGCAAACTAACTAATTTTTGAAAATGTTTATTTATTTTTGAGGGGTGAGGGACAGAGAGAAAGATACACAGAATCCAAAGTAGGCTTCAGGCTCTGAGCTGTCAGCACAGCTGACAGGGGGTTTGAACCCATGAACCATGAGAACATGACCTGAGCCAAAGTCAGATGATCAACTGAGCCACAAAGGAGCCCCCAAAATGAAACCAAATAAATATGATTCCTACCGTGAAGTACATCACAAGTATCTGGAATTACATGGTTTTTAGAAAAAGGCAAATACACTTTAATTTCAACCAATTCTTTTAGAGAACTTGGTTTCATGTAGCATCACATAAAATTAGCACTGATAAGGAATGTCATGAAATTTATAAAGTAAAAATTTCAAATGCATCAAGAAGTTTAACACAGTATATTTTAAATCTTTCTGGAAGGGCCTCTACTTGTTAAACTGCCAACAGTGTGCTCCTAAAGATGGCTTTGTCACAACTACAATCATGTGCTTCGTGGAATCTTAATGAGAAGATACTATTCCAGTCTTAAGATTTTTTATGCTTTCCTTTTTGAGGAGTCTTTCTAAGAATTGACAGTTTGTGAACCTAGTAGTGCTTGTGTTTCAGAGTCCAAGGGCAGAAGCCTATCGTCTTTCAGCTGCAGGACACACAGATGGACAGTGTGTGGCAGTGTTTAAATGCTGATGCCACAGTTCCACGCACTGCAAACGCATTCCACGTTTTTCTCTTTCTCCGTCACAGTGTGTTTGCCAAACAAAATATGGAAAATGAATAGGCAGTTTTCTTGCACAATTCTTAATAAATGGCCAAAGTGAACTCCATTGCTTAAGAAAAACATAAACACAATTTAGTCCCCAAACATGGTTGTATATAGGTTGTTATTGTGGGGGAAGTTTGGTGTTAATACCCAAGTATTATTTTCATTGAAAATTCTGAAAGATCAATGTTCTTTTTTCCCCCATAATACTTAAAAGAAATAAAAAATGAACAAGCTATCAAATTGCCAAGGTTTCACTTTTATAACTGATTGTAGAGAAAACTTTTGATTGTGAATTTATTTTTCTGAGACTTTTAAATTATGAGCATTATTTAAATGAAAGAGAACCAATTTATTGATTTTTTTTTTTAGTCTTCACGCCCAGTGCAGAGTCCAATGCAGGGCTTGAACTTGCGACCCTGAGATCAAGACCTGAGCTGAGATCAAGATTCAGATGCTCAACTACCTGAGCCACCCAGCCACCCCTCTACTGTTTAAAACTGAAATACAGTTTCATTTTATGGATTTTCATAAATAAGTTTTATGGATTTTACATAAAACAATGAATTTGATGTCACTCCCCAAAACATAGGGGGAGAGGTGTACCTTCCTTATTATCCTTCACATTCTAAAGTGATTAATATCTTTACTTATGGTGATTGATATCAGACTACGTAGCCTAAACAACAGAAATTTATTTTTTTTCCACAGTTTTGGAGGCTGGAAGTTCAAGAGCAAGGTGCTGGCAGGGTTAGTTTCTGGTGAGGCCTCTCTTTCCTAGCTTGCAGATGGTTATGTTGTCACGTGCTCACATGGCCTTTTCTGTGTGCATGTGTGCTCCTGGTGTCTCTTCCTCTTCTTAAAAGGACACCAAGTCCTATTGAATGGGAGCCTACACGTATGACCCCATTTAATGACTCCTTTAAAGGCCTTATCTTTGGGGCACCTGGGTGGCTCAGTCGGTTGAGCGTCCGACTTCGGCTTAGGTCATGATCTCACGGTTCATGGATTCGAGCCCCGGGTCAGGCTCTGTGCTGACAGCTAGCTCAGAGCTTGGAGCCTGTTTCGGATTCTGTGTCTCCCTCTCTCTCTGACCCTCCCCTGCTCACGCTCTCATTCTCAGAAATAAATAATAAAAAACATTTAAAAAAAAATTTAAAGGCCTTATCTTCAAATATTCCAGTTAGGGCTCCAACATATGAATTGGGAGAGATGGATACAATTTAGTCCATAACAGATTTTACAGAAAGATAATTTTAATTTGCGGTTATTGTCTTTGTATATAAACTTTCTTAGTATTTCTCTGCCTCTCAACTATGCTGCTATCACAAAGACTTTGAGAAAATGGATTCCTTATTTCCCACATTGCCATTCCAACCCAATTTATTGTAATAAGAATGGGTCTATTGAGCACTCAGTGTATTCCAGGAACCGTTCCAGACTCTGGGCCATATCCATGAAACAACCACTGTCCCTGCTCTTAACTCATAATCTGACCAGACCTTTAGAAATTCAGAAAATTGCTACCTCCAAAGACATCTAGGAGTTCAGGAGTCCCAGACTGTGAACTACCTTTTTAACTAAAAACTTTTAATATTTATTTATTTTTGAGAGAGAGAGACAGAGTGTGAGCAGGGGAGGGGCAGAGAGAGAGGAAGACAGACTCCAAAATAGGCTTCAGGCTCCGAGCTGTCAGCACAGAGCCTGATGCAGGACTCAAACCCAACAAGCCATGAGATCATGACCTGAGCTGAAGTCAGAGGCTTTACCGACTGAGCCACCTAGGCATTCCTGAACTAGCTTATTTAACAATTCAACTTGCTTGTTTAAGAAAAAAAAAAAAAGTATCAGGGAGCCTGGGTGGCTTAGTCAGTTAAGCGTCCGACTTCAGCTCAGGTCATGATCTCATGCTTTGTGAGTTCAAGCCCCACGTCAGGCTCTATGCTGACAGCTCAGAGCCTGGAGCCTGCTTCAGATTCTGTGTCTCCTCTCTCTCTGTTCCTCCCCTGCTCTTGCTCTGTCTCTCAATAATTTAAAAAAATCTTTAAAAAGTATTTTATTCGTTAATTCACTTATTCAGCCAGTGTTTGTTGAGTGTTAACTTTGAGCCTAAGGTATAGCAATAAACAAAACCGGATAAAATGCCTGGTGTGATGAAACTTGTATTTTCATGGAAGAGACAGACAATAAGCAAATAAACAAAGACTATAACGTCAGGTAGTGATACGTATTTTGAAACAAAGCTGAGGAGAAATAACTTGTGGGGGAGGGTGCTTTGCAAGATAGGGAGTGAGGAAGGCCTCTCTTAAAAGGGAGCCTCTGAGCAAAGACTTGAAAGGAGTGAAGGAGCTCACCGCCCTGGGGGGCATGTGGAGGATGACTTTCCCAGTAGAGAGGCCAAGTACGAAGACTGTAGGGCAGGAGCCTGGTGTGTTTCAGGGTCTGCAGCCAGTGTGACTGAGCCAGGAGTAAAGTAATTAAGTGATGGTGTTGCTGAGGTGGCCAGGAGCCAGCGCATGAATGCTCTTGTGATATTTTATTCCCCAAGACAAGCAGCCACTGGAGAACAGAAATTCTCCAACAGAAGTCAGAGAATCTGACTCACATTTTATTTTTTTATTTTTATTTTTTTAAATGTTTTATTTATTTCTAGGAGAGAGAGAGAGAGAGACAGCGTGAGCAGGGGAGGGTCAGAGAGAGAGGGAGTCACAGACTGAAACGGCTCCAGGCTCTGAGCTGTCAGTCAGCACAGAGCCCGACGTGGGGCCTGAACCCACGAACCGCGAGATCATGACCTAAGCGAAAGTCGGACGCTTAACCGACTAAGCCACCCAGGCGCCCCTCTGACTCACATTTTAAAGCCTCTCTGGCTGTTCTGTGGAGAAGGGATGGGGGAGTGGAGGCCTAAAATAAAGTAGGGAGACCACTGAGGTGGTTAGAGTGAGATATGATGGTGGCTTGCACTAAAATGATAGCATGGAGGTGGTGGTGGTGGTGGTGTGTGTACGCGCGCGTGCACATTTGAGGTAATCCTAGCAGGTGTTACTATAGCTGATTAGTAATTTTTAATCGTGAGATGTTACATATAAGAAATCAACACCTACAATATTCATGACCAGTACTCCTCAAACCTGTCCATCAAAAACAAGGGAAGGCTGAGAAACCATCACAGCTGTTGCATCTTAACCTTATTCTTAAGGCATTTTCAACTACAGTAATTCTGTGAAGAGCACTTAAGCTTCCTCTTCTAATCTCAACAAGAGGTAGTGCTACTAAAAGTCAAGCTGTTAAAGACTTAGAGACGCAGAGCTTGAAGAAAACTGAGCTATCATAGTCATCCTCCAAGGGAACAGGCTCTAAGTTTTACATGATTTGCTTTCGAACAGACTAAAGTAATTAGAACTAGGGCTAATCCACATCTACTTCCAGTTCAATTCTCATTCCATTATCCATATGGATTGAACTTTAAAACACTGTAAACTTAAACTTTAGTGAGATATTAAGAATTTTCTAGGGGCACCTGGGTGGCTCAGTTGGTTGAGTGTTCGACTTCAGCTCAGGTCATGATCTTGCTGTTCATGAGTTCAAGCCCCGCGTGGGGCTCTGTGCTGATAGCTTGGAGCCTGGAGCCTGCTTCAGGTTCTGTGTCTGCCCCTCCCATGCTCATGCTCTGTCTCCCTCTGTTTCTCAATAAATAAAACATTAAAAATTTAAAAAAAAGTTTTCTAGACAGCATTGTAAAAATTGGCTTTGGTATCTCACAGGGACGGGTGATAACCCAAAGAATGTTTAACTGCAAAGTTAGAAACTTAAATGTTAGCAAGTTATTGACATTTCCTTGATTGAGGCTCGGGGTTTTGTGGGCTCTGCTGTGCTCTAGGCGCTGGTGCTAACTGGCAGTATTTGGCTAAGTCTTTGTGAATGTGGTTTTCTTCAGGAGTTCTTTGTTGCCTATAAAATAATAGAACATCTAGGATTTGCTTCAAAAGAATCCAGTGGGAAGGAGGGTTGGATACGTGTATAGATGAAACAAGATTGGCCAAGTGTTGATAGTTCTTGAAGCTACATGAAGAGTAGATGAGCTTCTATTATCCTGCAATATTTACTTCTGTATATGTCTGACGTTTTCCATTATCAAGAGTTTAAAAGTTTAAAAATACAGTTATTATTTACATTATAAAAGACAAGCCTCTGGGAATAAGAAGGAATAAGAAGCCTCTGACTTATTCAATCTTCTACTATAAGAGTGAGGCTTTTGTGGCCTCAGGTTTTAAGGGGTACTGAGGAAGCAGTTTAGAAGGATTAATCTGAATTCTAATGGGTTTGACACTTCTGATTTTTTTCCCGTATCGGTGGAAAAGGCCCACAGAGTAGCAGGGATTTCGGAGAGATCTATGGCATCTACACTTCCATCAAATTTAAGAGTCTCCTCAGGACAATCAATATGGACTTTGAGAACACATAATGATTCAGTGTCTGATGAGTCTGGAAACTGTCTCTCCTGAGGAAAATTTTATGTGGCCTCCTAATATAGAAAGCAGGCCTCTACCTAGGAAATTCACAAGGGCAGTATCACATAATGGAAAGGTATGACTTTCAGAGAAAGGGCCAAGGGTGACAGTGATGGGTTCCAGTAAAGGGACTCTGAACTTGACTAGAAACTCCCACCACAAAGATATTTTTATTACTCCAAGGTAGTTCTTCATGTATAATGGCGGGGTTTAAAGTCAATAGAGTTGCTCCAGTATCTATCAGCGTGGTAGAAATTTCTCCATTTAAGTTTAGTTTAATTTTCCTTGATTTAAGGAATTACTGAAGTAGCTTACTAGGCAACTTCTCAGAGCCCGATCACTGTTGACAGTGATTCTATCAACAGAATCTGGGAGCTGAGGACACTCTCTTACAGGGCAACTGGATTGTTTAACAGGCCCTCTATTTAAAAGTGATCAATTCTTTTTCCAAAGTCTCTTTTGATTACAGTATTGACAGGAATCTCTATCAGCTTGGGACAAAATTGGATCCCTTGAAGTTGGATCGAGGTCCCCATAATTGTTGCAGCTCTAGGGCCATGACTTTATTCATTTGATAACCTTTTTTTCTGTTCTATTATTCTTTCAAAATGTTCAGCAGGAGATTGAAGCTCTGGGAGAGGAGTGATGTCTCATTCGAAATCACATGCCTTTAACAAATCATTGGGGTCTACATGAAGCCCCTTAACAAAGTGGGCATACAGGGCAAAACTTCTCCCAGAGTCTTTTGTGACCAGGGCATTATCTAAATACTAACTCTAAATAAGTTCAGAAGTCTGCCACTGGCTCATCCTTTTTCTGTTTACAGGGCTGTATTACAGCTCTTTGTGTTCTCATAGGAAAAAACTTTGGGAACTGCTTCAAGAAGCAGTTGACTTATTTTTTCTTTTTGCTATTTTTATTTATCTCTGGAAGCATGTTTGGTGGGATCCTCAAAATCTTAGGTAGGGACTTTCCAATATATTTCTTGAAGCCATTTTTGAGCATCTTTTGGATGCTATCAAACTTGCAAAACTATCAAGCTAACAAACTAGTAAAAATCAGGTAGTCTAGGATCATAGGCACCAAGAAGAATTTTCAGTTCTTCTATCATTTTAGTTTGGTCCTTTTTGGATTCTGGAAAATCATTTACAATGGCTCAAAGTTTGGTTTGAGATCATGTTTTAAATTCTGCTGAGGCTAAAAATCTCTGGTTCATTAGAAGGTCTTATCTTAGGACATCTGATATTTAAGGGGTTTAGAGGGAAAAGGTAAAAGATCAAAGTGGTTAGTGGGTTTAGAATAATCATATAAAGGAGAATAAAGAGGAGCAGAGGGACTAGCTGGAGGTTGCTCAAGTCACTCATGTCAGAGATTTGGCCTTAAGGTTTTCATTGGCTTGTTGTAATGATTCCTCTAGAGAGTTTATATTTTTTAATTTAATTCAATTTACTGTTATTCTATTCTATTCTTTTTTATTCTTTTAAAATTTTTTTAGCATGTGTTTATTTTTGAGAGACAGAGCATGATCAGGGGAGGGGCAGAGAGAGAGAGAGAGAGGAAGACACAGAATCTGAAGCAGGCTGCAGGCTCTGAGCTGTCAGTACAGAGCTTGATGTGGGGCTCAAACCCATGAACCGTGAGATCATGCCTGAGCCAAAGTCAGATGCTCAACCAACTGAGCCACCAAGATGCCCCTTTATTTTTTTTAAGTAAGCTCTACGCCCAACATGGGGCTTGAACCCACAACTCCAGGATCATGAGTCATATTTTCTATGGACTAAGCCACGCAGGCACCCCTAGGGAGTCTATTTTAGAGTCATTTTGTCTTTTGGAGGCCTCCATACCAAACAAGGAATAAAACATTCTATTATTTTTGCAAGGTTCAGGATCATCTCTTTCAGGGGAATCTCTAAAGTGGACTATCTGATTTAAGTTAAAGGTTCCCCAAAGTGGCCACTGTAATTCCAAGTTATCCTATGTAGAATGCACCCATTTTTCCAAAGAGGGGACAAGATCCTGGTTATTAAGTGGACATACATATAGGAAGTTAGAGTTTTTGAAAGAAGTGGGGAAAGGGTTTTAGACCAATTGGAATGAATCTTTGCCTTAGAGTCTCTAAAATGGCTGTATCTATAGAGATCTCAAGAATTTTACTGCCATCTAGAAACTCAGGGAATTATAGGTTTTCCTAACTTACAGACAAAAGGGTAACCAAGAAGCTTGAACAAAACATAGATATACACAATAAAATCAGAGAGCTCAAAACACAGAGAACAGAACTCTGATCCAGGAGAGACTTACCCTAGAACTCTGTGGTTGGTGAGAAAGCAATGAGAACAATGGGCTTAGTAGGTACTGGCACCCGGTTACTCACCAACCCTGAGGCTCTTCAGATCCCACTTCTGACACCAGAAACTGTCAAAAATAAAATCAGATAAAATTAAAATGTTGAGTTTATCATACATACAAAGGAAAGTTCATAAGGTGGAAAACTTCAAACCAAAAATAGCAAGAACTTCAAAGGCATGTCATTACAGGATGGCTTATAATATGAGACTGTGGGAGTTGTTTAACTTTGCAATGATGGGTTATTACAATGGGGGTTTCCTGACAGCAGGGGATTGGTTAAGAGTGATTATCTTACACCATTTTAAAAGAACAATTTAAGTTTCATTTATGATTATCAGAGGGATTTACAAGACATAGACTAAATTAAAATTCACAAGCCTAGTATCCATTTTATTTCAACAGACCAATTTAGCCTACAAGGTCCTTCCTCATCCCCTCAGCCAAAAGTAACTATTTGGTGGTTCTCTTTAGCAAAAGATAATTGGTATTGAAGGGGGTAAAATCCCAAAGAGAATCCACTTAAAACAGGGACCAAAATTCCATAGTTAAGAAGGGCAAAAGGACTGACTGTAGGGACAGCCAATGTTGGACAAAGCTAAAACAAACTGAAAAACATACACATGCACCATAATAGAAAATAATTATACACAAGTATTATAACTTTAACATAAAAATATGAAAAACTTGAAAATATATGTTCCATTATTTATGTTTCAGTTACATAATGCTATTATTTAAATAGGAATAGTTAACAGTGACAATTAGTAATAGGACTAATTAAACAAATAATGTATGAGAAATATATAACAATATTTTTATTGTCTTCTCTAATACAATAGATAATTAACTTTAATTAATTTAATAATAATACAATAGATAATTCAAAAAACAATTTGAATATTAAAATTTTGAAGACTATATTGATCTTTATTCTTTTTTTAAACTTTAAGTTTATTTATCTATTTTTAGAAAGAGTGTGTGTGGGGGAAAGGGAGAGAGAGAGAATCCCAAGCAGCCTCCACACTGTCAGTGTGGCACCCTGTATGGGGCTTGAACTCACGAACGTTGAGATCATGACCTGAGCTAAAATCAAGAGTTGGACACTTAACCAACTGAGCCACCCAGACACCCCTAATCTTTATTATTATTTGGCATCTTAAGATGCCAATATATGTGACTTTTTAAAAGGAGAAACTAGGGGCGCCTGGGTGGCTTAGTCGGTTAAGCGTCCGACTTTTGCTTAGGTCATGATCTTGCAGTTCGTGGGTTTGAGCCCCGCGTCGGGCTCTGTGCTGACTGCCAGCTCAGAGCCTGGAGCCTGTTTCAGTCTGTGACTCCCTCTCTCTCTGACCCTCCCCTGCTCACGTTGTCTCTCTCTCTCTCTCCTAGAAATAAATAAAACATTAAAAAAATTAAAAAAATAAATAAATAAAAGGAGAAACTAAATACAATAGGATTAACTAAACAGGCATTGCTAGTCTTTTCATTTTTTAATGTTTGTTTTGAGAGAGAGAGAAAGGGCAAGCATGAGCAGGGAAGGGACAGAGATAGAGAGGTTAAAAGAAAGAATCCTATGCAGGCTCCCTGCTGTCAGAGTAGAGCCCAATGAGAGGCTTGATCCCATGAATGATGAGATCAAGACCTGAGCTGAAATCAGGAGTCAGATGCTTAAGGCACTGAACCACCCACATGCCCCAGACATTGCTATTTTTATTAAAAAAACAATGGCATGTTTCTTTCTATCTCCTAATACAGGATATTTTTACTCTTTCAGTTTCCTTTTCTAATAATACTTCTTAAACTGCCTGCGGCCTTTAGGACATCCTTCTTTTCTTTTATGTAGTGGTAAAACTTAATACAGTCAAATATAAAATTCTTTTGAATTGCAACTGTGCTCAGTCCAATGTGATGGCATCAACTGAAACAGCTTCTCAACAAAAATATTTGAATATGGTATACCTAGGATTTTACTTACTAACAACAGCAGCAGGTTTTTAGACCTGTAGGAATTTATTTCCAGCTCTCCCAAAATATCCATCCATATTTATCTATAGGCTTCTTTTGGTAGACCATCTATTTGCCAATCAGGTCCTTTGCATCTATAAATTCATCGTAGAGGTTATCCATGTCTAAAATGTCTGTCATTTTTTTTTAAATGTTAATTTATTCATTTTTGAGAGAGAGAGCGAGCGAGCGAGCAGGGGAGGAGCAGAGAGAGAGAGGGTGGGGGAGAGTCCCAACCAGGCTCTGCACTATCATCGCAGAGCCCGATGTGGAGCTCCATCTCATGAACCGGTTCTTCTTCAGATACCACCAAGCAGTTGTGGAGAAACAGCATATAAATTTTTGTTGTATGGCAATCTTTTCTCCATTTCCGTCTTCAATGTATTTCCCAATTAGAGAAGGACATTCGTCTTTTCTCACACTTTGAAAATAGGATTTTATGGTAGGCTAACACTTTAACATCTTTTCTATGGCTGGCTGGTAACCATGACAACCATCTGGTAGGCACATATCTAAGGAGTCTATCTCTTTCCATTTCTACAAACTCAAAAGTCTCGTAAACTGTCTGTGGGAAACTGAAGTGTCCCCAAAAACTTTCATTATGAAAGCATCAATGTCACAAGAAAGAAAGTAAATCACATCCCTTTTTTAGCATTCTGTGTACAAGGTGTGCCGGACACTTAGCAGGTAAGAAGTTTTCATTTGATAGACTGAATGGAAGTGGCTGACATTTACACTTACTGTCTGCTGAATATGCAGATAAGTGGGCCACATCTAGATTGAATTTGGACAGGACTATCAACGACCTTTTGTTTAATGTTTCCTGGGGTTTCATTAGAATCTTCACAGAAACCAAGAAGACTATTTGAAACTCCATTTTTCAAACCAAAGAACCAAAGAGGTAGGGGGAACACTTTATTGCCATGATACAACACATCACTTGATAGACTGTATAAGGCATGATTATTAGATATACAGAATCAGCTCTATGATGGAAGGGATCAATACACTTGTGATCAAAACTTCCCCTTTTCTTCGTCCATGGGACATTTTAGTTGCAAGCTCTGAATCAGGAAATATAAGTTTACGGAGCTTCACAGAGTGACTAAAGGAGCGATAGGAGAACACGTTCATCGGTGCGGTCTGCCCAGGCTAATTCGGCAGCTTCAATCTTCCAGTGAGCGCTGGTATCCTTTGAGGAGATGAAGACACTTTCAATTGATTCAAAAGTACCGCTCGTCTCATCCCAGACTTGTGGTATTCAGTCTCCATACGTATTTTCACATCCCCTTCTCCACCGTACCCAACCCCAAATTCTTTTCCACATGTTGTGCAGTATGCTCTGTGTGGGTCATTTGCCTCCCTAATCGAGTTGTATGTGTCCTTCCACCTGTCACTGAAATAACACCGACGTTTAGGCTTCTTTCTTGGTATTGGCTGGGTCATGCTGGCATTGGTAGTGTACCCTCACATTTTCATCATCTCAACTCTTAGAAAACATGGTCACAATAGGCACAATGTTAGAAATTAAACTAGTACTATCTCCATCCAAAGTGCAAAGCAACCACTACTTGGGCTGTTAACACTCTTGATTAAAATTTAAGTTGCTCTGAGAGAATGACACAATAGATACATTATGGTCAACCACAAATCATGGCTGCCAGTGTCCGTGGTCAACAGAAGGCAGATAATCACCCTATTCATTTGTCACTAAAAATGATGTTGTCTTCCTTTTGGGGGGAAGGGGGCATAGTATGGGTGTTGTATCTCTTCCTGTCTCCTAATCTATGGCATTCATTGCTGAAAACCAGGGCTTGTTACATCCAGGAAGGGTTTCTTAGAACATGGGATTTTCAAGGACAGTCCCAATCTGGTATGGTTAGTCACTAAATATAAAGTTGATTACTCTCCCATTTTCATAAGTGTGAGCTTGTCTAGTATTTTCAGATCTGCTATTTTGACATTAGCAAATTCTATTTAGCTAGAGCTTCTAGAAGTGTAGTCTAAGGCAAATCAAATAAAAATGGTTATCCAGGTCTTTTAGGCAATAGTTTTTTGGAAAGTTTTGTTTGGATTAATCCGACTTATCTTGAACTTTGCATTATTTGGTACAGCTTTTCCTAAGTTTCTTTCTTTAGCTACAGAACCAGTTCCAAGACTGGCTGGCAAGTCAATGTTGGCTACTCCCAAAAATCCAGCTGCACTGGCTTTTCCTATTTCTAATAGCCCCATTGTACCGACAAAGGACAAAAACAAGCACTCATTTTACAATGTATGCCAAAAAGGCTAAGAATGACAAATTAAGCATGCACTTTATTATAAAAGCAATATAAAGATGCTTACGTATGTTTATAAAATATTTGACACTCATGTGAACCCAAGTAAATGTAAAAAAAAAGGGTGGAGACAGAAAACTAAGAGAAAGAGAAAGGAAAAGTTAATTAAAAATCTTCCATTGGGTCGCTAGGGTGGCTCAGTTGGTTAAGCTTCCAACTTCGGCTCAGGTCATGATCTCGCAGTTGGTGAGTTCCTGCCCCTTGTGAAGCTCTGCCCTGATAGCTCAGAGCCTGGAGCCTACTTCGGATTCTAACTCTCTCAAAAATAAATAAACATTAAAAAAAAAAAAAGCTTCTATTAAGAACTGCCTGCAGTAGAATCTGCCACTGGGAGCCATTTAACAGTCACAATTAATCTTTAATCCTGAAGGGTAAGAACAATGTCCTTTAAAAATAGGCTGTGGATTGTATTATACAGTTTTGCCTACAAATCAGTCAATACCCCCCCACTCCCCAAAACACAAAGCTACAGATGTTATGCATCAAAGGAAATCAAATTAAATGACACAACAACCTTGGTTCGTAGCTTATTCATACGCTGTAGCCCCACACATAAAAAAAAGTGAACCTTGCGCCCCTCTTGAGGACAAAGAACCCATGCAGCCTTTAACTGAAGCAAAACTCTGCGACCTCCTGCTGGATCTCTTCCTCCAACCACTGTGTTCTTCCGGGTACACCCTAGGGTACCTATTACACCCTAAGCCATAGTACTGTTGCCTCCCAGTGATCCGGTAGTAACACAACCTTCCCGCAGAACGCGACCTGCTGCAGGAACACCACCTCCCGTGGGCAGCTCTGACTCCGGGAGAACACCATGCTGGAGCCGATGGAGCAAGACCAAGA
Organism: Hyaena hyaena; assembly: GCF_003009895.1. Taxonomy (NCBI): domain Eukaryota; kingdom Metazoa; phylum Chordata; class Mammalia; order Carnivora; family Hyaenidae; genus Hyaena; species Hyaena hyaena. Next base: position 7,510,886 of record NW_024080635.1, on the reverse strand, counting down.
GCTTCTTGGAAGAAGAGCAGGCGAGCCAGGCCACAAGCGGTTCTTGTAATCAAGACTTCATTGCTTCCTGCTTTTGAAAAGGGTCACTTCCCTCAAACCGGGATTATCTCCTTAACAGCAGCTCTAATCTGGATGATTCCCCTCCCCCTACCCCCAACGGGATATTCGGCAGTCTTGAGACATTTTTGGCTGTCACAGCAGCAAGAATAACCCTGGCATCCTGTGGGCAGAGGTCAGGGAGGCAGATAAACACCCCACAGTACAGAGGACAAGCTCCCATATACAAAAGTTATCTGGCCCAAAATGTCAGCAGTGGCTAGGTTGAGAAACCCGGTTGAGAAAGCAAAAGTTGGGGGGGGGGGTGTCAAGCCCCAGAAGAGGGTCAGCACGGGATTAGGACTGCACAATACTCCCGGCCCTCACCTGGGTAGTCCCTGCCTCCTGAGACTGACCCTGCCTCTTCTGGAAGCAGAGCTACCGTGGGGGCAGGGCCAGGCACTAAGAAAATAAATAAGATTTAAAAACTTAGAGCTTGGGCATTCTTCGGTGGCTCACTCAGTTGAACCTCTGACTCTTGATTCCGGCTCAGGTCGTGATCCTTTGGTTGTGGGTTCAAGCCCCGCAACCAGCTCTGCGCTGAGCATGGCACCTGCTTGGGATTCTCTCTCCCTCTCTTTCTCTCTGCCCCTCCCCCCACTCTCTCTCCCTAAAATAAACAAAAATAAAGAAACAAAAACCCCCAACAACTTAAAGCTGGGGCGGGCGCTGCAAACCCAGTACCACTTTTTGCACCATGCAGACCTGGCGCTTTTTCCTGCCACCCAGGCCTGAGATAACTGCAGGGCCCACAGCAGCACTAGAAAATTCCCCACCTCACACGGGACAGATACAAGGGCCCAACAGACGCCTTCCTTCTCCAGAAGCTTAAGACAAAGAGCGACTTCTCACACTTCCCTCGGGAAGGTGTATTCAGGCTGGGCCCCCCCCATCTCCGAAACACCAACAGCGCCCCGAGCACCTGCCCACTTTGGCTCTAAAGACTTGTTGCGGCCGCCGGCCCTCCCTCCGCCCTTATCCTTCCCTCTCGGCACCGCCCGGGTCTCCGCCCCGCCCCCTCGGCACCGCCCTCTCGGTACCGCCCCCTCCGCCTCCTCCGCCCGGTCTCCGCATGCGCGACCGGGCCCCGGGGGCGGTGCTGCTTCATCCGGGTACCCGGCGGCGGGTGGCTGTTTTGTTTTGCTGGCTGTAAACTAGGGTAAAGTGAGGCGGCCCCGCGCGGCGTGACACCTGGCTTGGGATCCACTGCCCTGGCGGGGCTGGCCGTAAGTGCCCGGCGGGAGAGGGGCAGGGGGTCGCCGCCACGGGCCGGAGAGGGCTCGGGCCCGGGCCGTCTGCCCGCCGGTGCCGACCGAGTCGTTGCCTCCACCCTCTGGGAGGCTGCGGGTTCGGGTTGTGCCTCCCTGGACCCTTCTCGGACGCTCCCTCCGCCCGGCTGCCGGACAGCGCCCTTCCCCGGGACGTCGCAGGGTCCCTGCACATCTCTGTGGTCCCCTCCTTTAGGGTTGGAGAAACAGCCCCCGAGAGGGAGTGTCGCCGGCGGGTTCACGCGGCAGAGGGTGGCGGATCTAGAGCGAGTTCGCACATCCTCCCAGCCCGTGTCCACTGCAGACCTAGAATCCCGAATCTGGGGGCGGGGGTTGGGCGGCTGTGTGCCGGTAATAAACCTGAGAAAAATGGACTCGGATGGGCTCGGGGCGGGGACAGTGAGACGAACCGAAACTAACACTAGCTGAATTGCTCTTCCTCCCAGGGAAAAACAAAGGTGAATTCAAAACTGGGCTTTTCTTAAAAGCATATTAGTACTGGTTACGACCTCAGGTTTTAATATTTAATGCTTAAAAGGGATGTTACGATTGGATTCCTTACTTTTTTTTTTTTTTTTTAGAATATCATGTTTTTGGACAACCAGGATTGCTGGCTACAGAGTAGTTTAACCAATGGGTTTAACAAATGGGTTCAGAGTCGCTGTAGGAATTTGGGTGTGTCTTGGTAATTAGCAAGTTATACGTAATTCAGGCTTTCTCTTGTTCTGAAATAGATAATCCAGGTCTGGGTAGGTCAGCTCGCAGGAATGTTTTATGTAAATTGTTATTAGGTCGGGTATAATTCATCTGTGGTAATTTAACTGGATATTTTGTGTGTCTGAATTAATATTAGTTTCAATTTTGTGCTTGCTTTTGGGTGGAAAACATCCGTTAGAATCAGAGACAAAGATATTAAAATGAAATCGGTGTTCTTTACTAGAAGTGACACCAAAAACCAGGGTTGGAGAAGGAAAAATAATGAGGTGAAAGGAAGGGATTTGGGTAGAAGACCTGCAGTGTTTAATTTCTTATTCTGAGTATAAAGAAACCTATGATAAAATGTGAATCCTAAGACATAGTTTTTCATCTGACCACATGCTTTAACTCCACCAAAGTTTATCATTGTCTCTCCATTACGTTAGTGCTCCTGGATTGTAAATGTTAAAATCACACAATAACTTAGTTTGGAATTAAAATTAATAATCATTATAAAGTTTTTCAATATTTGGATACCCACCTGTGTTCCTCTTTCTTAAATATACCAAACCCATCTTTTAAATAATAAAAAAAAAAAGCTAAATGAATCCAAATTGTGTTTTCCAAAGTTTTAATGTGGAAATTCATCAAAAATTAAATATTCTGAAGAAGTACATGTAGCCAAAATAAAGTATTTCACTTTTGTTAAATTATTCCGGAACTGTTAGTTATTTTCTAGGAACAGATGTCATGTTTGAAGCAAGTAAATAGAAGTACTTTATGTAGTTGATTTTTCTGTTTGTTTTTTAAAGTGACCTGAAAAAATGTCTGGATTTCTAGAAGGCTTGAGATGCTCAGAATGCATTGATTGGGGGGAAAAGCGCAATACTATTGCTTCCATTGCTGCTGGTGTTCTAGTAAGTGTCATTGGTAATTTGGGCATTTTGGTGTGTTTGTTTTTATGTGTTTTGAGTTCTGTATGTGGTTTTTAAATGTGTCCTATTTATTTTATCTTTGACCACTGAACTTATTTTAATAAATGTTGATGTTATGTTTATGAGGGGGTTGAGTTCCTCCATTTTAAGAGTTGACTTTATGGTTCGATATTGATTAGTAGAATGATTGGTTTTCTTTAAATGCATGGTATATAAGACGGTAATGCTTTATACATTTATTCATTCTATGGATAATGCCTCCTTTTTGTCAGTACCTTAAGTAACCAGGAAGTGTTTAAGTAAGAAAAAGGTCCAAACCAGTGGAGAGAGATGATTGCACCTTTTCATAATCCAGAGTTCACTTTCTTCTCAATCTCATTAAAAAACAAAAGAAAAAAGCCAAACAGGAAACGCATTAAAGTGTATTGCCGAGAAGTAATTTATAGTGTAAAATTTTTATTTCCGTTGCAAATCCCTCAAGTCATCTGATATTTGTGTTTTATGCTCTTACGTGTCATGTGTTCTAAATAATGGATTTTAAATAAACAAACAAAAATCTAAGTTCAGGGGCGCCTGGCTGGCTCAATTGGTGGAGCATGTGACTCTCGATCTCAGGGTTGTAAGTTCAGACCCCATACTGGTTGTAAAGATTTCTTAAAAATAAAATTGTGAAAAAAGGAAGTCCAAGTTCAAATATCTCCTTTTTGCCTACTCTCTGACATTTATAACTTATTAAAAATAGTTATCCTATAGTTTTCCAAAGTAATGGTAAAATATAAAATACTGTAGAGGGCCACCTGGATGGGTCAGGTAGTAGAGTATGGGATTCTTGATCTCGGGGTTGTGAGTTCAAGCCCTGCATTGAGAAGAGAGGTTACTTAAAAATAAAAGCTTAAAAAGAAAAAAAAAATCTAGAAATTTTGCACTTACAGACATCCAAAAAGAAAAAAAAAAAAAAAAGCTTTACATTTTAGTCTATGAAGAAAATATTTTGAATAATACACTGAGGTTAGGATAAAAAAATAAAAATACAAGAGGTACTCTGGCTAGCCAGTAAAAATGTCATTAATAGAGTATGGAGCTGTCTGTAACCTGATAAAAATAATTTGATTAGCCTAAAGTAGTTATTTTTAAAGAACTGACAGAAGATGGCCATTCCCAGAGCTAGCTGGGTCATGATTGGGAATGGGGATAGGGTAGGGGGTTATTTTCAAAACCTTCTAAGCTACATATCAGAGTTTGGTGAATATCTTACTCTAAAGTTTGTGGTCAGGTCATATTTGTGTAGTTTTAATGTTTTTCCTTATGTATTGGCCCTTGATCATATCCAGAACCAAATTCAGTTCAGAAAAATGATAATTTGGTGTTTAAATTGAACATAGCATCACACGTAAAAGATCTATAGACCATGATGATATAATTCATCAAAAGGAAAAACAGAACTGCAGGGCCATTGCTTATTTCAGGACACTAACGAGGACAGCTGAAATTCTGTCAACGTTAACTCTTCCCCATATTGTTTTGAATAACTTGTTTTCATTTTCAATGATAACATCTTTCTGGAAGCTTATAACATATCAGCAACAAGCCACTCCTGTCGGTTAGAATGTGAATCACAGTTTTCCTTTCTCCTGCCATGAGATTATTACAACTTATTTCCAGTTCACACGATAAGATGACAGACTTCATTATAACAATATAAAATAATGAACAAAGTGGGCTTAGAAAAGAAGTTCGTGTTACATACTAATTGCTGGCTGACTTAAGGATATCTAATATCTACTCAGATATTAAGCCACGGGCACATTATATGCGAGAAGCTGCTGGAACATTTAAGAAAATTTTGAAATTCATTAGAAGGGGTTTCTCAGATGGCTTGCTTTCTTTTTAGCGAGTAAGATAGGAAATCGCTGTAATTTCTCATTAGTGTCACTTCTTTTTTTGTCTGCTTTAGTTTTTTACAGGCTGGTGGATTATCATAGACGCAGCTGTCATTTACCCGACCATGGAAGAGTTCAACCACTCCTACCACGCCTGTGGCGTCATAGCAACCATAGCCTTCCTCATGTAAGTGTCATTGTTCACGGCACGACTTGCATAGATCGCCGCAAAATAAAAATGCCTTATGTGTAGTTGAGTAGAGTTTATATTTTTAAATATCATCAACGTGTTGGACATGGATTAAAAGTCACCTTGCAGAGGAGGACTTATGAGGAAAAGCCACAGTTCTCCTTCCTATCCCCCCTTCCACCTCGCCTCTTTTCCCACCCCCAGCACCTCTCCGCTCCCCTCTTCTGTACTGCTGATGTTTGTGACTTCACTTTTAGGTCAGAAACCATGTCCTTTGTCTGAGCGTTTGTTTATTCACTTAGGCAACAAATCTTCATTAAGCTTTTGTTCCCAGGCTCTGCTCTAGGTAGAGGAGATATAGCAGTGAATTAAACAAGAGGAAGTCCATGCATTTATGGAATTTATACTCAAATGAGCGAAGCAGAGAGTAACCAAGGAGACATAAATTATATATGTCGCCTGCTAGGTATCAGGAAGTGTTCCAGAGAAGGGAGATAGGAGATGCCAGCAAGGGTACAGAAATTTTCAGTAGAGTCAAGGAAGGCCTCACAAAGAAGGCACTTTCGAAGTGAAGACTTGAAGAAATGAAGGAGCTGATGATGGGGATATATAAGAGGATCGTTCCAGTCCTGTGGAACAGCAAGGACAGAGGCGCCATGGCAAGGAGACCAGGATGGGTGGAGTAAAGGGTCAAGGTCATAAAAGCCAGAGAAGATTGAGGAGGCTAACGAGGCATGAGAACAAAATGTATGCTGTGATTCTACTCTTTTGCTGTCAAGAGCATGATTGGGCCAACTGGGGAACTCGGGGGAGGTCTGAAGATCAGATGGCGGTAATGCATCATTGTTAGTGTCCCAGTTTCGGGCTTGTATTGTTCTGTGAAACTGTCTTGTTTGTAGGAAACACATACGCATTTCTAAGGTTATGGAGCATTAGGGGCAACTTTCAAAATTTACTTGAACTGTACTTGACAACTTTTCTGTAAGTTTGAGATTACATGTGAAACTTGCAATGCCAGAGAGCAAATGGAGATTGTTCATTTCAGAACGTGCCTGATGGTGGAGACTGACAAGGCAGGGGCGTGGCTGTTTGAGAGAGGGCGAGAAAGCTCACTCAGATGGTCCAGCAAGGAATATACAAGAGCGAAGATCCACTAACCCAAGAGCATCTACAGTTTTTAGTAAAATCTAAAATTTTAGTAAAAGATACATATTTTTGGCAAAAATATTAAGCTTGTTTGGGGTGCCTGGCTGGCTCAATAGGTTAAGCACGCAGCTTCGGGTCAGGTCATGATCTCATGGTTGGTAGGTTCGAGCCCTGTGTTGGGCTCTGTGCTGACAGCTCAGAGCCAGGAGCCTGCTTCAGATTCTCCCTCTCTCCCTCTCCGTCCCTTCCCTGCTTGTGAGCTCACTCGCGCACGCGCTTCCTCTCTCTCTCTGTCTCAAAATTGAATAAGACATTTTAAAATTTGTAATTAAAAAAACACTAAGCTTGTTTTAAAATGTATTTATTTTGTATACTGGATAATGTGATTGATAATAGAAGTCATTGAATGTAATTAGGAGTATTTTGATCATTCTAAAACTTAGATTGGAATGAATAAATTATGAATTCATTTTATTATTTAAAAAGTTAGGGTTCACATAGTCAACACATTTATGGGGCATGTGCTGTGTGCCAAGCCTTGTGCTAGGCACTGAGAATAAAAAATAGGAAACAAGATAGACACAGTCCTTGCCCTCATGAAGCCTACACTTTAGTAGTACACACATATGCGCACACACACGAGTGGAGAGGTATATAGGTATACATACAGATAATCGTAGAAAATTTTATATACTTCTTAACTTGAAATATTGTTAACCTTGTCCTGTGATGTTGAAATTTTTGAACAATTACTTCTAAAGAAAGCACGGTTGTCTCGATTTAGAGTAGTTCTCTGTGAAAGTTAACAAAAGATTGCCTGTTGGAACATGTATCAGGTTAAAAAAAAAAAAAAACCCAACATTTTACCACTTAAATCGCTTTGATGGCTTAAAGTATAATTATTTCTCCAAACATTGGACATTAGTACAGAATTAACACCAAAAAACTCATTCCAACGCCAATTTTAAGTACTTCGGGGTGGTCTAGAGACCCTGCTCTCTCTGTGTTGTCACGTGTGCGTGTTACAGGTTGTGTGTGTCTGACGCGCACACATGGAAAGCTAGACAGGACCAAGCTAAAGATGGCTCCATCCTACCAGGACATAATTTTGAGGATTCCGCTCTCAGACTTTAACAAGTGAGACATAATTTTGAGAATTTCGCTCTCAAATGTTAGTAGGCGTCGGAATCACTGGAAGGACTTGTTAAAACTCAAATTGCCGAGCCCCTTGCCCAGAGTTTCTGCCTCATTAAGTGTCGGGTGGGGCCGGGGAGTTGTCTCTCTAATCTGTGCCCAGGTGATGTTCATTCTGCTGGTCTGGCAGCTGTCACCACTGTTAAAACCGTATCTGCGTCATGGGACTTGCTGAAGTTTACGTGAGCCCATTACTCAAGACTCACGAGGCCTAACCTGAAATTTGAGGCACACTAGCTTATTGGATCTGATGATTTGATGTCATGAGTAGTTTCCTCTTGGAGTCAAAGACCGTGATATCTTGGCTTTATTTTATTCACACAGGATTAATGCAGTGTCAAATGGACAAGTCCGAGGTGATAGTTACAGTGAAGGTTGCCTGGGTCAAACAGGTAAATAGGTGTAAATGACATCTTACTGTACACATCCACAAAGTGAGAATTCTACACGGAAGGGCCACTCGTCTAACCCCTTCAGATCAGAGAATAAGATAGGGGTCTATCTAGAGCAGAGGTTATAGGTTTCAAGGCATAAGGGACAAATCATACTTAATCGAAGGCGGCTGTATGGAATAAAGTACACAAGAGCCTTGAGTATACAACCCTGTACAATAATATGTACGGTGGACAGTAAAAGGCAATAATATAATGAAGAATACATGTGCAAAATAGAACTTCTAGTACTTTAAGCTATACCATATAAATTATTTTTTTCTCTTTTTTGCCAACCTTATTTGATTGGACTGGCATTTTGAAATAGTTTAGAATCATAGTATTTGGGGTGTGTTTTGATATATACAACATAAAATGTACCATCTCAACCATTTTTAAGTGTACAGTTCAGTCGTGTTAAATTCACTCACATCCTTTTGTCACCAACCTCCAGAACTCTTTTCATCTTGTAAAATTGAGTAGAATAATAGAATTTTGGTGCTTCAGTTCAGTTACTCCCTTCCCTCTCCACTGAAACTCCCGTCCCCTGGACTCCTGGGCCACACACCCGAGGGGGGCCAAATTCAGCTTCCTCGAGCATCCAATATACGCAAAGACTTGAGGGGACATTTATGAAGCAATTTAAATGGTAAACCAAATATTATATCCAAGCAAAAAGTAAACCTGCAAATAAATAGGCAAAATTCAGGTGACCTTTTTTTTTTTTTTTTTTTTAATGAAACAGGAGAAGCTGCAGGAGTCATCTCTGATCTACACATTCAGACTCTCTGGTTCATTCTCTCTGTAGATGAACTTAAATAGAGATAACAGGAGCCCTGACCTGCCCCAGTCGTGAACCGTAAATGAACAGACAGATGTTAGCGGCCAGCACTGATACTAAAAAGCCAGTGATAGCAGTGCCAGGACTAGAGTATGGCCCTCACATCTGTAACTAACATCTGTTAGACCCACAGCTCTGGGGCTCCAGAGTCTGTTGTATTTAATACCAGGTCTCTAACTATCAGCTTATTATTTTCATAACGCTCTTATGTTTTGGCAGCGAAATCAGAAATTAAATATAGCATTCTGTTTGCTTTGCTTTATTGAACAGGGCAGTGTTTTTATTCAAATGTATTTGTGCTAATTAGAGAAAGTCATCTCAGTTCATCTAAGGACTGTTTATAGCAGATCTTCATAAATATTACATAAACATGATTTAAAACTTGTTTGTCCTCCTCTGTTAACATAATTTTAATGGAGCTTTCCTAAGTGCCCATCACAATAAGTGAATTTATTTTGCCCCCTGTCTTACCTATTCACCTATCACTGAATATGAATTTTTTTGTTAAGTCTACCCGTGTTATTGCCTCAGAGTTCTCTTGGAGGAGTCTACATGTTGGAGTACGATTTCTAAAAATATATGGAGAATGAGCCTGTACATATGAAACATATTTTGTGAGATTTTTATAGGACGGTTGAGTTTTTCTCAGTATTCATATTTAAGGAGATTAATTACAGGCACTTAGAATACAGACCAGCCAACAAGAAAAAGGCCAATGTCTGCACTGATGCAAGATACTCAGCACATCTTCCATTCTTATTTTTAGACTTTAAATGGCAATTATATATTCTTTTCTGTTTTGTTTTTTGCTTTCCTTTTGAAAAGTTCATTGAATTGACTGCTGCCATATGAGAAACAATTCTGGTAAAATGTGATTTCTTTTAAGGTGCTCGCATCTGGCTATTCATTGGCTTCATGCTGGCCTTTGGCTCTCTGATTGCCTCTATGTGGATTCTCTTTGGAGGTTATGTTGCTAAAGGTAAGAGGAAATAGTTTACATTTTACTTCCATGGATTACTGACATGGTGCATTAAAGTTGGCTATTTTAAGTTTATTTATTTTGAGAAAGTGAGTGCACACAGGGGAGGGGCAGAGAGTGAGGGAGAGGGAGAGAATCCCGAGCAGGCTCTGTGTTGTCAGCTTGGAGCCTGACGCAGGGCTCAATCTCACAGACCGTGAGATGTGAGATCATGACCCGAGCTGAAACCAAGAGTTGGATGCTTAACTGACTGAGTCACCCAGGCGCCTAAAGTTGATTATTTTGTATTTATTTTTATTTATTTTCTATATAAGTTTGTTTATTCGGAGAGAGAGAGAGACACAGAATGAGCTGGGGAGGGGCGGAGAGAGAGGGAGACAGAGGATCCAAAGTGGGCTGTGTCCTGACAACAGAGAGCCCAACGTGGGGCTCAGACTTACAAACCAGAAGAAAGCTTTCTTCATCTAGATGGGCTAGCTACTAGCATTTATGCCTGGGAACTGCCTTCACCCTATCAGTGTTTTCTTTTGTTCTGTTTGATTGGTATGTTTTTGGTATTCCTTTCTTCTAGTTTTTTTTTTTTTTCTTCTTCTAATAGAGCCTAGAATCAATGGGACATAGCTCCAAACCTTGCTTCTGTTTGGCTTCCAAAAACCTCAAAAGCAGAGTATATATGTTCCCAAGCTATTTGGCAAGTTTCGACTTGACGAATGCTATCTCTGCAGAGCTCTAACATCCTAGAATTAAAATTTATTGAGCTAAGCCTCCCTGGTACTATGACATCATCTCCTTTTAGATAAAAAGTAAACGAGCACTTAACTGTGCATCTGTTGCACAAGGCCGCCTGAAAATGAGGCCTACAGGAAAAGGCCTGCTCTTAGATGCCTGGTTGAAATTTCACCTTAAGAGGGGCGCCTGCGTGGCTCAGTCGGTTAAGTGTCCTAACTTTGGCTCAGGTCATGATCTCACAGTTCGTGGGTTCGAGCCCCGCGTCGGGCTCTCCTGACAGCTAGCTCAGAGCCTGTTTCGGATTCTGTGTCTCCCTGTCTCTGACCCTCCCCTGCTCACACTGTCTCTCTCTCTCTCTTAGAAATAAATAAAACATTGAAATAAATAAATAAATAGAAAGAAATTTTACTTTGAGGGACCCCAGAAAAATCCAAAAATCCCTTAATGTTCCAGGTAAAATTAACTATGCTTCTCACAGTAAAATTATGGTGTTAATGATTGGCAAAAAGTGGACCAGCAGAGATCTAACCTAGCCCATATTTTAACCCTTTATTTCTTTGAACAAAATGTAATTCTTGGATTAAAATCATGGGTTTCCTGAATTTTTAGTAAGTTCTTTTAAGTCTTATAGACAGGAACGATAGGCATTTTTAAATAGTATGTTTTTTGTCATTCATATAATTTATTACTCAAACCATGTTACCAAAAATGTAGTAAAGAAAAAAAACATAGCAGACTATACTAACATACTGTTCTTAAATGTTTTGGTATATTTCCTTTGGTCTCTTCTTTTGGGTTTCTGTGTAGTTACGATCATACTATAAATATAGTTTTGAACCCAGGCCTTTGCATTTTACATGACCTCCCAAGTAGCTCTCTTGCTGTTACAGAACCTTTTATCACCATATTTTAAAAACAAACCTGTTACTTTTTTATCATGTGAATTCCATAATACTTGTTCATTGTAGAATACTGAAAACATAAAAGAGCTCAAAGAAGAAAATAAAATTATTTGGAATTCTTCTTTCCCGGATACAACTGTTATTAATACAGTTAACTATTAATTATTAATGTAGTTTTCCTACATTTTTGTAGAAATGTATTTATCTCATGGAATTTTTGGTGATTTTTTTTTTTCCTAAAAGCTTCTGGAGCCCACTTATGCTTTGAAAATTATTAGCAGGAGATCTGTAGCTTTATAAGTTGCCTTTCTAGGGGATCTTTAGGAGCCATTGTCACCACTCATATGGAATATATAATGTGACTTTGTAGTAGCGAAGGCCTATGCAACCGTTAATGATAATCAGATTAAGTTAAACTGTTCTGAGAAAAAGTTGATAATTCATCTGTTCATCACGCCTTGGTTTGTCAGTTAATGAATAACCATTGATGGCTCCAGGTGTAGAAACTTAGGAGGATTTCAACTTCAGTCTGGGATAAATTGGAACAAATGTTCCCCTGGCGGCCTTGCCTATCCTCACTAATGGCCACTCTGTCCCTCCAAATGTTGAGGCCAAAAACTTAAGTGCTTAAGGCCTGTCAAAGATGATACCTCCTGTTGTCTCTCACCCCACATTCAGTCCATCAGCAAATCCTATTGATTCTGCTGTTAAAATAGATCCTGAATCCCATCACTTTATAGGTTTTATTTTTAAGTACTCTCTACACCCAGTGTAGGGCTTGAACTCACAACCCCGATATGAAGAGTCGCACGCTCTACCGACTGAGCCGGCCAGGCGCCCCCTGAATCCCACCACTTTTTACCATCTCCATTACTGCCACCCTGGTTGAACTCATTATAGTCTCTCGTCTGATTTCCTGAATAGCTTCCTTGTTGGTCTCTGTTTCTCCCTTACCCCCTCTACTCCCCCCACCCCCTCAGCAGCCAGAGGAATCCTCTTTTTTTTTTTTTAAATTTTTTTAATGTTTTATTTATTTCTAGGGGAGAGATAGAGAGAGACAGCGTGAGCGGGAGAGGGTCAGAGAGAGAAGGAGTCACAGACTCTGAAACAGGCTCCAGGCTCTGAGCTGGCAGTCAGCACAGAGCCCGACGTGGGGCTCAAATCCACGAACCGCGAGATCATGACCTAAGCGAAAGTCGGATGCTTAACCGACTAAGCCACCCAGGCGCCCCAGAGGAATCCTCTTAAAATATGTTAGCTCAGACCGCTTTTCTGCTCAGACCCTCCAGTGGCTTCTCATCTCCCTTAGAGTGAAAACCAGAGCCCTCACCATGACTGCAGAGCTCTATAGGATCTGCACACACGCATGCACACACACGCCCAGTTTGCTCCTCATACTTCTCTGATCTGTCTCCTGCTTTCCTCTGTGTTGCGCATGTGGCCATTCCTCTGATGTGCCAGCACGTGCCCACCTCCCGGTGATTGTGCCCTCTGATCTGCTGCTTGCGTGTGGGCCCTCCCCTCACATTCTCCCTGACCTTATGCCACTGTCACCTTCTCATGAGGTCTTCCTGGCCACCTGTATAAAATACCATCATTGAAGGGGCAGGGGCGCTTGGGTGGCTCAGTCGGTTAAGTGTCCAACTCTTGATTTTGACTTTAGTCATGATCTCACAGTTTGTGGGATCAGGCCCCACATTGGGCTCTGTGGGGACAGCAGGGAGCCTCCTTGGGATTCTCTCTCCCTCTCATTCTGCCCCTCCCCTGCTCACATGCTCTCTCCCTCTCAAAATAAAAAATAAAACATTTTTTTTAAACGTCCTCATTCACTATGCTTCCCTTACCTTTTCCTGCTTCATTTGTTTCTCCTTACTTATTTATACTCTATGTCGTTTAGCTTCATGAAGATGAAGATATTTTGCCTGTTTTACTTACTGCCCTATTCTCAGCACATTACAGTGCTGAACGTAATATGCACTTCTAAATATTTGTTAAATGAAGGATGGAACTATCACTTCCTAACCCAGTGCTAGACTCCGTCACGTGTGTTATGTCATTTAATAAACACTCCACCCATGCTTACTGGAAAACTCAGTTACATAAGGCAGGAAAACTGCTGTTTGCCAGTATATCAGAAACTAAATGTTTATGACTATTTTTACAGAAAAAGCCATCGTATACCCTGGAATTGCTGTATTTTTCCAAAATGCCTTCATCTTTTTTGGGTAAGTTTCTTTTACATTCTTCAGCCTATTTTTTAATTCTTGTATTATAATTGTTTCTCTTAAGTCACTTACTATATTTAGTTGCTTAAATTTACCCGGTCCAGTGCCCCTCCCCCATCTTATGTCATAAAATGTAAAGAATGAGGCTGAGAAAGCTATTTTGATACATGGGTTGGTTTGTTGCCATCCTTGGGAACTTACACTGAGTTTTTTAAACTGTCCCCATGTCCCCTTAATGAACAACTATGATTTGTGTAGATTTAGTTACTAACACTGACAGTGTTTATTTTGTTTTATTTTTTTATTTGCCGACATTTTTTTTCTTTAAAAAGAATATTTACATTCTTTTGTTTTTCCAATCAAAATATGTATATTTTTTCAGGAATAGAATTTAGTGATTCGTCACTTACATAGAACACCCAGTGCTCATCCCAACAAGTGCCCTCCTTAATGCCCATCACCCATTTGGCCCATTCTCCCCACCCATTACCCCTCCAGCAACCCTCAGTTCTCTGTATTTAAGAGTTTCTTATGGTTTGTTTCCCACTCTGTTTTTTACTATTTTTGCTTCCCTTCCCTTACGCTCATCTGTTTTGTATCTTAAAGTCCTCATATAAGTGAAATCATATATTTGTCTTTCTCTGACTAATTTCGCTTAGCATAATACCCTCTAGCTCCATCCGCATAGTTGCAAATGGCAAGATTTCATTCTTTCTGATTGCTGAGTAATACTCCATTGTATTACATTCCACATGTTCTTTATCCATTCATCAGGACGTTCATTTTAAATCTGGATCTCTAACAGTTGCTTTCAGTGAAAGTCTGCTTAAACCCTTTTCTCCTTAAAATTTTGTTTCTGAGTGCATTTTATAGTTCTTTCTCACCGTGGTGTTACCAGAACCTGTGCGTGAGATTTGAGGTGTGGGGGAGAAGTCCTACCACGCTCTATCCTTCTGATACAAGGACAAAAGATTACAAAATCCCCTAAAAACCTTAATACTTTTGTCGACGATCTTCTCTAATATTCATTCTTTCCTGGATACTAAAGGCCTACCCTTTACCCTGCATTAGCCTCCCACCCTGACCGTCCCTCCCACCCCCCTACTTTCACAGCCCCCTACCCCGCCCCCACAGCTTCTCTTTTTCTCTTTATCCTCTGCGTCAGGGATTCTTTTTTTTTTTTCCTCTTAGTTTATTGTCAAGTTGGTTTCCAACACCCAATGCTCATCCAGTGCTCATCCCCACAAGTGCCCTCCCCCGTGCCCATCACCCCCTTCCCTTCTCCCCCACCCCCATCAGCCCTCAGTTTGTTCTCGGCATTCAAGAGTCTCTTGTGGTTTGCCTCCCTCCCTCTCCCCCACTATTTTTCCCCTCCTTCTCCCTCATGGTTCTCTCTTAGCTTTTTCCTCATCCACCTGTACGTGCAAACATACGGTATCTGCCCTTCTCTGCCTGACATTTCGCTCAGCATAACACCCTCAGGTTCCATCCATGTTGCTACACAAGGCCAGATTTCATTCTTTCTCATTGCCATGTCATGTTCCATCGTAGAGATAAACCACATCTTCTTGATCCATTCGTCAGTTGATGGACACTTAGAGTTTTCATGATTTGGCTATTGTTGAGAGTGCTGCTATGAACATTGGGGTACATGTGCCCCTATGCATCATCACTTCCATATCCCTTGGGTAAATTCCTAGCAGTGCTGTTGCTGGGTCATAGGGGAGTTCTAGTGTTAATTTTTTGAGGATCCTCCACACTGTTTTCTAGAAGGGCTGCACCAGTTTACATTCCCACCAACAGTGTAGGAGGGTGCCCATTTCTCCACATCCTCGCCAGCATCTAGAGGCTCCTGATTTGTTCATTTTAGCCACTCTGACCGGCGTGAGGTGGTGTCTCTGTGTGGTTTTGATTTTATTTCCCTGCATCAGGGATTTGTAATGGTCATTCCATAAGTGGGGTTCTGAAGACCAGGAACCACCAGACATTTCTGTATGTAAGACCCCTGTGTTTCAGCCTGTTTCTGGAAAGAGAGCCTATGGCTTTTATCAGATAACGCAGAGAAGTCCCTAATCCAAAAAAGGTTCAAAAACTGCTCTGTACTGTAGGACAATCTATTGTCAGACTTTCCTTCTCTGCCCCTTTCTTCCCACCCCCAAAAAAGGAAATCAAAGCCCCATATCTACTTGAGCCACTCGTGAAGTGCTACTTGTTGCCATTCAGTAACATTCCGCAGTGACATTCAAACTTCTTCCTTCACCAGGAGTTCTTGCAATTTTATAAAATCAGTTTGGAAATAAGAAAAATGTGAATGTAGGGGCGCCTGGGCGGCCCAGTCAGTTAAGACTCTGACTTGGGCTCAGGTTGTGATCTTGCGGTCTGTGATTTGAGCCCCTCCCTGCTGTCAGCATGGAGCCTGCTTCAGATCCTCTGTCCCCCTCTTTCTGCCCCTCCCCCACTGGTTCTCCCTCACACCCTCCCACTTCCCTCTCTCTCAAACTAAATAAACTTGAAAAAAAAAGAAACGTGAACTTAGGTATGGCAAGACAGACAACGTCTTTGGGTCATTCCTTGTATCGTAAAACTAGTGGAGAAAACCCAAATAATTTATTCAACAACAACAGCAACAACAGAAAGTGAAGCCACTGATTTTGTGCAGAAAATCATCATGACCAAAGTTCATTGAGCAAGTATTATGCCTGAGGCACCTTCCTTAGCGTTTTGCCCGCATGCTCTCGGCTGATCCCCGTCACAGCTCTGGAGGAGGCCCCGTCATCATCCCCGTTTTCTATGTGAGAATGAGCCCAGAGAAGTCCGGCTCCTCGTCTGAGAGCGCCTGGCTAGAACTGAGGCCGGCTTGAGTCCGGGCTCCAGCTACGAGGATGGCGACCTTTGAAATCCGGGGTGAATTCAGTCAGCGTTTCCTCCTCTTGCTGCTGTCCACAGCCGGGTGTCAAGTGTGCGTTCCGTTTCCCTGCTGCCCCGTCCTTGTGGACTGTAACACTCTACTTCAGCGACGCAGCACGAGTAAGCGTCCCTCCTGAGCTTACGAAATGAAATGTGAGTGCATTTGTTGTTCTGTAGCGCAGGGTAGCGTGCCGACGAGAAGCACGGCCTGGATGCTTAGGATTTCCTTCCCTTTCGAGCTGCGGTGCCGAGGCTCAGGCACCTGTAAGGAAGCACCAGGCACCCTCTGCTCACTACTCCACAGGGGTGGAGGTGCTTGGGGGCTCGGTGCCCTGCAACTCCAGCCAAAGGAAGGGAGCGTGAAGGTGTGGAAGAAAAGCTCGCTAGGGAGGGATTTACTGAGAACCAGCCCGGTGGGGGGGGAGGTGGCCTGGGGGGCAAACAGCGGTCTACTTTATCATTCTTTACTCTGGCAGTTTTGATAAAGGATAGAACAGGTTCCACCTTGAGATTCCACTTGTGGCAGAGAAGTCACTCTGTCACAGCAAGGAGGAACAGTGGAGGGAAGGGGAGGATTTTCAGGACCTGTGAATCTCTTCCACTGAGGGAGGAGACACGCAAGTTCATATAGCAGTTTTTGTGTGTCACAAAACCTTGGAAACCAGTTATTGACCTGTCTCTATTTTTAAAAATTTTTTTAATGTTTTATTTATTTCTGAGAGAGAGAGAGACAGCATGAGCAGAGAAGGGTCAGAGAGAGAGGGAGACACAGAACCCGAAGCAGGCTCCAGGCTCTGAGCTGTCAGCACAGAGCCAGACGCGGGGCTCGAACCCACGAACCGTGAGATCATGACCTGAGCCGAAGCCGACGCTCAGCCGACTGGGCCACCCAGGCGCCCCATCTTGTCTCTAATTATGATAAAGTCCTATTATATGCGACAAGTCTGGTCAGTTTCTCATTTGGTGCTGTTGTCCCTGTTAAGTCTAAAAATGAATTAGGGTTTTTGAAAATACTATAAGCAAAGTGAAGTCAAACCCAGCAAATAGGCACTGTTACTAGGATTGTTGCAGCAGATTGCCTACCGTTCTGATTCGTGACAGGACAGTACTCAGCAGCAGCTGAGAAATGACAGTTTCAGAAACCAGACACAGATGTCCGTACAAAGGTGACCATCTGACAGTGTAGGAGGGACTGGCTTTCGCCCAAGAAACTCTTCAGATTACAATTTACATCTGTTGAGTAGTATCTGAAGTGTGTCTCATTCACGCTCTCTGGAGGGTAGAGGCCTCGCGTTAACCAGAAGATCAGAGACCAGATCACGTTTTGGAGCATTTAGGAAATCCTCTGTAAAGAGGAATCAACAGACTCGCAAGAGAGCGTATAGTCCATTTCCTGGCTGCATTTTTGTTTTCATCAGAAAACATTCAAGTGTTTACTTTTCTAAGGGCAAATTGATCACGAGAATTGCAGGCCTAACCTTCAGCAAACACTGGTAGCTGGGAAACAGATGGGAAAACAGAACGAAAACCGCCATACGCCACTGCTCTCTCCCTCTGTCTTCACTTTTGCCCTCACCTCACGCTTGCCCCCCGCATCCGCGGCCAATCGAACCTGCCCCTGAATTGTCTCAGATTTGTTCCTTTTTGTCCATTTCTCCTGTTCGGTCACCACCATCCCGTCCTGAGCAGTTCACCTCCCTGATTGGTTCCTTCCTCGAATCCAGTTTTTCGTGTGTCACTTTTCCTTCTAGAAACATGGCTCTCATCCTGTCATTTCCCATCCTAAAATTTTTCACAACTTGGAGTGGTCTCCAGAAGGACTCCACACTAGTGGCCATCCAGCCAAATTCTGTCCGCAGTTCTGGCTTGTTTATCCCATACAGTACTTTCTGTCTTACTGAGCCAACGTTTAAAAATCAAGAGGTTTTTACATTAAAATCTGAATTTTTGGCTTTTCTTCAAAAACTGGAAGATCTGACGATCCTGAGCCTTGCATAGCAACGGTCAGCTGGAGGCGAATAGTTGTTCCTTCCACGTAGGGACACAGTTCCGCGTGACCCCATGTCATAAGCTGGCTGAGAGGGAACGTCAGTTGCCCCTGGAGTAGAGCGCACAGGCTGAACCTGCCCCCTTGACTCACTTAAGACACGTAAAGCCCCTGTGGGCAGTGTGCCGCCCTGGTCACTGGGCTCACCAAGTCCCGACCACCTCCACTCCCTGTCTTTCTGATCTCTTAAGCTGTAACCTGGCCATACTGGACTCTTCCCTGTTCTGCATCTCAGATACCTTTACGTGTATCTATAGACCTGGACCTAGGCAGGCGTCCTCTCGTGTGTCATTTCCCTCCGGCCCCTGTTAAGTTGAAACCCTGAGGACAGCTGTAGATCGTTCCCCACCTAAACCCTGCGTTGCGTGTTCTGTGTGGGCCTGTTCCTGGTTCCTCCTCCTGGGCTTTTCCCGAGGCGCCATGCTCTTGTATTCCTCTCTGCCTCTTGATCTGCTGTTTCTTCTCCTGAGACCTCTTCCTTCATCAAACTAGCCCCTTTCCCTACCGTTCTCCATTCAGACTCCTGCTTACCCTTCAAAGCCCATCACAAATACCCCTGCCTCTGTAACTCCTTTTCTGACACATCCAGGCCGAATAAGTTCCATAGGTCTCCGTGCTCCCTCAACACTTGGTACATATACCTCGTCCCCTTCCTCGCCTGCTCTCCCATCACCATGTTGTGTCACCGAGAACGTGAACAGCATGAGGGCAGGGATACTGTATCTCTCATCTTTATGGCCCCAGCATCCAACACGTCTGCACTCAAGAAAGTTCTGTTGAATGAAAATGACAAAATAAGACATAGAATAGTTATATACTAACCATTGGTTAACTTTGTAAGAGTGACCTACATCTCCAGCACCGGAAGCTAAGGAAGTGGTGGAGGTGGTGGTTGATCGCACACGATCAGTGTCCGTTCTGACAGCTTCCACGTGTTTTCCATACAACTCCTCAGTTCTTTGTTGCTAGTTTCCCACCATTCTCCAAATCTCACATACTCGTTTTATCCCCGAATCCAACCAGATGTGATGTTTCTTATTTCATTTGCAGAGGACTGGTCTTTAAGTTTGGCCGCACCGAAGACTTATGGCAGTGAGAACATCCGGTTTACTTCTGCGCGGCAGCCCTGCATGCGTTTTTTACTACTCACTCCCCGTGTTTTGTAACGCCATTTTCTAAACTCATTTTTGAGTGTGGTCTCAGCTTCGATTCGTGTATTACTAAAATCATGAAAACTTCCTGTGTAAACAACAAAAATCTATTGTGGTATGCATTGGATTTACTTATAAATGTTGAAAATACGCCACGTGAGTAATTTTTATTAAGTTTTATCATGGTATAACTTGTAAACATATATTACAGAAGAAATTATGGATGCATCTTAAATGAGCATTTGTCATATCCAAGGTCCCAAACTGCAATTCAAGTGCTCTGAAGATGTAATGTGTCTGTGTAAGTGTGGCCTCTTCTGTGTCAGATGTTAAATAAAATAGCGGCATTTTCATGTTTTTAAATCTATGCAGTGGTCAGAATTCTTTCTTGCTAACCTTTGTGTTTGGTTTCTACAGTTTTGCCAAAAATCCTGTGAACATTTCAGCGTAAGTAGCCATGGAGAGTCTCCCAAGGGGCGAGTGGTTGTGTCAGAAGAGAGACGCTCCTGATTTCAGCCACGAGGCTGCTCAGAAGTGGGGAGGTGGGGGTGAGGTGGCAGTCACGCAGCTATGACACATGGCCCTGGTGGGACGCAGTCACTCCACACCGACCACCGCAGGAAAGAGGAAAAGGATAGAGACTTGACACTAGACTTGGCTCAGGCGACAGGTTTTTGTTGTTGGTGTGACAGTCAGCTGGATTCCAGGTTTCACCACACCTGACCACTGGCCTCCAAACAGGCCAGCAAGTCAGTTATAATCACAGACACGGACTACTGAGAATTCTCGCCGTCCGTTTCTCTTTGGAACCCTATTATCTGTCAGGCTCCCCCCGAATCTTGGCAAAGTGGGCATCTTTTTTTTAAATAAATAACTACGGGATCCATGTTCTTCAGATCTACAGCTTGAAACGGTTTCTTTCATAAAACTTGCTACACTTAGCCCTCCATGAAACACAAAACCCCTCTCAGATGATTTAAATTTGTGGTACGCTTTTCCCCACCGGCCATGTGGCCTTCCAGCACACTGTCTGCCCTACTGCCCGGGCAGCCCCGTGCCCAGACCCGGCTGTGCCGCCGCCGTCCCACACCCGGTCACTCCCGGCGCGTCTTCAGACAAGTGGAGGCCATCTTACAGGTTGAAGGTCCACCTTCTCTTTTTACAGATGGAGGAACCAGAGGGCGGAAACTCTAATTTCTCAAGGTCCTACACAGAACTGGTTTTTAAATCTTGAGTCCGTGTACCTCAGTTGACCACAACATCTTCCCCGGTGCTCAGGGAGTAAGAACTACTTGCTCAAACTGCTGGAATAGAAACACAGCATCCGCATTATAGGCCTAAATATAAGTGAATTCTTAATCTTTCCCTGTTTTACATCATCTGCTCTGCTGATGTAGTCCAGAGCCCACTGGGTAGCACAATGCACTGTGTTGAGCAGGAGAAAGAATCTTAAGAATTGTCAGTAAAACTGAACGCAATACTGGGCTGCCTGGGTGGGTCAGTCAGTTGAGCATCTGACTCTTGATTCTGGCTTCGGTCATGACCTCATAGTTCATGAGATCAATCCCTGCGTCAGGCTCTATGCTGACAGTGCAGGGATTCTCTCTCTCCCTCCCTCTCTGCCCCTCCCCAGCTCTCACATGTGTACTCTCTCACTCTTTCAGACTAAACGAACATTAAAAAAAAATTAAACCAATGAAGTAAAGTTAAATGTGTATGTTTAAAACAAAAAATTGAACCGATAACCTTAATTATGTGTCTACACCCAAGAAAATACTGGTAGCATCATCTTTAGTGAAAACAAACATTTATTTTAGATTATTATGAAATTACCATTTAAACAGATGTTTCATCTTTTTTTAAATATCAAATTTATCTCTGACCTTGTCTCATTGTATATAAGGAGACTTTGCTAGAAAGATTGTGTCATTCACCAAAAAAGGGCGAGCAACGATGAAAGGAGGTTGTCTCGATTTCAGACAGGACTTCTTTTTCTCAGATGCTTTTGCTTAAAATCCAACAGCCAGATGAGGAAACTGTAAAAGCAAAGCAAACATCTTTATTACAGATGAGCCCTTAGACTTCTAAAATTTGGACACATACTGAGTCTGGTTTTTGGAAAGTTACACATGGACCAAAATGCTGTCTCATCACAAAGGCCTTAGAAGGCCAATCTGAATTGGAAGAGCTCTTAGGTCGACCTCAATTCTTACGGCTCTTTACACAAATCATGGATAAATAGTGATTGGATTTTGTTTGAATGACTCCTGTGATGCGGGACATACTACCCGGCAAAGCAAGTATTCCATTTTGCAGCCAAGTTCAAATTGTTAAGCACTGACGCAGCACTGTCCATTGGGCCTCCTTAAATTCTTTGGAGAAGCACAGGGAAAAATAGTTTTCTTTCTCTACATGGCAGTCTTTGAAGTATTTGAAGATTGTAAGGTCTCCTTTGCGTCTTCTATACGCTGAACATAACCCTAGGTTCATTGGCTGTGCCATGTCACACCTGCCATACCTCACTGCGCTTTGAGTAACCTGGATCACAGAATTCTAGAACCAGAAATCAGAGTAGCTAACGTTGACAGGGTGTTTTTTTATGGATCCGTGTGCTACCACTCACACACAGTATCTCCTTTCAATCCTTATCACAACCTGTGAGGTATTACTTTTGCTGTCTCCGTTTCAGAGATGGGGGCGCTGAAGCTCTCAGAGATCCCAGAACATGAGGGGGTAGAAGCCACATCTGTCTGACTCCAGACAGTGGAATTTGAGCCCATTTCACAAATGAAGAAACTGAGCCCCAGAGAAGGGAAGTGACTTGCCTGAAGGCACTGGCCAGCCAGTGGATGAGCTGGGCCTTGAATTCAGACCCATGTTCCAGAGCAATGCTCTTTTTCAGGGCCTCCTCCAAGAGAAGAGGAGTCAGCTGGCAGGCTCCTAATCTGTTTTCCTACTTTGCTCTAAAAACCGCCTCTTCTCGTTTTTGTTGAACAAGCGTTTGTTGGATCCTTACTGCGTGTTTAGAACATTTATTTTAAATCAGAAGCAGGGGTGATACCCGTGCGCGACAAGGCCAGGTTTTGAGAATTTTACATAAAACAGCAGGAGGAACTCTTAACACATTCTGAGGTATTTTCATGCTAAATCAGTGGTGGTGTTTATATTTCTTGGCAATGAAATCATGTTAAAAATAAACTGCAAATACTTGTTCAGAAGCCAGTGGATGATCCTCAGCCTATCTGCACTTGTTTCAGAATCTATCCTACAAGCTTAATCTTACTCTACTCGACTCTCAAACGGTATCTGTACCTTTTCCCCACTGAACCTTCTGGGAGCTTCCAGCAGCCTGAAGGGGAAGTCAAGCGGCTCCAGCCTACCTTTCATCCTTCTCTTCACCAACTCTGCTGAGCCAGATCTTTTCATGCTCCTCTGTTCTTGCTCATAAGCTCCCCCTTGCCTGGAATGTCTTTTACTTCCTGTCACTTAGCCAAACCCAACACAACTCCATTTTCCCTGACCTCCCCAGACTCAGGCTCTTTCCCTCCTCTCCTTCTTCCAGCAGCTCTGCCACAGTCACGTACTCAGTTCTGAACAGAGCCGTGCACATAGAAAGATCCAGTCCCTCCAATGGGTGAAAGCCCTAGTTTCTCTGAACCACCCCCTTCCCACAGCACCCAGAACAGCAGCTTGCCTGTGGCAGACTCACAACAAAGCTGTTTTCTGCAGAAAGGTTAACTGTGGGATTAATTTCAACAAGTGGATGTCAGTGAGTCTTTGTGCTTTGGAAAGCACAGAATAAAATCCATGGGTTATTAAACTGAAATAAAAAGTTGAAGGAAAGAGTCTATTCTCTTAGTGAAGGCACAAGCCACATGAAACATTGTGTCATGAACTGAATTTTTCTAAATCAGTATCTGAGTTAGGATCATTGTCATCAACAGGAAGACAGGGGATTAGTATATTCAGTTTCTTGACACTTAGAACTGTATTTCGTTTAGATTTGTCTCCCTGGCTCTTCACACAAGAGCTCTGTCATATATTAGGTAATGCCTTAAATGGAATTAATCAGTGAATAAATGATTAATTAGTAATAGAACCATCCGAGGATGAGATGGGGGACCTTTGGGGAATAGCGAATGCCCCATTCCCCAAACTGCCAGGTGTGATCTGGGCAACCAGAGGAGGAATGTCCCTTCCAACCCCCAGGAGTTTGGTTCCCTGAAGTGCATTAGGACATTCAATAATGTTTAAAATGTCCTTTTGGATGGTGTACAAAAAAAAAATCGCCCCTGGATCAGCTTTGGAAGTTTGAATTCTTGCCTCTTTAATGGATATTTGGCTTTTCAAATGAAAGCTGTGTTACACTGCTGAGTAAATGGCTCTACTCAGCTGGAAGAAAGTAAATCAGAATAGCAGGGCGAGAAGTGACTGTCCTCCACAACACCCCCTCCCGCACCCCCTGTCCCCTCCCCCCCGCATATCGGAGCTAGACACCAGTTCAAATCCTCCTTTTCCATTTACTTACTAGCTCTATCATTTTGGACAAGTTACTCCTCATCTTTGAGACAGGAATCCTTACTCTTGTGTGCGGTTATTGTGAGGATAAAAGTCAGATAATGTTGAAAAGCATCGAGCACAAAATCGGAAACTGGAGGCTCACAATAAATGAGAACTATTATGCTTACACATTCCTTTGTGGTTGGCTAACCCCCTCCATTTCACATCCACATGGTGCTTTGCATTTTGCAGCATGTAGTTAACAGACATTACTACCTCTCGTTTGGTCTTCCAAACAACCCAGTGAGGCAGAACAAAGATTCCCATTCTTACTTTACCAGTGAGAGAAGTTGAGGAACTTGCCGGGATGCCTTGCAGAACAGGTCTGCATTCATTGTCCCACCTCACCCGCTGCTACAGTGGCTAGTGTGGGGGATCGGGGGGGTTCCTTAAATTTCCTTCATTTATTCAGCAAATAGTTATTGCAACCCAAATAACTGAGCTGGACATTTGTCCTGTTTGTGGCATATCTGGTTAATTAGCAGAATGCTTGGCACACAGTAGTTGTTCAGTAAATACTTGCGCAATGAATGGATGGATTAAACCAGTGTTCTGAGAAACTCGCTAGATTCCTCTGCCACTGCCAAAGGGGGCAGGAGCACTTGCAGGGACTGGGAGGGACCGGCTGGAGGGAAAAGCTGGTACAAGATGAGACGCTTTACGAGCACCCACGTAATGGGGGACTCTGCGATTACACTGACTAAAAGACGCCAGGCAAAGAATGTTCTGTGCGATTCGTTTTTATAAAACTGGAGAAAACCTAAGCCAATCTACTGGACAGAAGGCAGTCCCGGGGTTGCCTGTGGATGGAAAGGGGCGGAGCAGGGAGGGAATAGTTTCAAAGAGGCATGAGGAGACGTGGTGGTGACGGTTTTATGGGCATATAAATACATTTAAATGTATCAAATAATGTATTTTAAATATGTGTTTGTTGTCAGTTACTCCTCCATAAAGCCGTTTGAAGAGGAGGGGAAGGAAAGAGAAGAGAGGAAGAAGGGAGTGAAAGGAGAAGAGGCCGATTGTTTGCTTGGCCTCTACAAACGCTAATGCCGAGACCCATCCATTACAAGGCTGGTTCTCTGTCCCTTGCATGATCAGTCTCTTGGCATGCCAGGTGGAGAAAGGGTCAGCTTGGGACTCTGGAGGCCTGGCTCTTGGTCTTGTCTCTGCCACTCACAATGGTATGATGCTGGGCATTAGCCTGACCTCTGTCAGCCCCAACCTCCCATTTATAGTTTTACAATGTTTGCCCAGTCAACCTCACCATCAAATGGAAGTTACCCAAGGCGACTTGTATCAGAGTTCTTAACCAACGGAGCCACCCAGGCGCCCTACACTATCAGAGTTCTTAGTGACATGTGAGAGTGTAGGTCGAAGGGAGGAGGGCAGCGGGGTGACAGGAAATGAGCCCTGACCCTCTTTCTAGCCTAGTCCTGATAACAAACGCTACACGGGACACACAGACCCGCAGCAGCAGCTGCACTGTGTGAGCTCCCTGTTCGTTGGCTAAATGGCCCCAGACTCCTATAGTATAGTTTTCTCGTGTCCACTAGCTATAATTGTGTTCTAGATCAAGCAATGCCACACACTCACTGGGAGAACTTGGGACAGTCGTGGCTCCACTCAGTGTGTCTGTCAAATGAGGGGAACAGACTTGCTGGCCCCTGCAGGTCTTCTGGCCCTTGCCTTGCAGGATTCTATGCCTTCATGACAAACTATTTGCCCACTTTGATGACTCCACATAGGAGAAGTATGGCCAGTGGCCATTCTCACATCTCTGACCCTCAATGACTTTGAGGATTCAGGGAAATAGTAACCTTTGCCACCTCCCCATCCCTCACCAACACATGTGTACACACACGCATCCACATTTTGTTTTTATTTTGTTCTCACGAACACTAAGTCAACATATAAACAGATATCTTTTTGTGTTCATTCACTCAAAATCTATGACATTAGGTAAAAAATCTTACCTTCCAGAAAGACTGGTCATCAAAATATTTAGATACATGAAGTCCTCTCCATATTTTGAGGTTTAAGACCACACCTGTTAAAATTCATAATAATATGTTAAATGTTTAGAGCACAGCATCTGTTATCTCAAAATTAATCAAAATATCATATGCCAGCTATGGTTATCTCCACAAAAATCCATTTTTCTACAACCAGGAGACAAGACCAAATGGAGCGCTGTCCTTCCTGGACCAGCTTAGTTAATTCTATAGACATCTTTTAAAAGAAACTAGCAAGAGCAATTATCTCCAAAGGATTAAGATGACAGTGAGAAGTATGCAACAGTCACGGATCTGACCTGCTTCCCAAGATGGAATGGAAGAGGGCTCCTCTATCAAAAGTGGATCCATTTAGAACACAGGAGCTACCATGGACAGCAACTCCAATTAGGCACCCCTGCAGGCCCTGCGTCACCAGCTCCAGTAAACTCTCCATGACCTCAGCTCAAGATTCTACTTACACAGTTAGGAGAGTAGTTTATACCAACTTGCTTTTGTGCCTATTTTTCTTTCCACCTGTCCCGCCCCCGCCCATAGAGCGTGGCCCTGTGCATCCCTCCAGCTGCACAAAGTTGGCCGAATTTCCAAAGATATATGAAGTTATTGCTCACCTTTTCTTTTTTTTTTCCATGTTTATTTATTTTTGGGAAAGAGACAGAACGCAGGCAGGGGAGGGGCAGAAAGAGAGGGAGACACAGAATGTGAATCAGCTCTGAGCTGTCAGCACAGAGCTTGACAGAGGCCTTGAACTCAAGAACAGGGAGATCATGACCTGAGCCAAAGTCAGTTGCTTAAGTGTCTGAGCCACCCAGGTGCCCCTTATCTGTGTGTTAATGATGATTAGTCCTCATGTATTAAATAGTAAGGTTAACAAGAGTAGGCACGTACTTACATTTTCCTTTTAGAAGGCACACCTTAACTGATATTGGTATGTAGGGGGAAACCAGCACCCTTCATTTAGCAAGAGTTACTCAGAAACGATCTCTAACACCTACGTGAACTTTCCAGACAGCTGAGGCTTACTCATCAGTGACGAAAATCCGTTCAAATTATACTATATTTTCTTGTCTTATGAGACAACACTAAACACATTTAGATGACTTCTTTTTTTTTTTAATATTTTTTAATTATGTCTGAGAGAGAGAGAGACAGTGTGAACAGGGGAGGGTCAGAGAGAGAGGGAGACACAGAATCTGAAACAGGCTCCAGGCTCTGAGCTAGCTGTCAGCACAGAGCCGGATGCGGGGCTCGAACCCACGAATCGTGAGATCATGACCTGAGCCGAAGTCGGAGGCCTAACCGACTGAGCCACCCAGGTGCCCCGACTTCTTTTTTTTTCTTAATCGGAATGACTGGTAGGAACATCCATTTATGGAATGCACTATATAATGCAGAGAAGGTGTACAGCTGTTGGGGCTGTTGGCTTCTTCTCTCAGCAGCCCAAGCTTCACATGTTCTAGTGTCTGGCTTTAAGAATTTCTTTTCTTCTGTTAGGCTGTCTGCTTTGGCCTCTAACTTCTACCAGTGTGCCTTACCTCTAGAAACCTAGCCCACCTCTAACCCGCCGCTTCTAATCTGCCTGAACTGGGAAACCCATTAACAATGCTTGATAGTATTCTTTTTTATTAAAAAAATTTTTTAATGTTTATTTTTGAGAGAGACACAGAGTATGAGCAGGGGAGGGTCAGAGTGAGAGTGAGACACGGAATCCGAAGCAGGCTCCAGGCTCTGAGCTTTCAGCACAGAGCCCGATGGGGGGCTTGAACCCACAAATGCTGAGATCATGACCTGAGCTGAAGTCGGACACTTAACCGACTGAGCCACTCAGGTGCCCCCTTAGGATTCCTTCTTAAGTAAATGTAGACAGGCCCCAAATCAGGGGTCTCCATACAAGTAAAATGCTCGGCTTAAGGGAGTCGGTTTGGTGCCATCTTGGCTGCTTAGTGGCCTCTTCCCCTTCCGTGGTTTGTGTTTTTCTTAGTTATCGGCATAAGAGTTCAAAGCCACACAGAAAGATGAACGCGCATTGGCCTGGATTCCTAAAGGAATGCTATGACTGTCTTTTCCTCCACTCTTTTGTTTGACTCCAGTAAAGCATTAAAAGAAAAAAAAAAGTCCCCCCCCCCGTGTTTTACGAGAGAGTGCACGTCAGTGTCACTTTGAGACTACTAGTGACCGTGGCAAATGGTGTCAGAGTCCAGGGTGGTGTTGCCAGGTAACATCGAGGATGCTCAGTTAATTTTGAATTTAAAAACACAGGCACCTTGTATTGTCACTCGCCAAATCTGGTAACCGTACTCAGGACTGGACTGCCACCACGGAGAGGACGCAAGCTTACAGAGGGGGACATTTTTTCTCATCTGTATGTAATTAATCACCTCGACTCTGATGCAAGTTGAGGCCAGTCGGTATATTAAAGTGATTCTAGTCGGTCTTGCTGTCTAAAATCACCCAGGCAATTCCAAAAAGTGCCTTCATATTTGTTTTGGAGGAGAAAAGAAGCCCAATGATTAGTTTCCATGGTTCTTTCATTTCACAGAGAAGCCTCCCAAGGCCCAGGCCCAGAGAGAGTAAACTGATATGCCCAAGGCCATACAAGTCCTTTATGTCTGTTAATGCTATTTTCTCTCTTATTTGGCATTCATTCCCAGCTGAGGGAAACAATATAAGAATGTCTAATAATAAAGCTGTTTGATTGTAGAATAAAAGTGAGCAGTTTTGGACAGAAAGTATCTTATCACCAAGCATATAAATAAGACTGATAAGTTAGGAACTTCCTGAGATTCTGTGCTATTCTGTGATATTGCAGGAGCAAAAGCATACTTCAAACCTCTGTTTAAAGATTCCTAATGGCTTCCCATCTCAGAATGATCTGGCTCCTTACCACCACTCTGTTCTAAACCCCTGCCACTCACCCTTTCACTATATCCATATCAGCCACACTGAGCACGCTTTGCTCTGGCCTCAGGGCCTTTGCACTTGCTTTCCCTTTTCACAGAATGCTCTCCTGCCAGATAAACATGGTAGGCCTGGTTCCCTCTCTGTTCAGGTTTCTGCTTAAAGGTAAAGGGAAGATAGACCTTCCCTTCCCACACTTTTTAAAAAATCTTTATTTATTTTGAGAAAGAGAGAGAGTGCAAGCAGGAGAGAGACAGAGAGGGAGAGAGATAATCCCAAGTAGGCTCCATGTTTAGCACAGAGCATGACCTGGGGCTCGATCTTACAACCATGAAATAGATATCAAGAGTCGGATACTTAACCACCTGAGCCACCCAGGGGCCTCACCCTTCCTCTCCTTCTAAAAGGGCACCCCACCCTCACACTGACCCTATGCTCCTCTACCCTGAGTTATTTCTCTCAATAGCACTTACCATCTCTGACATAGGAAATACTCCACGTATTCGTTTATTTATTGCCACCCTCCACTAGACTATCAACCCCACGAGATGAGGGAACTTGTTGTGTTCTCTCCCGTGTCCCTAGCACCTAAGAGTAATGTCTGGCTCACAGTAGGGTTTGAATAAATATCTGCTGAATGAAATAACACTATGAGTATTCTCAGGGAATAAAGGCAAGCCTTTTGGCATCAGGGTTTCCTTGGCTTTCTGCACAAATTGGGGGAAGTCACCAGCCCTGGGCTGGTGTCGCCACTGCCCCCTACTTATAACCTCAGGAATGTCTCTTACTTTCTCTGGCCCTCAGAGTCCACACCTACAGCAAGCGGCCTCTGGGGGCCTTTCCAATGTTGGAAGGATGTGATTCTCTTTTTGTCATTAATCAAGTCTGAGCACTTTGCCTCATCTGGCTGGAGCTGAGGGGGTCACAGAGAAGAGGACAGGCATACACATGCAGCCACGGGGCAGGCACACTCTGGACCCGGGTCCTGTGCCCTGCCATGGGGAAGAAGGCTGGTCTTGTACTTACCTGTCAAAAGACCAATGATCAGACCCATAGCCATGGCCAAGCTCAGTGCCCCAATGTCCAAGAGCAACTGGTATTCAGCCCTAGAAAAGACAAAGCAGAACGCAGTCACACTGAGACATCAGACTGCAGAGATCGCTGGGGTCAGAAAGGACTGTATCAGAAGAACAAATGTCCCCTCCCCAGGCAACACCCTTCCCCGTCGTGTCCCTGTGAAGCTACACAGACCTGGAAGAAGAAGGGAAGGATTCTAAGATCCTCTTTGGCTTTACTTCAATTCTCAGAACCCACAGATGATGAACTTGATCAGGAGGCAGAAAGCCCAGGTTCAAATCCAAGGACTGTCACAAGTCACACAGTCACTTAGCCTTTCTGAGCCCCAAGTTTCCTCGTTAGGCAATGAAAGATGAGAGTTGTTTCCTCCCCTGAGCACCCCGGCTGAACATACTTCCCTGCCCTCGCTCCTTCAAGGCAACCCCGGGACCTCACTTGACACTAGTAAGTGGCCCAGGAGAACATCTGTACGAGAAAACAGGGTAATAAAGGGAACTCTCAGGTGCCACAGGTGAAGAAATCAGCACAGACTGTGGCGGAAAACTGGATGTTTCCTCTAAAAGGGATCATGGGAATGCTGCGATCCAACAATTCTGCCTTTAGGCATTTGCTCAACAGAAGTGCATTTGTATGTTCTAAAAAAAAAAAAAAAAGAAGTGCTAGAATGTTCATAGCAGCAACACTAGAATGTTCATGATAGCTCCAAATTGGAAAGAACCCAAACGCTCATCAGTAATGGATACATAAATTATACTGTCTTCACACAATGGAACACTTATTGTAACTGTGTTTCTTGGATTTGGTATTTGTCTACTTGGCACTCATTTATCACAGGGCCCAACTAACGGCCAAGACTACTCTCTCTCTGTGCAAGTCAGCTTTCGTGAGCGTGCAAGATTCGTATCATAACCCACCCAACACGAGCTCTAATATAGGCTTCCTTTTCCCGCCCAATCAGAGACCTCTCCCAACTCATTACCCACCGCTACCAACCTGGAGACATAGTTTCAGTTCCAAACCCTCCTCCCCCCACCCCCTTCGTCTCTCTCCCTCTTTGCTGCCTGGTCTCTACATGTGATAAGGTTTTGCTGAGCCCTACGTGGTGCGCTGTGCCTCTCGTTTCTGGGAGGACTGTGAGTAACGTTAAACGTTCACTTCACTGACCTCTCCACATCATCATTCAGTCACCTTTATAAAGTAAACCCAAGTACAACTCAACGCCATACCCCAAGGAAAAGGAACAATCTACAGAGACACTCAACGTGGGAGAGTCTCACAACTACAGTGCATAGTAAAAGCCAGGCCCTCGAGAGCACAGACTCCCATACGAGCCCATGTATGTGAGGGACAAAAATAGGCAAAACCCGATCTACGGTGTTAGAGGTCAGGTTCACAGTTGCCCCGGGATGGGACACGAAGGAGTGCTGGGTTGCTGGTTCCATGGGCGTGTCAGAAAAGCCATCAAGTGGTGGGTGCCCTTTATGATATTTACACTTTTCTAGGTGTGAATGATACTATGAAAAAGTTTTTCTTTTAATTTATTTTTTAAATGTTTATTTTGAGAGAGAGAGAAGGAGAGAGAACGCGAGCAGCAGGCTCTGTGTTTGTGAGTTTGAGCCCCCATCAGGCTCCAAGCTGTCAGCTTGGGATTCTCTCTTTCTCCCTCTTGCTCTCTGCCCCTCCCCCACTCGTGCACTCACTCTCGCTCGCTCTCTCAAAATAAATCAATTTTAAAATAAAATAATTAAAAAGTAATATTAAGTGGTAGAATAGAAGTTAAACCCAAATCTGCTAACTGCTGACCCCCCAGTTCGCTCTATGCTGATGCTGCTTGAGAGCAGAAATGGATGATGCAGAAATAGCTGTAATGACAGTCCCCACACAGGGTGGGCTCCCCTGCGCCACGCCCCCTGCACCCTGCTTTACCACCTGATTTCACATGAGGCCCCCAGCAGCCCTCTGAGCAAGCTGTCTGTGTCCCTGATTCCCACACAGGGAGAGCCAGATTAGCAAAGTGGACCAGGGTCTCCTACATCACATGGCTCAGCATGGATGGCTCTTGGGATTCAGACCCTGTCTACCCACAGAGGCCAGGCAGACCGTGCCCGAATTACAGCATTTGTGAGGGTCACCTGCACAAATTTGGCCATATTGGCATTCCAAGGAAGCTATTTGTTTTAAATTTTTTTTCTTTAAATGGACATTTTTTTACATATAAGTAAATGCATTTAAAAGGAAACTTTGTGTAAGTAGCATAATAGAAGAGAAATGGGCGATAACTGTAAAAAGAGAGGCAGTGAAAACAAAATGTTGCTAAAATCTCCCCCAGATGCGGCCTGGAGCCTCCACCAGGCTTAGCCCCAGGCTTCCTCCTCGGGCCATCAAACCTGAGGTCAGCTAGCGTCAGAAGCGCAGACACACTTACACACACTTTCTCCCTGTTTCAATCAAAGAACTGAATAATCAAAAACGGGCGTCTGCACTGCGTGATTCAATGCTATTTAAGTGTGTCTTTACACCACTTAAATCCCACAACTCGCGGGGCACTGGGTGGTTCAGTTATTTAAGCTTCTGACTTTGCCCACATCATGATCTCCCGGTTCCTGAGTTCAAGACCCGTGTTGCACTCCACACTGACAGTGCAGTCTGCTTGGGATTCTCTCTCTCCTTCTCTCTGCCCCTCCCCTGCCTGTGCTCTTTCTCTCTCAAAATAAATAAATAAGCTTTAAAAAAATCCCACAATTTGTGAAAAACTGCCCCATCTCTAAGCACAGCACGTGACCCATTCACATTTGCTCACCTGAACGGGAAACTGGCAAACACTGTGGACGGCATGAAAAGCTGCCCGATGACCATGGTAAAGCGCCCGGGTGGCTCTGTCGGTTAAGGGTTCTACTCTTGATTTCAGCTCAGGTCATGATCTTGTGGTTCATGAATTTGAGCCCCACTGACAGTGCGGAGCCTGCTTGGGATTCTCTCCCTCTCCCCCTCTCTCTGCCCCTTCTGTGCTCTCTCTCGCTCTCTCTCGCTCTCTCTCAATAAATAAATAAATAAACCTAAAAAGAAAGTTGCTCCACATTTTACACTAGGTGTTCTGACTTCCAGCTCAGTCCTTTGCCCATCTTTCCATTCACATAGGTGCTTCTCATACAGAAGGAGTAGCCTCAACAATCATCATAAAGAAAAGAGGCCACGTGCTGGGTGTTTACTCCCTGTTCAGCCCCCTCCTGAGCCCTTTCACTATTATACACTGCTGAATCTTCACAGCAGCCCTGGGATGAAGATCTTATTATCCCACCATATAGATAAAAGCTGAGAGTGGAGAGAGCTTGAGTATAATGTGCATAAGGCCACATGGCTGGTAAACGTGACCTTGGTTGGTCCATCCCTGAAGCCTGTGCCCTTTCCTTCCAGCTGACCAAAGGCTTCCCCAAGAGAGGTCACTGCTGTTGCTATGCCCTTCCCTTTGCGGGGCTCTCGCAGAGGAGAAAGGTCAACTACTCCGTCCTCAGCTGCTTGATCCTGGTGAGCATCGACTCACAGGGTTATGCTAGAGTCTGCTCACAGGGCGGGTTCACGGGCACCTTGTTCTCAACCCTTCCTAACTACCTGTTCATTGACACCCCCTTGATGCCTTGCAACTGGCCACAGAAGGGAGTATTTGCCCCACTGCAGTCAGAGCTTTGTTTGTTAACCCTTTAGCAGCATGCCACTGATTGACTGGCCTTTGTTTTCACGTTCTTTGCTATAGGCTAGCTATCTCCAACTGGTTTATGGGAGAATCACCTAGAGGACTTGATTGGAACACAGATTGCCGGGCTCCCAT
Source organism: Hyaena hyaena (assembly GCF_003009895.1). Lineage (NCBI taxonomy): Eukaryota > Metazoa > Chordata > Mammalia > Carnivora > Hyaenidae > Hyaena > Hyaena hyaena. The sequence continues at coordinate 7,476,896 of NW_024080635.1, read as the reverse complement.
CACCAGATTTCTTTAAATTTTGAGGGCATGGAGGAAGAGAGAGAGAGGGAGAGAGAGAATCTTAAGCGTACCGTGTGCTCAGCCTGGAGTCCCACGCGGGGCTCGAACCCCTTACCCTAGGATCATGACCTGAGCAGAAATCAGGAGTCGAGCACTTAAAACCAACAGCCACCCAGGCGCCCACCACATCACCAGATGTCTAACCTTGCAGGTCTGGGGTAGGGTAGGATTTGCATTTCTAACAAGTTTCAGGTGATGTTAATGCTGTCGAGAACCACCGCTCTGGAAGAGCCACAGAATCACAGACTCAGGAAGCCAGAAGGGCAGGTGGCTCAGAAGTCACGGGCTGGCCACCCCAGAGAAGAATTTGGCTCACACGATGTTTCTCATGGCTTTGAATCTTTTGCCAGTGCCTGGAACAGAGGTGCATAACTCGGGAACTTTGGCTTCTCTTGAAAAGTCAGATCTGGGGACACTGAGCCTTGGTCCTCGCACAGTTATGGTTCCCTAGTGCTGAAGACCAACTTCCCACTGTTTCCTAGCCTTCTCTTGCTGCTTTTTTTTTTTTTTTTTTTTTTTTTTTTTTTGTTCCCTGTAGGCACCTGAGCTTTACAGAGGGGACTCAGGGGCGCAGAGAGGGGAAAGGGTTTGCTGAGTTGCACAGCTGTTAAAACAGTGGCAGACACACCATTGGAGCCCATCACTGAGGTGTCTTGCTGCACACAGACCATCTCCTCCCCACCTGGAGATGGCATCCTTCTTTTTTTTTTTTAATAATTTTATTTATTTCTAGGAGAGAGAGAGAGAGACAGCGTGAGCAGAGGAGGGTCAGAGAGAGAGGGAGACACAGACTCCGAAATAGGCTCCAGGCTCTGAGATGGCAGTCAGCACAGAGCCCGACGTGGGGCTCGAACCCATGAACTGTGAGATCATAACCTAAGCGAAAGTCGGACGCTTAACCAACTAAGCCACCCAGGCGTCCCAAGAGATGGCATCCTTCTTACCCCCAAGCACTTCTAGGATGGATGTCTCATACTGTGTGTGTGATTTCTATAATTTGGGGCTGTGGCCATCTCTGTGGTCAGAGCTACAAGGGACCCGGCCCTCCATGATTTCTCCAAGATGCCCCCAAACACGATGAGTTCATCACCCCAGTCAGGTGCTTGTCGTTTTACAGACAGGTTCCAGCCAAGTGACTCGGGGCAGATCACTACCCCACATGTGTCATTTCTTAGAATGTGATAGTAATGAGATGATGCATACGATGACTTTAGCATAGCAAGTGCCAGTCAACAGAGGTGATTGTTATCAGTAGTATTACTGCGATCCCTATATCAGTTCATCTGGATAAATCTATCCCCGTATCATGCTCAAGTCACACTTTCGTTTCATGTGAGCCACGCCTGGGAGATACTCACACAGGCTCTGGGAGGTGATGGCCAGGGCTCGGGTCAAACCAGTTGCTGCCAACCATTGTCTGGAGGACACAGGATGTGAGCCTAGTCCAGAGCCCCACGTTCCTGCCTCACAGTGAGACCTTGGCCAAGCTCCTTCTCTCTCTGGGCCTCAGGGATGGGTTGTGCTTAGTATTTTCTTACGTGAAAGTATTAAATTCTGCAGCGCCTGGGTGGCTCAGTCGGTTAAGCGTCCGACTTTGGCTCAGGTCATGATCTCGCAGTTTGTGGGTTCGAGCCCCGTGTCAGGCTCTGTGTTGACAGCTCAGAGCCTGGAGCCTGCTCCAGATTCTGTGTCTCCCTCTTTCTGCCCTTCCCCCTCTCACACTCTGCCTCTGTCTCTGAAAAATGAATAAACCTAAAAATAAATTAAAAAAAAAAAAAAAAGACAAGGCTGACTCTATGGCATATTCTTCACTGTGACCCAAAGCCCCAGCGGTTGTAAAACAGACTCAGCTGGCGTGGGCCTGATTGTCCTGCTCTGTCAGGTCACCTGGGGGAGCCTGACAACCCACTGCCTTTGTCCTGCCCCTAAACTGTCCTTTCTGGAAAGAAGACATGGCCTGGAAAGGTACGGGCTCTGCGGGATTTATGAACCAGTCTGCCCACAAGTATTTGCTAAAGCGCGCTGAGGGCCTGGCTCTCAATGCGTGTGCCTCGGCGAAGGGCTCATTTCCTCCTGAGCTGGGTGTGGGCGATAAGCCAAGTGACTTACATGGCACTCTTGGTCCAGTCGTCTTGACTCGTTGTCAGCACAATGTGGGCGATCTCTCCCAGGAGGCCCGGCAAGCCGAAGGTGTAGTACACGCCGCCAGTGTCATGGATCTCCAGCATATGGTTAAAACACATCTAGAACAAACGTCACATCAGCAGATGCACATGCGAGACTGGGACTCTCTACCTGGGTTTTCCACAGATCCTTGGCCTCCAGGGCCACCCAAAGGGGCGTCTGGGCCCTACAGAAGCACTTCTCAGACCTGCATGTGCCCAGGCCTCACGTGGGAAGACCGTCAAGACTAAAGAGTCAGGTCTGGTGAGCCTGGATTTCTAACAAAGTTGCGCGTGATGTCAGTGCTACAGGCCCACTGATCAGCCTCTGAGAAGCAAGGGTCTGGTGCAGGCCTGATAATTCTGTGTGGTGAAAAGTGTGTCCTGCGTGTTGTGGCGCTTAGCAGCACCCCTGGGCTCTCCTCCCTAGATGCCACGAGCATCCCGGCACAGCATGTCAACCAAAAACTGTCCGCACATACTGTCAGGTGTCCCTGGAAGGTGACTGAGACCCACTGGTCTAACCCAAACTTAACTGTCCTCCCAAAGACACAGGGCTAATGAGAAGAAAGGAAGTGGCCCACCCCTCCTGACTTAGCCTCAGCACTCCTTCCCCTCCAGCTTCCAGAGCACCGTGAATCAACAAACGTGGAAACAAATGCAAATTGCAACAGGCTAGTTCCCTCCTTAGGATCCCCTTGGCCTTCAGAATAAAACCCCAGGCTCCTCAGACTGCCCAGGGGCTACACCCAGGCATCTCCCCTTTCTCGAGAGCGTGGTCCCCACTGAGCCCAATGGTTTGGTGTCTCCTCTCACCATGGAGCCTTTGAGCACAATGGGCCTTCTGTCTGGAATGCATTGCCCTTTCCTTTGCCTGGCTGACACGAGTCATTTGTCCACACGTGGCTGAGACTCCCTCAGCTGCAGGAGGCATTTCCTGATCCAGCTCAGCCTGGCTTAGACGGGCGTCCACAGCAGCGGCCCCATGATGCTGTGTTCATTTGCCAATTTCCCTCACTACCCTACAGCCCAGGAAGCAGGATCAGTGTCAAAGCGTATATGCTGAATGAATAAACCATCCAACCAACCAAACAACACAGGAAGGAAGGAAGGAATGAGTGAATCATCTCTGAATCATTCCCCCAGTGACAGAGTCAAGGAAACAGGCACAGAGGATGCAATGGCCGCCCAACCTGACAAGACCCTGTTCTGCAGTGTTCGGCTGTGCACCCCTCCTCTCATGATTGGGCCTCGACGCAGAAGAGCTAAAAGACATTTATTCCAGTTCCAAAGATGAGGAGCAGATTCCCCGGAGCTGGTCAGATCAAATGGTCGGTACATCCCCGCCATCTTGGATTGAAATTCATCTTGGATTCAGCCTCCCTGAATATCCACTGTTCATCCAAATTCAGTTTCCTGAAAGTCTACTCCTTCTTCTTTTATGAAGGCTTCAAACCCATGAAGGGTTGTTGCTCCTAAATATTTCTCTTAGACGTGTTATTAGAACCAAGCGGCTATTACGGGGTGTTCTGGCATTGTTAGTACCTGCTCAGCACGGAAGGAAGAAAAGTCCATCCACTTAGAAGACGAACTGAACAATCAGAAGTGGACATGGCCCAGATTGGCCCAGCATCTCTCTTCTGGCTGCTGCCCCCCCCCCATTCATGTGGCTCATGGGCAGTGGCCACGTATGTATGTTATGCTCCAGCCCCCACACTCCCAACCTTTACTGGGGTAAAGGCTCACCCCCAGCCCGAGATAAGCACACTGTCCAAGCTACACCAACCAGTCCCTTCTCCAAAACACTTGGGAACAGGGCCAAGAGATTCCACCCGGCTGCTTTCCCTAAGACTACATCTCCACCACGTGGAGTAGGAGGAGAGGCAGAGGCAAGTCTAGAGTGAGGACAGAGCAGATATTCAGGAGGAGCAAAGAAAGAAGAAGGGTGGGGCCCTCTTGGGCTCCTCACAACACCCCCGTCCCTGGTGACAGCCATTCTTGGGTTCCCAGCAGCATATTATAATAGTCCCCCCCACGCCTGAGCAAACTTGAGTAGATTCTGTTAGTTGCCCCCCAGATCCTGACAAATGCACCATCCAATCTGGTGGGTCTCTCACCCAAGCTCTGAAGTGGCTTGAGGAGGTGCCAGTGCCTGCCTAATGCAGCCCGTGGCGCCACATGCCGGCCCACCACGCTCCCAGGGCCCCGCTGGCCGAAGCCAACTCAGGGTGTTAGTTGCCCAGCTCTTACCGGGAGGCACAGGGCTCCTCCGGTGGAGATGATTCCAGCCACAAGGCCCAGCACCATGGCAAGCCAAGGGGAGCTGATCAGGTAACACGAGGCACCCACAGCCACACCTCCGGCCAGTACCGCGTTGTGGATATGATTCTGCAAAGAAACAGCTTGTGGGCGAGTGAAGTGAGGCACAGAAAGGGCAGCATCTTGCCCGGAGTTACTTGGTTAAGCGGATAGCAAGCAACACCGCACTGTCTTCCCTGCTTCACATCCCCTCCTCTCCGTTGAGACTGCGTGTCCTTCATCAGTGGTCTTGTCTAACTCCACTTCTCTGGCTCAGGGAACAGTCAACCTGACCGAGAGGCACTGAACTTGAAAGTGCATCCTAGTCACCCCCCGACTTGTTAGTGATGGGTCCTCGGGCACCTAACCGCTCAAGCTCCAGCTTTTCCACCAGAAGAAATGGAGTTTTGACAGTACGGACTTAACACAGTTTCTGTAAGATTAAAGAAGTTACCACGTGTAAAACTCTGAGCCCAGGGCCTGGCATGGACCGTGAGTAAAGGCTCAAGAAACATAAGCCACATTATTGCTTTTACTCCTTTTATCATTATTATTGGCTGCTTAGTGCCACCGCATACTGCCCGACCTAGCTTAGTAAGCTACCCTTGCGGGGCACCTGGGTGGCTCAGTCAGTTAAGCATCTGACTCTTGATTTCGGCTCAGGTCATGACCTAGTTCATGGGTATGAACCCCATGTTGGGCTCCATGCTGCTGCTGCAGAGCCTGCTTGGGATTCTCTCTCTCCCTCTCTCTGTCCCCCATGCATGCACTCTCTCTCTTTCTCTCTCTCTTTCTCAAATAAATAAACTTTAAAAAAAAAAAAAAAGCTAGTCCTTGTCCCTGGGTCACATTTCTGCTGTGTCCTTTGTTCCTCTAGAACCTAGGGTTCTTGTTACTTCCCTCTGTTCCCCTCGACTCAACCAGGCCTTGGAGCTCTGGGCCCTGGGGCCGGCGTCTGGCTTCTCTGACCCTCTGGCCACACTCACCTCCCTGGATGTCCCCACCTTGTCTGATCCTAGGCTCCTCGTCACTGTGGAGCTCCCCCAGAAAGCTACTCACTCCCCTTAGTGTTTAACTTGTCACGCATGGCCACATTCCACTCTAGGCCTTACTGTCTCTCTAGACTTTTCCCCACAACCTCTGGATGACTGGGCCCAATACCTGATCTTCATGGGAAATTGTTTTTTGTCTTTAGCTCTACCCTTTTACCTGTCTCTTCCCCCAAAACTCACACACACAGACTCTCCGGCTACATTGGTAATAGCCGGTGATGTCTGCCATGGAGCACTTGATGAGCACTCTCTGGTAATTCCTTCTTTACACGTGAGCCAGTGTGACTCTAAATGTTTAAGTGGCTTGACCACGGTCACACTGTAGAGTGACATACTTTTTTACCTCTTATTCTATTCATTCTATTCTTGAAATTTCTCAGGGGAAGGGGAGAGGCTGACTGCTTCTACTCTAGCTCTTCTCTGGTGACTCTTCCTCACGGGGGGCTGGCTTCAGTAAGAGCAGAAACAGGCTTCACACTTACGTCTGTTTGATGTCAACACTGATAGGTTTAATCACTCCCCTCAGAGAGCCTTTGATCATTTCACAGTCTCTACATTGTAGTTCCCATTTTGATAAGCCAGTGCCCTTCCCGGGGCTCCGTGACACTGAAGACCCGTGTTACTCGGCACAGTCTTTCCCACCCTGGGGGGCTGGCTCTCAAACGGGAGGCGTGAAGACGTGTCTGGCCTACAAGATCCAAGTGCTGCCCAAGGGGCAGCCCCCTCCTCACCATGTTGATCTTCCCTTGGGGGTGAAACAAGGACGACACCGAGATGGCTGTCACCGCGCTGACCGCAAGAGCATAGTAGGTGTTGAACATGGCATTCTTCCTTTCTTTTGGAGAGTCCAGCAGCAGAGCAGAGTTGAAATGTGGCCAGAATATCCACAAGAAGAGGGTTCCTGGGGGCCAGAAAGGGTCATTGCCCAGAACCAGCACTCCTACTTCATAGCCTGAGGCTGTGGGGGCTTCCTGGAGCGGGCAAGTCTCAGCCTGGTCACTTTCTAGCTATGTGACTTCGGGCAAGTCCTGTCTTCTCTGAATTCTCAAGCTGATAGGGCCCGACTAACACACCTTACAGGCTAAATAACTAAGGCCCAGAGAGTTGAAATCGCCAACCCCCAGGCTTCACAGCCAGCTGCTGGGTCACCTGCTGGCCAGCCCGCTGCCTGATTTCCTCTCAGCCTCTCCCAGGAGTCGGGGTTCAGCATTTCCGCGGCACCTTTGCAAGACACCAGTATTCCCATTCTCTTTCCCTCTCTGTCCGCTCTCTCCACCGCTGGCCTCCGCTTTCTCCACTAATCCAGTTCCCTCCCTTGACTTGAAGACAAAAGGATTGATTTCTTGATTTCAACTCAAGTACACGAGTCTTCCCTCTCCTTTGGATAGTAATGAAGAGCATTGCCCTAGAAGGGATTGTGAATCCATCTCAGGGAAGTGAGTCATTGCGGAGGGGCTCCAAGCACCCTGTGGGCGGGTTGGTAAAGGAGAGAGAGATGTTTCCCCAGAGCCATCTGGGAACCTCTCACTCACTCCAGGAGTGAGACCCCGCCCCCCCCACCCCCGACACTCCACCTTATCCTTACCCAGCATGCCAAACAAACTGGAACTCTTTGCTGTCTGATCTTTCTGCATCATTGTCTCACGCAGAGGCCTCCGGAAGCTCCAGGCCACCATCAGCCCAAAGTAGGCCGCAAACACATGGATGTGCATCATGTTTACGTGGTTGTCCTTCTGCAACAAAGGCAGTGAGTGCCCACAGCCTCCACCCACGGGCCAACCCCTGGGAGATGGTTCTGAGCTTCACCTTAGAGGTGTGACGAGACTGGCGTTTGGCGCTTACCCAGCCCAGCGGTTCCCCTTTCAGAGGAGACCTGGGAGTCACCATGTACTTATTCTAGGGAAGTTGCTGGTTGGCCTTAACTGGAGCTCTTACATGCTTTGGGCTGGGATCCACTTAGGTCAGCAGAAAGCCACGTGGACATGCACCCCCACCGCTTCCTACGTTTTGGCAGAATTTATGGAGAGATGAGTGATATAAACTATGCATCATGAAGCAGCCAGACTTTTTATAACACTGAACTAAAAATCTTTGGTAAATTCTAGACATATGCTAACTGTGCTTTATGAATATCAGTTAGTCATCCTTAATAACTCACTTAGCGGACCACTCGTAATTCCTGTCAACTGCCTTCAAAAAATGTTCAGAATGGGCAGTTTTTACCACCATGCCTCACTGACCCCGCCTTGATTTAAGCCCCACCACCACCACTACCCCAAATTATTGCAATCATCTTCTAACTGGTCTCCCCATTTCCTCCCTTGTCCCCCTACTGACTCCTCTCCACATGACAGCCAGAGTGACCTCGTGAACATCTAAGTCAGTGCACGGCCATCTCTGTTCAGAATCTTCCAGTGGTTCCTGTCTCGCTCAGTGTCCAAGTTCACGTTCTTGCTATGACCTGTAGCACCCTGCGTGGCTGCTCTCCCCCTAACCTCTGCGACTTCACCTCCTCCTCCACTCCTGACACACTCTCCTCGCTCTTCCTCAAACCCACAGATATGCTCCTATGACAGTCCCACTTCACACTGGCTTTTCCAATGCCTGGAATGCAAGGTGGAAGGAGTGAGCCACCCCCGGTGCAGGCAGTAAGGGGTGCATTGTCTGGAGAGAATTTAAAAACAATAATAAAGGTGATTAAAAGTTTGTCCACTTAATATCACCAGGTGCCAACAATTCTAAACATACTCCTGGGGATAAAATACTCCTGGAAGAGGCACACCACTCCCACCGCCCTGCCCTTGACCTGCCCTTATACTCAGATGCCCACGCAGCTTGTACCCTTGCTGCCTTCACGTCTCTACTCAAAAATTATTTACTCAGGGCAACCTTCCCCGGCCACCTTATTAACATTTTATCCCTCTCTCAACTCTTCATATCTCCTTTCCCATTTTATTTTTTCTCTGCAGTACTTAACTCTATCTAACATGCTATCCCGTTTTTGCCTATTTGATGGCTTATTGGCAATTTTTCCCTCTGGAATGGAAGGTCCACAACAGTTGCATTTTCCCACTGCCTAAAAGACACAGGGTACATAATAATCATGGAATAAGCATTTGTGAAATGAATGAGTGAATTGTAAGGACACACTCACACATGAAAATTAAAGTCTGTGATAGTCCCTTGTAACACCTGCTTGAGGTACCCCAGGAATCCAGCAACTGCAAGTGGGGACTGTTGGCGTGGAATTCTGTATGCATCTCTCCGGTTGCCTCCACTGAAACAGCTCTGGTTGCTTCCTCTGCTTTCCTCCTGAGTCTTTCCACCCAAGAACCCAGGCTGAGCTTAAGCTTCAAGGTGAAGCAGCCAACTCTCAAAATCAGTACCAAACCCTGCCGCGCACCAACTAAACTAGCAATTCAAAGTCGCAGAGACCGTCGACCTGGGACTAGCTGAGAGAGAAGAGCGGTTTCCTGCAAGATCTGGGACTTAGAGGCGCGTAAACAAGAGCGGTGGGGGGGCGCCTGGGTGGCTTAGTCGGTTAAGCGTCCGACTTTCGCTTAGGTCGTGATCTTGCGGTTCGTGGGTTCGAGCCCCGCGTCGGGCTCTGTGCTGACTGCCAGCTCAGAGCCTGGAGCCTATTTCAGATTCTGTATCTCCCTCTCTCTCTGACCCTCCCCTGCTCATGCTGTCTCTCTCTCTCTCTCTCTCTCCTAGAAATAAATTAAAACAAACAAACAAAAAAAAGCGGTGGGAGAGACCGTGTTCTTCACTAAAGAGAAAGTTGATGTGCCCAGAGGTTAGAGGTACAGAGAAGAATGGAACCAAAAGATGGAGGGCATGAGTTATGGGGGGTCTTAAAGACTCCTCATACGCAGTTCCAGTCCTGAGACTGGCTGCTACCCCTGCCCTGGGTGGTCTTTACGTGAAATTCCCCTCTTTCTGTGTAAAAAAGCCCCAGTGCAGTTTTCTTCCTTGAAACCAAGACGTGGGAATGAATCCTTATGGTGAGCAGAGAGAAGCAGAAATGGAAGTGTGCTTGGGTGAGTCCCTGAGCTCATAGTGATATAAACAAACAAAAGCATGAATGGAGATGAAGAGAAAGTTCTTTCTCACAGCAGAATGGTAACTAATGAATGTGGAAGAGAGGATGGAATTAGAAAACCAATATTGGGGGCGCCTGGCTGACTCGGTAGAGCATGTGACTCTTGATCTTGAGGTTATAGGTTTCAGCCCCACCTTGGGTTTTAGAGATTAGAGATCTCTAAATAGAGATTAAGTAATACATAATTCAAGTAAACAGAGATTACTTAAAAATAAAATCTTTTTTAAAAAAGAAAAATACTGGCAATCATTATAGCACTGTTTCAGGCAAAAAAAAATTAACAGATGCTAAAACCAGTGAAAAATTTGATAAGAGACAGGATATTATCTGTATAATATGGGAAGGATAAACATCTTCCCACAAGAAGTTTAGTAATTATAAAGGGGAAAATGGTAACTTTGCAATGGAAGAGCCTGGCAGACATCATCTTAACAGGTGACCAGAATTAACATCGTCAGTAATGGGACAGACTCACAGCAGGTGTCTCTTGAGATTCTGCACTGAGTAGGGCAGAGCATCACTTCCTGTAATTCCTGCCAAAAAGGCATGCTCTCCAACTAGTCATGAGGAAACCCTACACAAACCCATGTTCTACAGAATAACTGGCTTAGGTGCAGCATTGGGTATAGTGGGGACCACAGGTGCGTTCCAAAATAAGTGGCTTATCAACTCAAAACATATCCAAGTCATGAGAGATAAAGACAAAGAATCTGTTCCAGATCAAAGAAGCTGAAGGAGACATGAGAAATGAATCAAAGTGTGATTCTGGACCAAAAAGAAATCTATTTTTTAAACTTTGCTGTAACAGGATATTATTGGGGAAATTGGTGAAATTTAAATAAGATAAGAACATTGTGTTCATGTTAATTTCAAAAGTGTGCTAATTGAACAGCCATTATGTAATAGAATGCCCTTATTTATAGGAAATATACGCTGAAGTAGGGGTTAAAATAAAGTCCTATACAGATGAGGAGAACCAAAAATTAATAAGTAGTAAGAACTTCCTATCTAAATTTCCAATCTAAGCTGTTCCTTCTCCCTCCCTAAATGTCTCCAGCTCCCTTGCAAGACCCGCCTGGGGACTCTATGCTCCTTACTGATTACCTGCCTCTTGGCCACTGAGGATTTCAGCACCTGCCTCACAGTCTTTCTCCCCATCACTCCTCTAGGGCATCATCTTGGTCCATCCAACTCCCTCTCTCTGTTCCTTGACCCTTTGTCTTATATCTTTTTGCTGCGTTACGCTTCTGTCACCCACGTCCCCTGTCAAACCTCAGACCTCATCATCACCAGCAACTGAGCCACCTCCAGTTAAAGACATTAGGTTGATATGCTTAAACATTTAGCAGAGACCACGCTTCTGGAACCCCATTTGGGCCTATATTTTTTTAAATCCCAGAAAACCCAACAAATGGAGGTAGTACTCTGCACCTCCACCACCTTCCTCCCTCAAATCCCCTCCTCACAGCACTGTTACTCACAATGAAGTACTTGGTTTGGATCATCCTCATGACGCCAAAGGCTGTCACCTCCACCAATGCCATCAGCACCAGCTGCACCAGGTTGGCCTTGCCTAGAATGGTGCCCGCTGAAATGAGCACAGACATAGCGCTCATGGTGGCCAGCTTAATACTGGGGGGAGAGATAGAGATGACTGAAAAGGCTCCCCTCATTCATTCGTTCACTTATTCACTCATTTGACAAGCTGGTACTGTTCAAGAAGCTGAGGACACGTTAGCAGAACAAGAAGACAAGATTCCACCCCCATGGGGACCGCTGATGCCCCTTCTAGGGTCTCCTTGGGCGCCCCTGATGGGGACATCAATACCTGAGAAATTGATCCACACATACTCATCCCTACTGAGGACACTCTGATTCCCCATGGAGGAATTTCTTGTCGGAAAGTCAGAGTGAGTTACAGAGGCTGATTGTTCCCTCGGGGACCCCTTCTGGGGTCTGAAAACTGGGGTTCTGCTCCCCCTGCTTCTCTTCTGCCTTCATCTCGCAAAGATGCTCAATAGAGGGCGCTCTTTCCCCGTTGGCCTGCCTGCCATTCAAGCATGCGCCCCTCTCCCTGGTAGTGGAGCCTGGGTTTAGATGTAGGACAAGCCTGGCTTCCAGACCCAGCTTGGCCACTTGAGCGGCTATTTAATCTCACTGAGCCTGTTTCCTCCTCCGTAAAATAAGAACAATGATAATATTTATCTCATGGTAGTGCTGTGGGGATTAGAAGGAATATTCGTGCGTGTGCATCTAGCACTGCAATTGGCACAATGGACTAACTCACGAGTAGAGGCCTGCATTATTAGCACTATTACTGATTCCTTCCTTCCCTTGACGAATGAGCAAGCTCAGTGTGGGAATTCAAGAGGAGAAAACAGCTTGTTTTCAAGGTACTTATGATCCAGCTGAGGAGATGGGGCTGACACCATGAGTCTGTCCACTGAGACCATCCATAATATCACATGGCTAGAGGGGTTCACTGGAGGGAGAGATCAGTGTGGACTGGGTTCGTCAGGGAGGGCTTCCTGGGGGAGGTGGCACTGAGCGGAACAATCCCTGGTGGTCAAACCAACCCACCCTCCTCGGGGCACCGTGCTCAGAGACTCCCTCCCCTCCCTAATGCTACCACCACCACCACCAGTAGAAAAATAACATAATTTATTAAGCATTATGTATAAAAGGCACACAACTACACCCCCTCATTTAAGTTTTAATCTCCTGGGGCACCTGGATGGCTCAGTTGGGTAAGCGTCCAATTTTTGATTTCCACCCAGGTCATGATCTCACAGCTCATGGGCCCGAACCGCACATCAGGCCCTGTGCTGGCAGTGTGGAGCCTGCTTGTGATTCTCTCTCTCCCTCTCTCTGCCCCTTCTCTCTCTAGCTCTCTCTCAAATAAATAAACATTTAAAATAAATAAATAAGTTTTAATCTTCTAAGTGGTGCTCGGTACATGGTGCTGGGCCACCGGTCAGTACCTCCGCATTACTGAGCAGGACCCTGAGACCAGAAGAGGGACTTGTTGGGCCATAAAGCTAGTTAGCAACAAAGGTTGAGGCTCAAACCCAGTTGGCCTGGATCCAAAGCCTATGCTCTGAAGCCTGGACACAGCCTCCTCAGCTTCTGCTGCCAATGTAGCGTCTTGCTTAAGGCTCAAGGACTTCAGAGGGAAGTTCAAAAGAGGGCCAAGGGCCTGGGAAGGAGTCTCACAGGGACCAGGAATTATTTAGAACCGGAGTTACTCAAAGTTTCACTGTGACTGGCCGTGATATGTCTCTTGGGTGAGTGCTCGTTTGATTGGCGACGGCCTGATTCCAGAAGAAGGTGCCAGTGGTGGGATTCCAGACCCCAAGGGCCAGTTGGCACGGGAAGGTGTTGGGCCTGGGAAGTGCAGCGTTCGGGAGTGCAGTCTCCAGTCCAGCCGCCTGGGTTGGAATCCCGGCTCAGCCACTTCCTGGCTGTGTGACCTTGGGCAAATTACTGAACCAATCTGTGCCTCTGTGTCCTCGTCTATAAGGTGGAGGCAAGGCCTATGAAGCTGTTGTAAGGATAAGCTGAGTTCATGTATGTCAAGCACAATAAGAGGGTTGGTTCCCGCCGCTCTTCCCGGGGGGCCCTCCTGGGCCTTTCAAACTACAGCATTAAAAATATCACAGCTTTCAGGGTTCTTTTTATTTTCATTTTTGTTCCAATAACCATTTACGAAGTCTTTGCTACGTGAGGAAAACAAAGGACAAAGCTGAGTGGGACATGTCCCTGCCCTGAAGGGACTGGTCATTGGTGACTCAAAGCCATTTGGTGCCAAGTCAGGCTGCACAGTTGGGGGGAGGCCAGAGGAGAAGGGGAGGGCGCCGTACTGCAGGCAAGCCTGGGCCCCATCCTCTGAACCAGCCCAGCCCCTGGAAAGGTCTGGAAGGAGCTCTTCTGTTCAAATCTGGGAAGCCCGTCCCAGCGGGGGTCCCAGCTGGGAGGATCCGAGCGGGTCAAAGGCGGGGCAGGGAGTTCGCTCAGGCTGCCAATGGCCTCTTCTTGTCTTCCTGGATTGAGTCAAGAACAAGTTGGTCCCTGTGGGTGTGGGACCTCAGAAGGAACAGCCCAGAGATGCCTGGACGGTAAGGTGCAGGAGGCTAAAGGTTTGCATGACCTTAAGTCAAGGCTGCAGAAACGCCAGACCAGAGCCACCACTGTCAGAGTTCCCCAGAGGGTGCCCTTTGCCTCTTCCCAGGTATTTCTTGGGGGGCTGGGGCGGGGAAAGATTGAATCCCCATGGGGATTAGCCTAAAACTTGTTAGAAGAAAAAACGTGGAGGTCTTTTCCGGGGTCCACAGAGAACCGACTGGGCCATGTTTCATGTCCTGACCACAGTGGAGTGTGTGGGAAGGGTTACAGATAGTTAAAAGCTGAAGCCAATTTCCATCACTTAACCGTGTGACCCTTGGTAAATGCCTTATGCTCTCTGAGCCTCTATGTCCTCGCTGGTAAGCCAATTAGCCCCTGCTGGAAGGGTTAAACAGAGTAGTGTTTGTGCACTGCCTGCTGGTACAGTGTCTGGTTCACAGGGAGATGTCCAACAGCAGTGATCAGAGATGCAGCGGGTTTCAGAGCGGAGGATGGCATGGCCTTCAGAGCTGGCAGATCCCCAAGATGCCTAAGATGGGATTTACCATCGTCGGGGCAGGACAGAGGGTCAGAGTTGGATAAAACCAAAAAACCATTTTCAAGGTAAATTTTATCTAGTTTCTCCTGTCATGTGCTAACGCCTTTTTAAATTTTTAAAACATTTTTTCTTTATTTTTTTCTTTTTTGGCTTGGCACCATGCCCAACGTGGGCCTTGAACTCATGCCCCTGAAATCGAGGTCTGCATGCTCTACCTAATGCTCCTTCCTAATCAATAATCATCTCATTCCCCATGTAACCATTATTCGGACTTCTAGCAACACGGGGAATTCTGCTAGTTCTTAGAATTTCATATAAATACATCCAAATGGATCAGGATTAATTTAAAGGCATGGCTATTTTTTGTTCACCAACACTTGAAGACTAAGAGTATTTCTTTATTTTTGAGACCCTGTGATATTTCTATTTTTTTCTGTAATCTCTATTCATTTTTCTTTGAACCTGTGCTGGTTCTATAACTTTACAAAATCATACTCAGTAATAAAGAAAGGACTCAGGGATGGTTCGAGATCTGAGCCCAGGGTTGTCCGAGAAAATATAGGAATCCTGGTTCAATTCAAATTTTATTTATTAAAAAATTTTTTTAAATGTTTACTTTTGAAAGAGAGAGAGAGAGAGACAGATTGTGAGCAGGGGAGGGGCAGAGAGAGAGGGAGACACAGAATCTGAAGCAGGCTCCAGGCTCTGAGCTGTCAGCACAGAGCCTGATACAGGGCTCGAACCCACGAACTACAAGATCATGACCTGAGCTGAAGGCAGTCACTTAACCAACTGAGCCACCCAGGTGCCCCTGGATTTGAATTTTAGATAAACAGTGAATAATTTGTGAGTATATATCCTAATACCCCATGGCTTCAAGTCCAGCTATTCTAGAACCAGCCCTCTTGGGCCCCATACCCTCAAGGCTCCAAAAACCAATCCAACCACTGTCTGGTTACCTGGACAGCTTGATGACCACCTTCTTGGAGGAGGGCTGCTCCAGGAAGCCGTCTAGCAGGGCCGCCCATTGCACCGTCAGCGCCAGCAAGAACAGGTTGAAGGCCACACTGCTCCAGCCATATCTCTGCAAAGACGAGTTGATGAAGCCAAAGCCAAGGGCCACCATGATGGTGACATCCCGCAGGACTGCCCAGGAGCATACGAAGAAGGAGAAAGGGAAGCAGACAAGACGGAAAGTTGTATGAAATTGGCACGTACAGCACTTACAGAATCAGAATTCACATACATTCTGTATGAGTTTGTAGGGAGGCAGCTGGAAGGGATCCTTAAAGAGTGCTTGGGCAAGTTACTTTGCCTCTTTGAGCCTGTCTTCTCATCTGAATCATGGGTATAATACATACCAGGCAGGCTTGAGGTAAATATTTGATGAGCTAATGCTGGTGAAGCACAAAGGCAGGGCTTGGCCCATAGTACGTGCTCAGTAAATGCAGTGATTATTGTGATTACCAAACTTGATGAAATTAACATGGGTGAAACATCTGGGCCAGTGCTTGGCACACGGTTGACATTCAATAAAGGTAATTACTGCTGCTATGGAGAATCAGATTCAACCTCCTGGTCATGTACATGAGAAAATAAGGCCACATGGGGCGCCTGGGTGTCTCAGTGGGTTAAGCGTCCGACTTTGACTCAGGTTATGATCTCATGGTTCCTGGGTTCGAGCCCTGTGTCAGGCTCTGTGCTGACAGCTTGGAGGCTGGAGCCTGCTTTGGATTCTGTGTGTGTCTGTCTCTCTGCTGCTGCTCCCCTACTCACGCTCTGTGTCTCTCTCTCTCAAAAATAAATAAACATTAAAAAATTTTTTTTAATGAAAGAAAATAAGGTCACAGAAGCCAGTGACTTGGCCCAGAAAAGAGGGGACAGAAGCAGGTCCAGAGGTTCTGTTGACAAGAAACAAATTATCTTTGCAGAAAACATCTCTCTCCTTTGGTCCCTTGCTGGGAAGGACCCAGTGGGCTGGCAGAAAGCACCAGAGCCTTCTGAGTGACCCTCACCTTTTTCCAGCCTTGGACCCTGTTTAGGGTCTGCTGTGAAAGGTGAGTGCAAGAGACTTGCCTAATGGCAGGGAGGGATCCAGCAAAGGGAAAAGGGTGGACACTTTTATTTAACTCCAAGCTTGAAAAAATGGTTAACAGCTTGACAAATGTGGGTTCAAATCAGGGCTCTGGCAGTTTCCAGCTGTGTGGCTTAAGCTAGTTATTTAATGTCTCTGAGCTTTAGTAACAGCCTACATATATTAAGAGTTTCCCATATGGCAACACTCTTATTTATTTTTTAAGTAATTTCTATGCCCAACGTGGGACTTGAACTCATGACCCTGAGATCAAGAATCACATGCTCTCCATCCGGACTGAGGCAGCCAGGGTTTTAATCACCACACACAGACCATCTCACTCATTTCTCACAACCACCTTCCAAGACGGGTGCTGTTATTATCACCATTTCACAGATGGGAAGCCTGAGCCACAGAGGCGTTAAGTGACTCACCCCTGCTCGTATGGCCAGATTTAAACCTAGATGGTCTGCTCTGAAGCCTGTGCCTTCACCCACCACACCATCTGCTCTTAGTTTTCTCACCTGTTCACTGGGAAAAATGATCACACCCTTCGTCGGATCCCCAGAATCCAATGATATAATGCCCACCATCACTCAGAACAGAAAGACACTTTTATTAATAAACACCAGCTATTTCACGTGTATAAATGCCTGGGGAGAGAACTTGCAAGAAATCTCCCCACCCTGCCCATGAATATTATCCTCTGGTTTGGGGAGAGTTTTACTTTTTTTCCCCCCGTGTTTAAATTTTCTATAACCAGCACTTAGACAATAAACAAAAACAAACAAAACCACGCGTGCGCGCGCGCACCAAAGAAAGCACAGACTTCAGGTTTAGAGAGTTTTGTTTGGTCCTAGTTTTGCATTTCCCGTTAGGTCAAACCGTATTAAAATTGCCAACATCTGACCATTTTTGACCTATAAAAATGGCACTTTATGTGCTTCAACCTCATAGCTGTGTGGCCTTAGAGGTTGTGTACCTTCCTTGTCACCTAATTCAGGGCAATTATGCCCACCTGAGGGAGCAGGAGAGCTGAAGGAAGTGAGGTTTTGTTCAAGTGCTTGGCATGAGTGCCAGGGAGAAGGCGATTCACCAGCACCGCCATCATCACCTTCACCGTCACAGTTACAAGAACCCACCTGCTCTCCACAGGCCTCCAGCCCTGGCTCTGATGACAGCGAGGAGGCACTCGTTTCCAGAACTCTCCAAAGTCTCAGAAAGCCCCTTCAAGTTACATTTAAATCCATTTTCATTGAGAAATGCACACGCCTAGGGGTGTACACATCCCACGCTTGGGTGGGTCTTGACGTTCCCCCAAATAATCTGATCAGACTAGGATGTTGGGGACCCCTGAGGACCCCAAAGAGCCCAGGAACTTGGGGAGTATGCAAGAAATGGCATTGATTCAACTTCTTGCCCCTTCTCTGACATGGGAGGAGAGGAAGGTACAGGCAATATTTCAGTCTCCTGCTGACACTCAGAAATGGTGGTGACAGGGCACATTTTGTATAGGGAGTTCTTCCTGGGATTGCTCACATTCCTTCGGGAGCCAAGCACGAAACCATATGTATGAAAGGTGTGATGCAAATTTTGGAGCAGTAAGGCCTGTGACCAACTAGATATTGCACACCCCACTTACAGTCCTCAAATTCAATCCTTTCTTAAATACTGTGGTTAAACCAAAACTATATGCCATTTACAGCAACACCATATGCATACGGTCCAGACTTACTGAAGATTCCATGAGTAGGGAGACCCTTTCATTTCCCTCCCATTGTACAGAAGCGGCCCAGAGACAGCCTGTGACTTCCTCAAAGCCACACAGCCTGCTTGCTGCAGAGCCAAGCTCTGAACACTAGATGCAGTGCTCTTCCACCGGGCTAGGCTGGCTTTTGCTCTTCTTTGCCTCCACCTCACTAAGGGACCTCAGGCAAGGGCCTTGTCCTCTTTGGGCCTCCGTTTCTCTCTCTGTAAACACATAGGGGTTGGACTTGGTACTCTCTAAGGCCCTTACAGCTCTGGCATGTTCTGAGGAGAGGAGCAATGGGTCAGGAGAGGAGGGTAACCAGGATAGGGCAGAGGCGGGGCCCCAAAGATGAGAAAGTCAGAGGATCTGGGGCGGGGGGGGGGCTTTATCAGGCGCAGCTGCTGTCCTTGTCACCGCTGCCAGGTGCCGGAGCTCAGGGCCTTCCTCCCCAAGGCCCCACACTGTCCCTGAGGGAGGAGCCGTACTCCACCCAGTGGGATAAAGTTAGGGTGGCAGTTTCTGGGAGCTATTGACAGAACCCATTCACCCCGAATGAATCAGTCAATGATTAGAATTCGGGCTTCCCTGCTCCCTGCACCCTCCTGCTTTCTCCCGGTCTCCTAGAGCTCTAGGTCCCCCTCTGACTCTTCCAAGGTCTCATTACCCGGACGCCCACTTCAGGGCCAGGTCGCAGCTCAGGGCATCCCCAGCGGTGCCAGCCTCCACCTCTCAGAGCCTGCGCTGCACCCCACCCCAGCTGATAGACTAATGGTCTCTAAGGTGTTCAGGGGTGATAAGGAATGGATGTGCGACAGGGGCTCCCCCCATGACTGGGCCCCAGAGGGGAATTTTACAGTCTAAGACAGGCGTTCTGAGAAGTTTATCAAAGCCCCAGTGACTTGCAGAAAGAGTCTCACCTGAGAGTCCAGTGTTGAGATGAGGTGCTCATTACCAGCATTGTAACAACGGCCGCATGTGTGGTCCCTCCCCTCCAACCTTCCAGCTTTAACCCACAACAACTTCATGCAGTACGTCCTATTTATCAGCCACAGTTTACAGGTGGGGAAAGGGAGGCATAGAGAGGTGCTGTAACTAGCCCAGGTCACACAGCCAGCAAATGGTGAGCGATCTGAATTCTGACCATCTGGGTTTAAACACCATACATCATGCCTCTCCAGATAGCACACATAGTATAATGGTGAAGAGTGTGGACTGAACCAGGTTGTCAGGGTCCATCCAGAGCCTGGCTCTACCTCTGTGTTCCAGCTGCCTAATCTGTGAAATGGGTACGAAACAATGGTGCCTGCTCAGAGGGTTGCCGTGAACATTCCCACTGGTTCATGCCAATCGCTTATCCTGTGCCTGCCACTCATCAGTGTGACTTTGGGCAAGACTCTTCCCCCTCCTCTGGCCTGACTGCCCCTGGCATTCTAGTTCTGTGTTCCCACCCATCTTTGCTCTTTCCTCTGGCCTGAAGACACTTCAGCACCAACAGCTCTGAAGCCAGACCCGGCTTCTGTCCCTTAGGCTCGAGGCTCAACTTCCGCACCGTTCTCCCCACTGATGACTGGGAAGACCTCGGCAGCCCCAGACTGGGACCACCCTTAGTCCCCCCGGCTGACTTCTGCTCCCCAATAACCTCTGCTCCCACCCTACCTTCACCCCTACAGCATTCTGGGAATAGAAAAATATTTCCCAATCAAAAGGGGCAGCCAAGGCTAAGATGTGGGACACTCTAGAATTTGGGGGTACTGTATTTACATGTCAATGGGAAAGCCCCTTTTGTCTTTTAGTAGCTCTCCTCTCTTTGGGGAGTCGGGGGGAGAGCTGAGAGTATCCACAGCGTGGGGACCAGGATGCTCCCTCAGTCTGGCAGTCCTAGAGGAGGCTCTGTGTGTGGATTATTACAGTAATGGCTCCAATGAGTCGTGCCTTCCAGTATAGAAACCACCCCCCTCCCCCCGCGCCGGGTTGGGCCTTATGATTTGCTTTGGCCAATGAGACATGAGTAAACACGATACAAGCAGAGGTTTGAAACGCACCCACTCATAGGGGCCTCCCCTCTTTCACTGTGGTGACTAATCTGCTACCATGTGAAGAAGTCTGGGCTAGTGTGATGGAGCCACAGGCACTACCTGCCAGCCACACCACCCGCCAAAGTGTGAATGAGGCTGTCCCACCCCAGGCAAACCTCCAGACTACACGTGCATGAGAGACCCTAGGAAACCAACAGGAGAGCCACCCAGGGGAGCCCAATGCAAATTGCTGAACCACTTAATCACAATCATGAATGAATCAAATGGCTGCCATTTTAAGCCACTACATTTAGGGGCGGTCTGTTATGCGGCATTAGATAGCCGATACATTCTGCTTCCCCTAAGCATCTCATAGGCACCTCAAGCCCAAGCCCAGAATGAAGGTATCATTGTTCATTTAATGAACCTGCTCTTCCCTCCTGCTTCTCATCACAGGAATTGGCACCTCCATGCACCAAGCCACAAGTCTGAAGCCATCCTTAACCCTTCACTTTCACCGGGCACAGCTCATTTGATCTCCTGGCTATCTCTTGAATGTTGTGACTCCTTGCTTCTCTCTCACTGTCCCTGCCCATTTGGTCTCAGCACCGGCTGTGTGGACAGTGGTCATCAGTGTAGGGAACACACACCTCAGAAGATGCTCCAGAGAATCTACAGGGGCTCCCAGAGGAAGATATTCGCACTTTCGGTTCTGTTCGTTTTTATAAAAGTATAAGAAATTGGGGCGCCTGGGTGGCTCAGCTGGTTAAGCGTCTGACTTCAGCCTAGGTCATGATCTCTCAGTTCAGGAGTTGGAGCCGCATTGGGCTCTGTGCTGACAGCTCAGAGCCTGGAGCCTGTTTGGGATTCTGTATCTCCCTCTCTCTCTGCCCCTCCCCCACTCATGCTTGGTCTCTCTCTCTCTCTCTCTCTCTCTCTCACTCTCTCTCTCTCTAAAAAATCAGTAAACATTAAAAAATTTATTTTAAAAACATAAGAAATTAAAATCTATTAATAATAAAAGCAAATACTCTTAATCAGTCTTTATATGTGTTAGTTCTTACAATTCTTTCAACATGTAGTGAAAAAGTACCATCGTCATGTGACAACAGTTGAAACGGAAGCTGAGAGAAGGTGAGTAATTTGCCCAAGGTCTCGCAGCTAAGAAGAGGCAGAGGCAGGGTTTGAGTCAGTGTGGCTCCAACATGTGTCAAACTTTCACGTGCATCAGAGTCATGTAGAGGGCTTGGTAAAAAACAGGCTGCTGGGCCCCACCCTGAGCATTTCTGATGGGTAGGTATGGACCGGGCCTGGGAATCTGCATTTCTAACAAATCCCTACGGTGTCGGTGGCTGAGGTGGCTGTTCTGGGGACCACACTTTGAAAATCACTGATCTGGGCGCTTTTTCCTCCAAAGGCCCTTGGTGAAGCTGGCAGCTCTGAAATATTTAAGATCTGCGTTTTGCCAGGAGTCTCTTCTGCCTGCTCAGGACTTCAGACAGCTTCTAGTCTCCCAGCTTTGGAAGGGGTCCTGAGGGGAGTACTGGGCCGCGGGGAACGGGGGACATCTGTATCTCTCTAGTCATCATGTTACAACGAATGGCAGGGTTTCGTTTTGCATTTTGTTTTAAATTTGAATATTGATTATGGACAAGTTTAAGCATATACAAAAGCAGAGAGTCGCTTGATGAATGCCACGTACCCAGTCCCAGCTTTGATGACTGTCACACGGGGCCAATCTTATTTTATTATCCTTTTCCACTGTTTCCCGTGTGTGTGTGTGTGTGTGTGTGGCATAAAGCAAGTTCCAGACATTGCCTCATTTCAGTATATCTCTCTATATATCTGCCTTTAAAAAAAACCCAGCATGCTACTCTCTGACTTAACAATACTAACAATTCCTGTGTATTATACAGGCGTCATGCTGATTGTCTCAAAAACGTGTCTTTTTGGAATTGGCTGGTTTGAATAACATTGTTGTTCCCACAGACTGGATTAGGTTAAGTGAATTGACAGCTTAGGTTACCTAGTTCTAGCTCAACTAACCTTCACGGAATGTACGCCTGCCTAAAACCACAGAATGAAGCCAATACCATGATGGTAGGCAAGCTCATGAAAACAAAAAGGCAAAGCGATACTTCTTGTGCAAACTCTTTATTGATCACATTCAGAGTTAAAAAAAAAAAAAAAAGTCAGTCTAATTAGATCTGACAGGAAGCCAACTGAGAGAATTTGAAATCATCAAGAAAACTCTAGGAATGGATTCACATTCATTCTCCTTGATGGGAACAACGGACCTTGCCTCGAGATTGACTGGTCCCATCACAATCAATAATTTGAAAATATCATGTGTTTCACTTGGCCTCTTTCAAATTTTCTAATTGGTGTGTATGTATTATTATAACGTATATAAGATATTAATGTAGCAGTGCTTTGACTGTAACATGTAAATGTGGCACATGCTTGAAATATGGTGCATGATCAGAAGCATTTTAAGCCCTCTGCTCCGTATTACACACTAGTCTCCACACTGGTCTCTCACCTCAAGTCCTGGCCCCTTCCGCTGCCCCCACACTAGCCCTGGAATAGCTTTCGCCATAACCCGAACCCAAACTCGTCACGCTCCTGGCTTCCTATTAGGTCAGCAGCATGAAGGTCAAACTCCAGACAACCCAGTCGGCCCACCATGTCCCACCTCCATCTTGGTGCTCCAAGGTTGCAATGTTAAGCCCTAACCTGGTCCACTCCAATGAGTGCACATGCAATGGCTCTTGCTGTCCCTCTCACCACGGATGATGATCCATTGTCGCATGGGTGACTCCCCCTGAGCCTCCAAGACCTGGCTGGGCAGCCACTTCCTTCCAGAAGCCTTCCCTGACACTATCAACTCCCCTGCCCGGGTTATGGGCTCTCCTCTGTGCTTGCACGCAAAACACGTGTCTGGCGACCCTTCATGCTAGTAGCACAGCACAAATGTGAAGAACACGGACCCCGGAGCCACAGAGTCGAAACACTGGCTCCTATACCCACTGGTTATACGACAAGTGACTCGACCTCATTGTAAAACGGAGCAGTGAAGCCTAATGGTTAAACACATGGAAACAAAAACCGGGCTGTAAAAACTTAAATTTACAGTGCTATTGCTAGGGAGGGACCTTGGGCAAATTATTCAACATCTCTGGGCCTGATTTCCTTATATGAAAAACAGAGATCTTAATCCCACCTACCTCATGGGCTCCCTAGGCAGCCCCTGAAGTGGCACGGAGGCCTCCCTCCCCAAGGCATCCCTTTGTCCCATTCCTGCTGCTGAAGCCCCAGGGATGCCATCCATGATCACAGATAAGGTATCAGCCCACTGAGATGGCTTGAAACTCATCTCAAATTTTTTTTAAAAGAAGCAAAAGTCAGGGGGCACCTGGGTGGCTCAGTCAGTTAAGCGTCCGACTTCGGCTCAGGTCATGATCTCATGGTTTTTGAGTTTAAGCCCCGCATTGGGCTCACTGCTTTCAGCACGGAGCCTGCTTCGAATCTTCTGCCTGCTGTCTCTCTGCCCCTCCCCCCACTCATGCTCGCGCTCTCTCTCTCTCTCTCTCTCTCTCAAATAAATAAACACTTGAAAATACTAATAATTTAAAAACTTAAAAAAGCAAAATCCACACCACTGTGGATACCTGTCTTGTTTATAGTTATTCTCATCACAGTCTGTGAATGTTTTTAGCTGCATATAAAATGACAACCATCCTGCACTCCTCTTCAGCCATACCTTATGGCTCTGACTTTGCAGACAGAAGATAGACTTCCCCGCCAATAAGTGAGAAGGAGACGGTGGAGGGAGAGGAGAGGCAACAGACGAAAGCTACGGAAAGGAGGGTGGTGCAGAAATGAACAAGAGAGACCAAAACAAAAGGAAACAAAAACTAAAAGTTAAACAATGTGAAATTCCTTGCTGTTAAGGAGAAAGGGGAGGAGGGGACAGAGACTTATGAAGACCATTTGGCAAAGGGAATTCTGGAAAACAGACTAGGAGGCCCCTCACTGCCCTGACAAATCAAGGAAGGCTTCATGGAAGAGGTGATGTCCACACTGATCCTAAAAGAGAGCCTACAATGTTGGCTGGGTCTTTGTGCAACCTATGGAAGAAGACTTTGTGGAAAGGAAACCCTCCTGGAGGGTCACAGACCTCCTCTCCCCTTGTCCCTGCTATTTGCCTCTGTGACCACCTCCCCTCTGCACACTCACCTCGATAGGTGTCCATGACCTTCGTTGGATCCTGTGAGGAAGTGTCATAGGAGGTGAAAAAGAAGAAGATGACAATGAGAGCCGCCTCCAGCAGTAGGGTCCACACGGGCAGGAAGCCCTTCAGAGAAGGTGGGTACTTAGAGCCCATCTTGGGTCCGGCTCCGTGTGGCACTTCCACCAGCTCCAGGCATCACCCATCTGCCCTCACCCCCACTCAAGGGAGTCAGAGGGGAGACACCCACAAACAGCCTTATCTCGGGCTGCAAGTCTGGCTCTGCTGGCCTGTCTATGCAGTTAACACAGGAGCAGAACAACTATGACAGGGAGGGGGAAGAAATGCACTTCCTCCAACATGAACTCAGTCATGCATTCAATTATTATTTATTTATTCATTCCACAAGTAGTTGCTACGTTCCTACTCTAGGGCAGGTCCTGTGCTCGGTTTAGAAAAGGGCATTCATGGGGCACCTGGGTGGCTCAGTCGGTTAAGCACCCGACTTCGGCTCAGGTCATGATCTCAAGGTTCATGGGCTCGAGCCCTGCGTCGGGCCCGGTGCTGACCACTCAGATCCTGGAGCCTGCTTCAGATTCTGTGTCTCCCTCTCTCTCTGCCCCTCCTCTGCTTGTGCTCTGTCTCTCAAAAATAAATAAATGGTAAAACAAAAAATAAATAAATAAAAAAAAGGAAAAGGGCATTCATTCACTTAGCACCCAAAGATAAGAACCCTCCTTTGCTCATTACTTCAGTTTACCATCACTATATCTTCTCCAGACAGGTAGAGAATAGATCAACACCCCTATTTTACAAACGAGGAAACCAAGTCTCAGAGTGGGATTTGGATTCGCAAAATTTCTCTTTAATACCTTACCACACGGCAGAGAGGACACCCAGTCAGCGCTTCATAAGGATGTATTGAATGACAATGAATGAATGAATGAATGGAAGCAAAGGACACTGCTAAACCTTGAGGAGGCTACAGACAGGGCCCAAGGGGAATTCACTCCTCAGAATTAGGCAGTTGAAATTATTTATATTTGAATCTGTATTTATTTATCTAGTAATGTTTATTTATTTTTGAAGCAGAGAGAGACAGGGTGTGAGCAGGGGAGGGGCAGAGAGAGGGGGTGACACAGAATCCGAAGCAGTCTCCAGGCGCCGAGCTGTCAGCACAGAGCCTGACGTGGGGCTCGAACTCACGAGCCATGAGATCATGATCTGAGCTGAAGTCGGATGCCCAACCAACTGAGCCACCCAGACGCCCCTTGAATCTGCATTTACAAAAAGATTTACAAATCTACTTGTTTGTAAATCTTGTGCAAGGGTAGATGGGGAAATAGAAAGGGGGCTTGGGTCCAGCTCCAGTAAAAACCAGGCAGGGTCCTGCCCCAGCCCTAGGCTTGCAATCGATTGTCTCCAGCCCTACTCACCTTCTCCCAGAGCCACCCAGGACTCTGCCTGGAGCATGAGTAGTTGTAGCGCATTGGAGGCAGGCCACCAACCTCAGTACCCCTGTACCACAGCCATTGATGGTCCCTTGAAGTGGGATTTAGAGTGCCTGGGATTCAGCTCTGACCCTGCAGCTAACTTCCGTAGCTCACATCGTGTGCATACAGAAGGTCTGATCTATAACAAGCATGAAGAAAGAGAGGGAGGGAGGAAGGAAGGGAGATATTGAAGTTTTCTTACCTTCTACACTGGCCCCAGCCACTGGCCACTGAGTATTGACTGAATTTGTGAGGCCTCAGATAATATAACTATACTAGTAGCTAAAGGGAGGCAGATTTTGGCCCCACATGAGTGGATCCTTTATTGAGCATCATAGCTGTCCAGTGAAACAGGCTGCTCATGAGGTAGTGAGCACCCTGTCACTAGACAAATGTAAACAGAAGCTGATGGTTATTTGGCAGAAATGATTAACACACGATTTGCAGGGGATTTTAATCACCCAGTAGAATCTTGTCATTTTGTTTTTAGGGGAAGAAACTCACACCCCAGAATGTCATACCCAAGGTCATACAGTCAATTGAAATCAGTGAATTCTTGCTCACTGCAGCTTTCTCTGTAGAAGAAAAAAAACCAAAATAACCTAAACGTCCAATAGTGGGGGACTGGGGAGCAAACTACAGGACACACACCTTGCCGCGAATACCATGGTTCTGAACATACGTGGAAAAATCGAGAGGAAATGCTTTTAAGGTTTACCAAAAGTGACACAGAGGATACACTATTTGGTAGAGAAGCAAGTAATAATACAGTATGTGTGGTATTTCCCACTTTTGTTTTAAAAGACCCAATATATTAATGAATGCCTGGGGGGAGAATGTCTGCAAACCAGTGACACCCGTTTCTTTTGCTTTAGATGTTTTCCGAGGCTAACACTAAGTACTTACCACTGTTAGGCTCTGTTCTAGGCCCTTTGCATGTCTGAACTCAGTTAATGTCCCTGTGAAGTGGGTACTATTAGCCTTCTACTACAAATGAGGCACCTGAGGTGCAGAAAGGTTACGAGACTTGTCCAAGGTGACGGGACTCCTAAGTAGTAGAACTGGGACTTAACCCAGACGCAAAGCCTGGATTGTGCAACTGGGTGTGTAACCACTTCACTGCAGCCCAGCTGACTTCTAAGGCCTCTTCCAATTCTAGAGGTCCAGGAAAGGAGGCTTCCCAGCCCTCTGCTACCTCAACAGGAGCAACAGAGAGAAGGTGCCCTGACCCCTTTATCGGAGACAGAAGTCTCCCTTCCCTCACAGCCTCGCTTCCCTCACAGCCTCCCTTCCCTCTGGTTCCGATTTCTGGCCTTTCTGGCTATCAACACTTCCTTAAGGAGGGACTCTGCGGTGTGTGGGAGAAATAATTGTGACCTTGGCTGGCCTGGGTTCTGTACCAGCAGCTTGTAAACCAGGCAGGTGGACCCACCTGGCAGGAGCACCAAATGTCAGCAAGATGAACACTCGATTTTTGGTCACTGCCAGCCCCGTGCCTGGAGCCCCCCGATGGCTGTTTACTAGCTGGCAAACTCGGCGTGGGCAGAAGCTGGTTCCGTGGCACCTGAAACCCCTGTGTGTCCTTCTCCTGCCCCAGCGAGGGACTGATTGCTCGACAGGAGGACCAAGCTCCTTGCCAAACAGCTTTTCTTTTTTTTTTTTTTAAATGTTTTATTTATTTCTAGGAGAGAGAGAGACAGCGTGAGCAGGGGAGGGTCAGAGAGAGAGGGAGTCACAGACTGAAACAGGCTCCAGGCTCTGAGCTGGCAGTCAGCACAGAGCCCGACGCGGGGCTCGAACCCACGAACCGCGAGATCATGACCTAAGCAAAAGTCGGACGCTTAACCGACTAAGCCACCCAGGCGCCCCGAAACAGCCTTTCTTCAATGAAGGGAGGCGCCCCCCACATTTGACCTCTCCTAGCGCCATTTTCTTTCTGCCCCTCTAACTCTTGCAAAAGGCCCCTGTTTTCAGACTACTATTCCGGATATTCTGTCTCCAAATCATCAAGGCAGCTCAACTGGTACAAGAAAGCACAGAGGATCTAGGGCAGCGATGTCATAAAACAAGTACAGTGGGCGGCTCAGTCGGTTAAGTGTCCGACTCTTGATTTTGGCTCAGGTCATGAGCTCACGATCCTGGGTGTGGAGCCTGCTTAAGATGCTCTCTCCCTCCCCCTCTGCCCCTCCACTTGCTTACGCATTCTCAAAAATAAATAAATAAAACAAAATTTTAAAAAACCCGAATATAGTTAAATGTTAATTGTTGAATCTAGGTGGGCTGTACATGGCTTTTTGTTGTATAATTCTTTCAAACCTTTTAGGCGTACGTTAGAAATTTTTCATAAGAAACTGCTGGGGAAAAGCACTGTGAGCACCTGCAGCTCATTCTGCCTG
Source organism: Hyaena hyaena (assembly GCF_003009895.1). Taxonomy (NCBI): domain Eukaryota; kingdom Metazoa; phylum Chordata; class Mammalia; order Carnivora; family Hyaenidae; genus Hyaena; species Hyaena hyaena. The sequence continues at coordinate 7,448,600 of NW_024080635.1, read as the reverse complement.
AAACCTTCCTTCCGCCAGATAACTGCTCCCCCTCTCAGCGGCTCAGATTCAAGCAAGGTGAGAACAGGGAATTTTGACTATTGTATCTCAGCACCTGGTGTTCAATCCATAGTAGGTGATCGATAAATACTTGTTGAATAAATAACAGCTGTCATTCCCAGAATGTCAAGCATTCTGCACACACCATCTCATTTTTTTTCCCCCTCAAGCCTGTGAGTCCAGGCACAGTCCTTTATGGATGAAGGAACTGCGGCTCAGAAAGGGGACATGAGTGCTCAGAGTCACACAGCTAATAAATGGTAGGGTTGGGACTCAACCCACAGCCATCTGACGCCACGGCTTATGTGGGTGACTACCTTGCAATTCTGCTTGCCACTTAGTAAACTGCTCAGTCTCAATTTCCTTATGAGTCAAATGAGATGAGCTGCTCTGCTTTCCTCACAGGGTTATTACAAATGTGAAACTATGTAAGCACGAGTGGCAATTGGGCTACAGAAACGAAGGTGGGCAAGGGATGCTATGCTATCTGATCCAAGCCACCAGCCTTCCTCTAGGTGCAATGAATGAGGTCAGAGAGACTGTAGAGTTCCCATGTAATCACGCATTTTCTGAAAAACAGGACTCCGTGAAAATACTCAGCACGCCGCCCTCATTTGAGTCAAGCATTGTAGAGCTCAGTCACGAGCAGTGACCAAGGAAGTAGGTAGGTCCTCCGTTCCCTCTCGGGAAGTTTGTCCATGCCAAGGGTGTGATCTTGCTGGGCATGCCTGTTTTAAAGTCTGCCCAAGTCCATCATTCATTCATTCCACAAACATGAGCTCTGGAGTAGGGCAAGTTGGGTTCAAATCCTGACTCTGCAGCTAATTAGCTGTGTGAACTTTGGTATGACGGTCAATCTCTTCTGGGTCTGTTTCCTCATCCGTAAAGCAGGGAAAATCTGTCAATCTCATAGGGTGGTTGTGAAGATTGAGTGAGGAAGGTCATGTCAGTGTCAGAAGCATAGAAAATGCTCCATAAATGTTAGTCATTATTATTATTGCACAAGGTGGGCAGATTTACTGTACAAAACTTTGAAAACGCAGACGTGCATAAAGTTTACATAAAGCACCTGTGATTTCAATATCTCCTAAAACCAGCTCTCCTTCTTTTTGTGTGTTTGTCTGATTATTTTTCTATTCATGTGAATTTATGCCTTGTTTTTATGCCTACATAAATGGGATCATATAGCACATACTGTTTGCTAACTTGCTCTTTTCATGAATAGTATATCCTAAGTAATTTCCAAGCCAGGAAAATCTTTCTTTAATATATCATGGTGGCTAAGAACTCAGGCTCTGATACCAGAATTTCTGAGTTTGAATCCAGGCTCTATCACTTACTGTGTGACCTTAGGCAAAGAACTGAAATGCTCTGTGCCAGTTTTCTCATTTGTAATATGGCTCCAGTAATAATCTCTACCTCATAGGGTTGCTGGGAGGATTAGATTGGAATGCATATGGTACTCAGAGGAGCGACTAGATGGTTAGTGCTGTGTGTCACCATTCTCCATGCCACACTGACTTCCATAGTAAGGATGTGTGATCATTTGTCTGGCCAGCCCCCTTTGTAGGATTATGTGGGTTATCTCTAAACACTACAATGAATATCCTCCATTAACAAGGTTCTCTGGAGAACACAGATACATGGATAAGAGGTGACCATCCCGGGATGCCTGGGTGGCTCAGTCGGTTGAACTACTGACTTTGGCTCAGGTCTTGATCTCAAGGTTTGTGGGTTCGAGCCCCGCATCAGACTCTCTGCTGACAGCTCGGAGCCTGGAGGCTGCAGCCTGCTTCAGATTCTCCCCCTCTCGCATTCTGTCTGTCTGTCTGTCTCTCTATCAAAAATAAACTTCAGGGGCACCTGGGTAGCTTAGTCGGTTAAGCATCTGACTTTGGCTCAGGTCATGATCTCATGGTTCATGGGTTCGAGCCCCGCGTCGGGCTCTGTGCTGACAGCTCAGAGTCTGGAGCCTGTCTCAGATTCTGTATCTCCCTCTCTCTCTGACCCTCCCCTGCTCACACTGTCTGTCTCTCTCTCAGAAATAAAACATTTTAAAAATTTTAAAAAACAAAAACAAAAATAAACTTAAAAAAAAAAAAAGAAGAAGTGGCCATCCCAACTTCTGAACTTTTCTGTGACTCCTGTAGGACAGGAAACAAGTTAAAGGCAGCTGGGCCAGGAGGGCCTGCTGGGCTTGAGAAGCTCAACTCTGTTGAAAGAGGTGGGAATGTAATTTTCTTATTTGCAAAACAGGGTGTGATGGTTACTCTCCAGGCCATTCTGAGCTCAGGTGAAGCTCAAGTGCAAACCCCTGGCCCATCAAAAGTCCCAGGAGAAGAGGAGGGACAGCCCTGACTTCTTGTTTGGGCCTTGGTCTTTTTTTTTTTTTTTTTTTTTGTTTTTTGGTTTTTGGGTTTTTTTATTTATTTTTAGGAGAGAGAGAGAGACAGCATGAGCAGGGGAGGGTCAGAGAGAGAGGGAGACACAGACTCTGAAACAGGCTCCAGGCCCTGAGCTGGCAGTCAGCACAGAGCCTGATGCGGGGCTCGAACCCATGAACCGCGAGATCATGACCTAAGCGAAAGTCGGACGCTTAACCGACTAAGCCACCCAGGCGCCCCTGTCTTTTGAATGATACCAAATATGGAGCACCTGGGCGGCTCTGTCAGTTAAGCATCTGACCCTTAGTTTCAGCTCAGGTCATGATCTCACGGTTCGTGAGTTCAAGCCCCATATCTGGCTCTGTGCTGACAGTGGGGAACCTGCTTGGTTTTCTCTCTCTCTCAATAAACAAACAAACAAACTTTTAGTGAGAGCAAATGATTTCTCTTCCCTGTCTTACTTATCTGTAAAATGGCCACTGCTGATGTCCCCTGGTTCCTGACTCGGGGTAGGGTTATGGAGAGGTGGGGGCTCTGTGGTAGGCAGGCGGCCTGCCTCATCTCTGCGCAGATCTGTGCCCTTAGGATCCCAAAGAGCCATTTGATGGCTCAGAGGGGAAAGGCTGGCACTTGACTAAAGCCCAGAGGGGCTTGGGCTAGGGTGGGCCAGAAAAAGGGACGGTCTGGCTGGGGCAGGAGGAGCAAGAGAGCAGGGAATGGAGAAGGGCAGTCTTACTATGGCCTGTCCTTGGGCTCTTGGCAAGGGGACCATTCCTGTCATCCCTCTGCAACCCTAATCATCAATAACCATCTACAAGCATCAGAACACGTGCCTCTAGCATCAAAGCTTGATCGCATTCAGCTGTTCCTTGAGCTAAACTGCTCTACCACGCCAACTGCATAACTCTAGTTTCTCCGAGCCTCAGTTTTCTCATCTGTAAAATGGAGCTAACATGACGTGCTTTTACACAGAGGGCTTGAAGGGTCTCCAGAGGGGATCCTACCTGGCACAGGGGGTGCAGGTAACTCAACACCAGGGGTTTGAGACTGGAACCCAGATCTCCAGATTTTGCTTCTTCTCAGACCATTGCCCTAGCATCTTCTCTGTTCTTTCTCATTCTCCTACGTAGCCCTATGCCCAATAGTAACTCCCAGGCACTCCACATGTTTACCATGGCACGGAATCCCTTGTCGGGATGGTAGGCTAGGCAGTGAGTTCCAGAACAATGGCACACATCCCTGAGTGCCTCTGTCATCTCTTCCCTGGATTACTCACCTATTTGTTCCATGGTGTGCCTTGGCATCGTCCTGGAGAACAGGGACATAAAGAGGAATGGAAAAGCCCACCGATATGGCCCTGTTATAACCTCCCCGAGATGGCTGTTTGTCTCTGGCCCAGATAATCCGGAACCTTGCACTCCTGGATCCTGGAACCAGCATCTTACCATGTAACTGTCCTTCCCAATGCAATCAAGCCTCCAGCGTATTGATTTAGGCCTGCTTGGATCCTCTTCCATGAAGCAATTCACCTTGGCAGCTGAAGCCTTTTTCTGCCACTCCAAACAGAGCATTCCATTCAGACCCTTTCACAATGATGCGCAGCCGTGGTGAAAGTTTGAGCTCGCAGAAGGGTGTTATCCTTGGCCACCCAGTGCCACTTTATCAACATGCTGGAGAGAGGTAAGGGATGAAAAACAAGTATACTATTAACAGTAATTGCTCGCTGTTACCTACTGCATGCCTGGCCCTGAAAGTTCATTATCCTGTAAGCCTTAAAACATACCCGAGTGGAAGCAGAGGCTCTAAGATCCTGTAACTTGCCCAAGCTAGTAAGTGGCCAAGTTGGAATTTCAATCCCATTCTGAAAAAGCAGGTACTCCTGCCATTTTTCTAAACTGCATCTCTGCAGAGTATGGATCCAACCCCCCAAGAAGCTTTCGTCCTTGGCGTATGAACAAGCCTCACCCAAGAACCCACAGAATTAGGAGCAGCATTGCCAGAGGTGCTCTGTGAGGGAGCAAAGGCAGGAAGGAGGGAAGATACAGTTGCAGGGGGTTTAAGGACAGTGAGTAGGTAAGGCTTGCTGGCCTGGGTAGGCTTGGAAGAGGAAACTGGGTCCCTAGAGTGACAGCCCTGTATGCTATAATAAAGACAGTTTTCTCTTTCAGGCATCAGAGGATCTTTAAAGATCTGTGAGCAGGATAAAGTAGCACAGAGCAGATAAGCATGATGAATTGGATATAAATTAAAGTTCCTCCTTGGGGTGAGTGTTGATTAAAGGGATGATTATATGGGGCAGGAAGAGGTCCACCCAACTCAGGACAACACCAGAGGCCATCTACTTCCTGGAAATTTAAAAAATGTGCCGGAAGACCATTTCATAGTCCCACTGTCGGTGGGTGGTTAAGTTGGTATAGCCACTTGAGAGTAGATTCGGTAATCATCAGAAATACTTAGGAAGGATGCGTAATAACATGGGAAAACGGAATACAAAACTGAATATCTAGTATGATCACCACTCTGTGCAATACTAGTAACAGTAACAGTAATAATAACATCAACCGTGGGGGAAAATGGGGAAAAAATTTAGAATGCTAACAGTGGTCGTGTTAAGGTGATGGGATCCATGCGTGTTTCTTCTCCTTCAGCTACTTTTAAACAGCTTCCCAGTTTTCGTTAATGACCTTCTTTTTCAAAAGCATCTTTTCTGTTATTTCTTATAGTGATTTTGCCATACCTACGTTTCAAGGGAGCAATGAGTAAATGAACAAATAGATGCAAAGCACTAGGCACAAATGTTGTGCCTGGCACAAAATCGGTGTCCTAGGAGGACTGGGTGAGAGGGGTCGCTGGCCGGGCGCCCCAACCTCTGACAAGCCCGGCCCCCGCCAAGCAGTCTCTCGCCTGGCCCTCAGTCCCCGCGGCCCCGGCTCCTCGTCTGGGGTAGACACGTCCCCGAGGCTCCCCGCGTCCAGCAGGCGCGGTGCCCACGGGGCCAGCCGCACAGCCAACCCTGCGGACGTGGAGAGGGGGCCGTACCGCCCCACACACCCCCCAGCAGCCGAGCGAGACGTCGCGCGCACCCACGGCCCCGCCCCCTGTGACGCGTGTCCAGGGGGCGGGACCGCGGCGGCCCCGCCCCGCGCCTCCTCCGATTGGCCGCCGCGCTGTCACCACGTCGCGGGGAGCTGGCAGGGTGTGTGTGTGTGTCTGTGTGTGTGGGGTTTGCTTTGTCATTCGTACCCCCGTCGCGCGCTGACGCGGCCGGCCTGGCCGAAAGCTCCAGGATCCGCAGAAAGGGCCCCTGGCGCTGACCCCTGCGGCTCCCCGAGGGGGAGGATGCTGCGAGCCCCTTACATAATGACGCGACTGACTGGAGCACATGTCAGCGCAGAAACAGCACATGCCGCAAACCCAGGCCTCCCGATTTCATATACGGTGCTAGTGATAGCCTGCAATGAATATAGCACGGTATGCTCTAGCATGGATTATAATAAAATGAAACGCAATCCAACAGTCATGAAGCGTACCTTCGCAATAAGGCATAATATAAGATGTTATATTTATAGGGCCTATTTATAAGCCTCTATTTAAATCTTTTCTGATAGGCCCAGGCAGGGACCCAGACACTATAATGATTGGCGCATTCTTCTGTCCTTCAAAGAGGCGGGTTCTAAAGTCCGTTTTGCCTCAGCGGGCCCTTGGATTGGCCGGCCGCGGCGTGGCGGCGTCTTCGATTGGTCCTGAGGGCCGTCCGTCGGAGCCGAGGAGGCGGGGCAGACGGCTGGCTGGTGCTGGGGCGGGCGGGCCCCGGAATTGTCATTTCTTTGTTTCCGAAGGCGGAGGAGGCTCTGAGCCCCCCCTCCCCGTCCCACCCCCTCCCCCCCCGGGTGCTGGCTCCATGTCTGTGTGACCGGCCCCAGGGGTAGAGTCCAGGCCCGACGCGGGGCGGGCCGGCGGCGGCGGCGGCGGCGGCTGAGGTGAGAGACGGCGGCGGAGGCGGCGCGGGCACCCGGCCCCCCAGCGGGAGGATGAAGCGGCGGAACGCCGACTGCAGTAAGCTCCGCCGCCCCCTAAAGCGGAATCGGATCACCGAGGGCATCTACGGCAGGTGAGCGGCGGCGCCCCCGCCTCCGCCCGCGCGGGCCCCTAGGCCCCCAGCCGGCTCCGGAGGCGCCCGGCCCCGTTATGTAACCCCGACTAGGCCGCACGCCCGCGCGGGGGGCTGTCCTGAGGAGCGCGGCCCGGGGGGCTCCGGCCGGCCCGCAGGGGTGCGCCCCGGGGGCGCGGGGCGTGGCGAGGGCCGCCGGCCGGGCGGGGAGGGAGCGGCGGGCGCTGGTCGAGGAAGCCGCCGCGCCGCCGTTGGGAGCGCCCCGGCCTCGCAGGGGGGAGGGGCGTGGAGCCCCCTCCTGTCCCGCGCCCCCAGACCGCGCCGAGGGGCGCCGAGGGCCGCTCCCGGGGCCGCCGGGCCTCCGCTGGTCTCCCAGTTCCGCTCCGGCCTGGGAGTCGCCGGCCTGAGCTGGGAGACGCGTGGACCGTATGCACTAGGGGGAAAGGCTGACAAAGTTGGGAGCAGACGGTGGCCCCACGGCCCCCGGCCGACTGGGCAGGTGGCCACGTTGCCCCTTCTTTCGCCCTCTACTTCTCTTATGGGATCTCAGACTTGGCACCGAGGGCTGAAGCCGATACCCTCTAATCATGCCTTGTGGCCCCGCTCCAGACTCACAAGGAGCCGATGATCATTTTCTTCAGCAAACATTATTTCGACCTTTCCAAGCAGATAGCTTTCTTCGAACCTTTCAAAGGAGATTTTCTCCAAACGCAACAGTTTTATTTTTCTAACGAAAAAAAAAAAAAAAGCAATGTCTCTTTAAATGGAAATTGAATTCATTGCTCTGAGGGGGAGAGGGACAACAGGTTCGTGGGTCAACTTAGTGACAATCACAGCTTCCTAGGCAGAACTTGTGTACGACTGTTATTTTCTGGTTCTTCTTAGAGTGTTCATTCTAAACGGTACTTGCCTTGATAAAGCAATAATTTCAGTGGAGAAATAATTAGTTTACAAAAGAGAATTCTCAGCATGTGCATATTGGCTTAATTGAGTCTTTGTGGCATTTGACAATTTAGCTCTTCTTGCTGTGGGATTTAGAGGTAGCTGATGACACCCAGGTTGTCACCAAGCTAATGGCCAAGGGTTAGCATAACTGTACACCTTGCACATGCTGTTGTTTACGTATGTGAAGGGTTGCTTTTCACAAGCAGCTGCGTGATGTAAACATGAGGGTTTTTCTTTATTTCAAGTTTAAAGTCATTAAGAAGTTAAAAGTATAAAGTTCTTATGTGTGTCTGTTCTTACATATAGATATATCCTTATGTAGTGAGCCATCGATCATAGGAATCATTCATTCATTCAGTAAATACACATACTGTGTGGCGGGCCCTATTCTAGCTATGGGAGTACAGGAGTCCGTAAAACCAGCCAAAATTCATGCTGAATCCATCAGACCTGACCATTTAAACTGAAACTGAAAAAGTAAAAACCATTTTCCTACAAAGTTAATGGGTGGGGGAAATGTCTCTTCAAGTTACACACGCTATGATTCTTGAATAAAGGAAGGATTTTTTTCCCTGCCCACTGAAAAGGATTTAACAACATAATAGCAATACAAGAATAGAAAAAGCGTATTAAAACAGAATTGTAGACCAAGGACAGATGTGGCTTTGAATGGCTACTCTTTACAGTAATGCATGATGATGTACCTTTAGTTATGGAAAGAAGATTGGGGATCCCATGTTGTTTACATGTCTTCTGTTGTATTTCAGCATCTCTTTATATTTGAACAAATGATGCCCAGTTTAGCCCCCACCCGGTAGTTACCACTCAGTCAACGTGAACAATGTGAAGTGAATTCATTCTTAATGAAGATCTGTTATTTTAGTGATGATCTCTTGGAATTTGAATGTTCTTACGCTAAGGTTGATAGTAAATACCTTGTGTGTTATTCAGAGTTTCGCCAGAAAAATGTAAAACCCCAGTAGCTCTCAAAGCTGTTTACCCTTCTCTGTTTGGCATTTTTAAAAGTTAAATGTTAATAAAAGATCTACATATATATCTACCCATCTTTCCTTTTGGAGCATCATATGTCAAATGAATGTTTTGATTCACTTACCTATTTCTCAGTTTATAATATGATCTATTGGCCTGAAGAACAAGATCATAGCTTTAGTTTTTTTCCAATTGTGTTTTTTTAATACATTTTTAGAAGTCTCTTTTATTTCTAAAGCAAACAGAATGAGTGGGCTTGTTATGAATTATGGTGTTTGAGGATTTGTGAATATTACATTTCTGTGATCATCCAATTTAATTCTGTGCTGAACTGTGTTTCATACCATCTAATTTACCCATTTTGTTTCTCAACATCTGGCCAATTTTGATCTCCTTAAACAGAGAAATTTGGTTTTTTTTCTGAATCTCTGTGGACAGTTTTGATAACCACTATCTACTGTTTCACAGCATAACCTTTCGCGAACATTTTCGTGTTCTCAGTCCGCACAGTGTTTTGAGCCTGGGCATAGCAAGGAGGCAGCTGTGATGAAGAGAGCCCTGATTTGCAGGCATCAGGAGACCTGGGGTTGGACTCCCCATCCCAGCTCTCCTACTTTGAGTCCCAGTTTGCATATCTGTCAGATGAGTCTTGAGGACCAAAGGAGATCACATTCAGTTTGTGAGACTCTATAAATCAAGTGTGCAATACACATATTATTTACCATGTTGTTGTCATCACAGTTTAACATGTTTGGTTTATTCTGTAAGGAGGCAAGAGAGACTATAAGATTTGGTACAGCTATAAACAACAGTTGAGTAGTCAGAACAGAGGGTCAGTTGCTGCTTGGTCTTGCTGAAAAAAATCATGTTGCTGAGATGCTTTTAATCATGGGCTCCAATCCAGCAAGTGTGACTGAGGTGATTGGCAAATGATAGGATAATTGTCTGTATAATGGCTGTGGTAGAACTGTTTCAGGGGCCAGGTAGAAGGAACATGGACTGTAGACTTATCAATGTTATGTGGAAGGAAAATGAATTTTAGACCTATCAGCATCATTTCCATTTATATATGTGCCCATTGTTTGAAAATTGAAGGGTATAGAAACATGGTTTTCCGGTCATATTAATAATCAAGAATAGAGAAAAGAAACAGGAGCGGGGATGGATTTCTTTTGTGTTATTAAGGACTAAAATCCAATGTCTCTTATAAGCAATCCAGGCCAGCACAGAGCCAGAGTAGGAGTTCAGCGCTCAATAAATTTTGAGTGTGTGCGTTAATACATAAATGAATATAAACGAATTTATCCTACTTGGTTAAAAACCCGCACCGTTCAGGGAATTGTGGCAGATGTTAGATAAGACATGGTTTCTTGTCTCCCAGGAGTTTACACTAGACCGTCAGAATGCCCTCTTAAATTTGCACGGTGGTTTTGGGGTTCCAGAGAACTTTGTGTTAAAATACTTTCGTTGAATCACGTTTTAGCTTTGCTATTTTAGTTGTTCCCCGGATGCACTAGCAGCTTCATTTTGCCCAGTGCTATTTTATGATGAAGTAGATAGTTGCCACTAAGTGAGGGAGTATTTTCTAACTCAAATGAGATACATGTGAAAGTACTACGGAAATTGTAAAGAAAGGTTATGAATAAGAGAAAGTAAACTAACTCCACTTAACTGTGACATTTCAGAGGTCCTCGGGTTTTATGATACTGATTCTCTGTCCACGTCTGCCTGCACGCATGCACCAGACACTCCCCACGCTGACGTCTAATTACATGCAGTGATTCCCCAGGTGAGGTGGGGTTGGAATGCCATGTAGTTTGTAAAAGCCTTAAAGGGATTCTGTGTGATTTACCTACCTGTCACTTTGTCACACTCCCCACTTCCTTCCCCCTGAGAATTACTGACTTTATAATAGGAAGAGGAGGTGAGGTGTGCTGTGTAGAAGACAGAGGCAGAAAAACACTTAACGTTTGAAGTCTCTGCAGTTAAAATTGTAACTTACCCAAGTAAGTAGAATAAGAATTTTAAGTAAGGCATGTGTGTTAAGCTTCAGGAAACTATTTTATATCCTTGTTAGTGGCGGTTGAAGGAAGTGCCCCATCACTTGCGAATTTATGAATACTTCCTGTCATCGTGTGCTGGGCTCTGTGTAAGACATAGCCAGTGCAGGACTGTACCCAACTCTTAGATTGGTGTATCTTAATGCCCTTAATACTAGAGCTGAGGACTCAGGACTTCCTTGGTGGATACCATACCTTGTCCCCTTTTTATTTCAGACAAGAGTTTCGTGACCTTTGACTTTTTCAGATGATCAACGTTTGCATCCTTCTTTGCTTCCTGATTTCCTTTTTCGGACCCTAGTCTGAATAATCAGATCTCCAGAGATTTCACTTTCCTGCCTTTCCTGCCTCTTTAATTAATGATGTTTCCTAAGTCTAGCTTTAGCCTCCTCTGGGCTATGCTTATTAAAGCCACTAGAGGCTGGCGTGACCCTTGGCTGCCTTGATTCTACATGTGTTCTGCAACCAAAACCCCAGATACCAATGTTGCAACCTCACAGCCTAAAAGCACTTTGGTAGTCTCGGTAGGCTTTGAACGTCAGCAGTGCTGGACCTGACGTGAAAGTGATAAATTCAGCATGGTTTCCTCAGTGGTGTTGGGGGAGGGGTTGAGCACAGTGTAGAAACTGAAATGTTTTTCACTAACCTTTCCAGTGAGGTGTTGACCTAATCCTTATTTTTCCAGTTTCCATGAAATACATTTAAGCAAATCTGCCATACCGGGGTTTTGAACTTAGTGTCTGCTAGTCATGTACCACCTTAAAAAAAAAAGTACTTTCCTCCTACTTTCATTTATGATTTTTCTTGTCTGAGTACTCTTGGCAGTTTAGTTTCGTTAGATGTTTTGAAAATCCCTTTAAATTCCTGCTACGAGTTGCGGCAGGGGAAGGAGGACGTGTGATCTATTTCAGATTACTTGCTTTAAAATTTTTCCTAACGTTTTTTATTTTATTTTTTGAGAGACAGAAAGAGGCAGAGCATGAGCAGGGGAGGGGCAGGGAGAGAGGGAGACACAGAATCCAAAGCAGGCTCTAGGCTCAGAGCTGTCAGTGCAGAGCCCAGCTTGGGGCTCGAACCCACGAACGCAAGATCATGACCTGAGCTGATGTCAGATGCTCAATCAACTGAGCCACCCAGCCGCCCCTCAGATTATTTGCCCTAAAGCTTCCTGTGTGTTAGTGACATTCTCCTTTTTGATTTCTCACGGCATTTCTTGAACCTCACTAGATTTGGAGATTGATTTTAATGGTAGACTTAATACCTATTATTTTAACTTTCTTGTTAGTTGTCTGCCAAATATTGTGGAGCCAATCCTTGTTCTACAAGGACTTATATTTCCAGAGGCTTTTTCTTTGGCCATTTCTCCCACATCTACCCATTGATAATAACCCTTTGGGGTTTTGTGTATGTATATGTGTTTTTTGTATTGTCATTTTCTAGGCCATGATCCAGGTGATACTTAAGGGAATAGAACAAGATATAACAGGTACTTCATGGAGCCTGGAGAATCAGATAGAAATTTTACAAACATGGTTAAGACCTCAAAGTGAAATAGTTTAATTGGTTTACTTTTCTTTCTTCCTTTCCTTTCTTTTCTTTTACTTCTCCCTCCTTCTCTGCCTGCCTTCCTCCCTCCTTCCCTCCCTCCCTCTCTTCCTTCTTTCCTTTATTTCTTTATTTTTGTCTCTACACCCAATGTGGGGCTCAAACTCACAACCTGAGTTCAATAATCACAGGCTCTACCAGCTAAGTAGCCAGGTGCCCCTGGGTTACTTTTCCTGATGAAATTTAGTGTGTTCTTCAAATAGACCGATTACTTTTACTCTCTGGATTTACTAGATTTGGGTGTAATTATCTTACTTGGATCATTTTCATGAAATAGGTCCAGAAGAAAAAAGTTAGGTGCTCAACAAGCCACTCAGGTATAATGGCACATACCAACATAGAAACATCTCCTTTGCTAGACATTTTTTTTCCATCGTGAATTTCTTCAAGTACTCAAGGAGTGACTAATTTCCTCAAGGTTCTCACCGTAAGGCACATGGACCCTGGTAATGGAAACTTAAAAAAAAAAAACAACCAGAATCAACTGTTCGAATGTATTCTTTGAGGCTTTATATCTTTACTTTGACATTTAACTGATATCAAACTGGTTTCTGTCCATCAACCTTCCAAAATGCCTATCATTTCCAGACTTTGAAGCCCCTTCATGGCACTGACCTTCATTCCTTTGTTTCCCTCTACTTCTTTTAAAGGTGATGGACCCACATTCAGTCATGGGATTTATCAGAAATAATTTATCCCTCATCCTTCTCTTCTGTTGCCTTTTCTTTTTTAGAGGGTTTGCATCTAGTGGATTGAAATAGAGCAAGGAGTCCACTTCAGGTGTACCTGTGGACATCACTGATTGAGTCGCACCGCTTCAGATCTGTTTCCTTACCTGGTCCAGCGGAGGTGGCTAGAAACAGTCTAGCTCTGTTTTTAAATTATATTATTATTTTGTTCATCTTCCAAACACTTCTAAAAACAAATAAGCAACTCAGTACTCAGTACAGTACTAAAGTCAGTATTTTGCCTATCTTGAAGTGAGGGAACTTGAGTTTTAGAGAGAATGAGAGCCACGTTCATGGTCAGGCAAAATCTCTTGTCTCAGATGAGAGAAATACTAAGGCTGGAGTCTTCTTTCTCAGATATAATAAGCATAGTTTTCTTGTCTTGCTCTAGATCTGATAAGCTATACCTCGTGGTTCATTGTACTTATGATTTTTTTAAAAAAATGAGTTTTTTAATTTTTGAATTACATGTTTCTCTATCACAATGATTATTCTAGGAGTGTGGATTTTGCCAGAAAGCAGTCTTGAGTTGTCCCATCTTTTGTAGCAGATTATTTCTGTAAGGAACATTTGACTTCATTTTTTTTTTTCTTCAGAGCTTCCTAGTGTGTTTACAAATTAAGTTTATAAATTTGCAGTTTATGAATGAGCTACTGAGGATGTGTTCTTTCATAAAGTAAATCTCATTTTTTAAACACTTGGTCCTCTTGGAAAAATTAAAGAATTCTATAATTTGAATATATACGTAGGAAAGGATATAAAGGAGGCAAATAATATTTACCGAATATCTAATGTGAGATGAGAAAGTCCAGTGTGAGGGATAATCATAGGGGCTTTAAGTCATATGAACTTGAGTTCAAAGAATGGCCCCGCCACTAGTTGTATGAACTTGAACAAGTCGTTTACTTGCTGTTACCCTCTGTTTTCTCATCTGTAAAATGAGAATAGTAAATAATACCACCTACCTGACAGGACTGATGTAAGGACAATTGAGAGAAGTCACATAAAGAACTTAGCTTAGTGTCTGACACAGAGAATTGCTCAGAAAGTTATTTGCTGTTACTATTTTTATTATTTTTTCTTCATTCTCTTATTTTGTTCCAGTAAGGAGATTAGCTTCAGTTTCATATGTGTTGCCCCAGCTTCAGTTCCTTGATGGAGGCTCATATCTGTCTCAGCCCAGAGACTGTCCCCTTTTTTGTTGTACAGTATGGTGCCGCTTCATCATTTCTGAGTGTCGTGCGTGTATAAGAACTCATATGATGCTCTCAACTTTCTACTACATGTAGGACAAGTATCATTCTCCTCCTTCTCCAGGTGAAGCAACAGATACCTGGAACCTTTTTTTCTTCTCAAAATGAGAATTTCTCTGTATTTAATTTTTAAAAAGTCACTATAAGTATGACAACAATGCAAAATGTGATCCTGGACCAGGATCTGTTGATGGATCCATCTCTATCTAGTCATCTGTTGCTTTAAAGGATATTAGTGAGATAATTACTGAACTTCGAATAGGATAATGATAACATATCAGTGTTAATTTCCTGACTGATTAAAAAAAATCAAACCAATATGTATGCATGATAACAGGGAGAGCATGATAACAGAAACTTGATAACTTATTTTATCATTTATGGAATCTAGGTGAAAGATAGAGGATTCTTTGTACAATGCATGCAACTTGGCTGGAAGTCTAAAGTTATTTCAAAATGAAGAGTTAAAAAAATAAAAATAGTGAGGGGGCGCCTGGGTGGCTTAGTTGGTTAGGCATCCGACTCTTGATCACAGCTCAGGTCTTGATCTCAAGGGTTGTGAGTTCACGCCCTGTGTTCGGCTCCTTGCTGGGCATGAAGCCTACCGAAAACTAAAATAAGTAAAAGTAAAAATTAATATGACATTGTATTAGCATAATGCGATGGGCCTTAGTCGTCCTTCTCTGGGATGATCACTGTCACATAATTTTTAAGTATCGGGGCTTCTTTTTTTTAATATCTAAGCAGATGGGTATATTTCTTCCTTAACAAAAATAGGATTCCATTTTGCATAAAAGTTTCTTGGCTTTTCTCCTCACTTAATCTCTTCTCTGTTTCTTACCATAGACATGTATTTCTATCTTTCTTAGCAGCTGCACAGCGTTCCCCATAGAACTCACTCTGTTCTCTGTGGTCTTCAGATCCCTATTTCCGTGCTCTTTCAACAGTGCCCTGTAGCCTCTCGCCTCCTGGTTCCTCAGGTTTCTTTCCTTAACTGGCAGTAACTACCCTGCCTGTTTCACAGTTGTAAGGCTAAGATGAGATAATTAACATGAGAGCATTGGGGAAGATTACACGTGTGGTGAAGATGCGAAGTGCGATACTGTGGCTTGTTCTCTTGCTCCTGTGCCTCTGCCCCATCCCCAGCCCAGACCTCACAGAGTCCACACTGTCAGAGGTGTGTGTGTGTGTGTGTGTGTGTGTGTGTGTGTGTGTGTGTGTGTGTTTTGGATGAAAGTGTTTTTGAGGAGCGCCTGGGTGGCTCAGTCGGTTGGGCATCTGACTTCGGCTCAGGTCATGATCCCACAGTTCGTGAGTTCGAGCCCTATGTTGGGCCCTATACTGACAGCTCAGAGCGTGAACCCTGCTTCAGATTCTGTGCCTCCTTCTCTCTCTGTACCTCCCTTGCTTGTGCTGTCTCTCTCTGTCTCTCAAAAAAAATTTTTTTTGATTAAATAATACATTAAAAAAATCAAAGGCTAAAAGATCTTAAAATTTTTTTAATATTTATTTATTTATTTATTTTGATGTTTATTTATTTTTGAGAGAGAGAGAGCATGCCTGAGTGGGCGAGGGGCAGAGGGAGAGGAAGACACAGAATCTGAAGCAGGCTCCAGGCTCTGAGCTGCCAGCATAGAGTCTGATGCAGGGCTCGAACTCACGAACTGTGAGCTCATGACCTGAACTGAAGTTGGATGCTTAACCGCCTGAGCCACCCAGGAGCCCCAGTGTTTATTTTTGAGAGACAGAGCGAGTGGAGGAGAGTCAGAGAGAGAGGGAGACACAGAATCCGAAGCAGGCTCTAGGCTCTGAGCTGTCAGCACAGAGCTGGATGCGGGGTTCGAAATCACAAACTATGGGATCATGACTTATGCTGAAGTCAGACACTTAACCAACTAAGCCATCCGGGTGCCCCAAGGGCTGAAAGATCTAGAAAGAAAGAAAGAAAGAGAGAGAGAGAGAAGGGAGGGAGGGAGGAAGGGAGGGAGGGAGGAAGGAAGGGTTTTAGAAACAATTTATAAAACTCTAAAGTCTCCAATAATGTTACGTTCCAGTACCTGTCTTTGATATCTCTGTAGTCCGTATAGCCGTTTATAAAATATTGTACTTAAAAGCTTTTATAAGTGATTTCAATTCTAGTTTTTCTTTTTAAATTGGGCATATTTTACAGTAGATTTGTCACTGCAGTACTTGTGTGTGTGTATATATATATGTATGGGTGTGTGTGTGTGTGAGAGAGAGAGAGAGATTGACCTTCGAAAGGTCCTCTTTGCAGCCTGCAGGAGGACTAGAATAGAAAAGAGAAATAAGGAGCAGCCTAGGTCTTCCCAGGCTGTCCCTCCTCTCTGGATTGCACACTGGGATGCAGGTGGTTCTAGACCATTTGATCTTGTTGCTCGCACACAACTTTCTGTAGTCCACCATTTCTCAATGATTTTTATCTCAGGATCTCTTTCCCCTCTTGGTTTGTATGGGTTATATCTATCAATGTTTGCTATAGTAGAAAGTAAGACAGAAGCATTTTTTTATATTTATTTATTTATTTTGAAAGAGAGAGACAGAAAGCGCAAGTTGGAGAGGGGCAGAGAGAAAGGAGAGAGACCATCCCAAGCAGGCTACATGCTGCCAGCACAGAGCCCGATGCAGGGCTTGATCTCCTGAAACCACGAGATCATGACCCAGGCTGAAACCAAGAGTCAGAAGCTTATCCGACTAAGCCACCCAAGTGCCCAGGACGGAAACATTTTAAGTAATTACTAGCTCATATAAAATTAACAATAAATCAATGAAAAGGGTTGTGTGGCTCTACAGTTTTGCAGATTTCTGTGATGTTAGGCTTAATAGAAGACACTTGGAGAACGCTCGCAGTAGGCAGAGCCAGCGGCAGGGGCCAAATGGAGTGATTGTCTGGCACCCAGAGCAAGACTGGGTCATTTCTTCCTAGTGAAGAAGAGGACAGACTGGGGATGTGTGCCTGGTCATCTTTGGAGCAGGAGCCCTGTTTGTTGTCTCAGTTGATGTTGCTTTGTTTAAATGCCCTTTCCAGTCATCTGTGCGTGAGCTCTCCATCTCTCTCCATGTTAAGTGTGTACTTTGGTAATGACCTTACACACTCTTGTGCATTGTAGGTCATTCATTCGACAAATATTTGTTAAGCTTCTGCAGCGTGCAGGATGCTGTGCTGGGCACTGAGGCTAAAGCCGGGAACAGAATAGGCAGCATTTTTGTTCTGGTGACTTTACTTTTCATTTTAAACAGTTCATTAAATAAAATACTATTTATTTATAACTGCGATGAAATGTTTTTATGGTACAGGATGCTAACGTAAACCTATAACAGTGGCAGTCTTTCCTTTGGGATTATGGAGGCCTTTTTTAAGGAAGTGACACTCATGCCGTGTGCTCAGGGATGAGTGGTAATAGACGTGCGTCATGTGATTAACTTGTACTATGGTCGGGATCTTGTCTGTGACTCAGAAAGAAAGGTAAGAAAATGGAAGAATTAAACTTCAACAGTGTTCCCAGTTGAGGGCAGGAGAGCAAATGGTTCGGACATAAGTACTGATTATTCGAGGAGAGAGTTGTCTTCTTTCTGAGACATTGTGGAGTTTGGCACTAGAACCATAACAACGAGAAGTTTATATGACGGGCCAGTACTTCTCAAATTTTAATGTGAACACAAATGATCTAGGGATCTGGTGAACCTGAACGCTTTGATTAAATAGGTCTGAGGTGGGCCCTGAAATACTGCTCTTCTAAAAAGCTCACACTAAATGCTGATGCTGCTGGTCCATGGACCACACTTTGAGTAGCAGGACCAAAATCATACATAATAAGATTTCAGCAGGAATATCAGGTGGACAAGAGGCCGGATGAATATTCTAGAGGTGATGTCGAATAGGGAGAGGTATTTGATAACAGAGAAGACAGCAGTTTGGTGTAAGAAGTACTGTGCTACATACTGAAGGTTAAAAGCAATTCACAGTTGCTATTACAGAGAGGACAGGAAAGCTAGGAATTGAGATAGATGGCCACTAGCTCAGCCAGTGGAGTATTCTACAGTCATTTCTGTGGGGAGGACCAAGTGAACTAAAAGGCGATTAGTCTGCCTAGGGAAAAGGTCAGGTACTGAGGATTGATGGCCACACCATGGTAATTATTTGGGCTCCAGAAAATGATCTAAGTGATGAGCAGCTAGTGGTACTAGAGAGAAGGTGCACTTTACTTGGAAAAAGGAAAATGTTCAATACTACTTCTCATTAATCATAAATGATTAAGCCATAGATAGAATAGATTCAGGTAAAAAATGGTGGTAAAAGGCAAGGGCAGGAATAGAATGGGTGGGGAGACTTATAATTAATAACCCCTCTGAAAGTCACCCCTGCTAAGCCTAATTGCACATGTCTCTTCTTTATTTCACTGGCATCCAAAGCAGAAGCATACAAGGCCATCAAAAGACATTATTGGTCTGCCCTTGTTTCATTATATTATTGTGAAAAATATCTTTTTGTTGCAGTTATACTTTCTATCTTTGTTCAAGATATTTTATAGTTATTCATAAATGTATTTGGATTAGAGAAATTCATTAAGCTATGAACCATGTTATGAACTGTATTCATAAAAATATATTTAATCATATTCTCTTCATGGCTTAAAAGAAATATTGTGGAATGCTATAATGGCTTAAAGCCTAATTTTCTCCCCCTTGAGAATGTCATCTCTTTGGATTTGGCAAAATCTTATGACCTTCAGAACACGGAAGGAAAGGAATTAGGGTATCTACACTGATTGTAGTTTTTTAGATTACTTGTCTTTTAACTCTTTTTACAGGTACCTATAGAAGGATAATAAGCATAATTTACTCATAAAAAGAACTAAGCGAATACTGAATCAGGCAATTGTCTTAAACTTTCTAAAACGCCGAAGATGGAAATGAATCAATTCAATACTAGTTGATTTTAAAGTAAAATCAACTTTTTTTATAAGATGAGTAAATTATTTATTCACATATATTTAAAAGTGTGGCCAAACACATAATGTAAAATTGAGCATCTTAACCATTTTTAATGTCCAGGTCAGTAACCACATGTATATTGACGTGATTGTGCAATTTGTTCTAGAAAGAACTTTTCTCGCAAAACTCGTAAAATCTACTATGTTAATTAATTAGGTCGTTTCTTGATTTTTAGAGGCAGGCGCTCCTAAAAGGGGAGCCTGAGGAAAGTTGAGGGTACAGCATATGTTTGTGAAAGATCAAGTTTCCTTAGATATCTTCACTTCTAAACTGTGACTCAGTAAAAACTGGGTGTCAAGGAACATGAAAGGTATGAAAGCAGTTTTTTAAAAAGATATGAACTATATAAAAAGGAACTCTTGTGAAGTCACAGACTTGAAAACGAGGAGTCATGTTACAAAGATGATAATTTTTGTATTGCCTTAGGTTTAAATGATTAGGTTACAAAAAAGTATACAACAGGCTGTCAGTCTTTGGATAGTGGCTATCTAAATAGTGCAGCAGGATGTTGCCAGCTGGATGGGGGGGGGTTGGAAGGCTGCCCCCCTGCCATGCCAAGGGAGCATTTGGGGCAGAGAGTAGCTGGTAGTACTCTACCTTCACCGGGGGACCAGTGTCAACTACATACGATGATGTACCTGCCACATCTCATTCAGCTGCCGTCCAGAGGCAGCCCCACGGGAAAGAGTATTCACAGGAGAAGTAAAAAACATTTCCATGCATGCCATTTCTTAAATGCCTTAGAAATATGGAGAAGAGCCTATTATCACTTCTTAAAAACCTAGAAACAATTCTAGAGACTAAGAAAAAACCATTCAGTTTTGAAGCCAAGCAGCTTGGAAACTAGATTTGTGTTCCCGAATGCCTATGTGACTCAGTTGTCCTTTCTAATAAAATAAGTCTTGCTCTCCACTGGATCAGTGATGAATTTGGTGAGTGAGAATGGGGGCCCCACCTTCATCTGGCTGATATGAATCTAGTGAGATGAAACTAAAAGGTGGGACTTAGAGTACAAGCCTGTTTTCTTCTGGTTTGCCTTGGGTTCCTTGACTCCATAGCAAACCTCTTAATTGAAACCTATTATTAAGCCCTCAGAAGTTCTACCAAGAGTTAGTATTCGAAATTGACCCTGCTTGCAAATTATGCATCATTTTGCTTCTGTATCATTGAGGGTCATACAGGTCTGTTCTTGACATCTTTTTACCCTTGTGACTTCAGAGGGCACAGAAACAATCCTCGGTGCTGGGTTCTGCATTTGTTGCCCCCCCCCGCCAAGTTTCTAAGTTTTTTGTTGCTTATTTTAATATACTTCAAAAGGATTTAGTAAAGTCTTGATTTTGGTAGTAGTGGTATATATTTAAACAGCTAATGTAATCATATCAATATTGGAATATTTATATTACCAAGCAGCATGCAAGATTCTAGCCCCAGTCAGAGTGAGTTTTAGGTATTTCCAATCTGTATCTTAGAAAATCTTTTTTTTTTTTTAAATACCTAAACTTAACCTGCTCCAGAATGGACTGGGTTAGGGATATAGAGTTAGGGGTTTATTAAATAATAAGGGGCTTATTAATCTGAAGGCTACTCATCTATTATGCAACTAATGAACTGGAAGAATGGACTTTGAGATTTTAATTCATTTCCTTGTTTTGAGCTACTGAAGTGGTTAAATATGTGTGCTGCACAGCTTATCAAAGTGTGTTTCTATTTAACCTAAATCCAGAGGGAAATGGAAACACACATTTACATCTTAGCTAGAGCAAAGTTGAGATGCTTTAGAATTTTTCTTTAGGGTACATGTTTTAAGTTTATTTATTTATTTTGAGAGAAAGAGAGAGAGAGAGCCTGAGCAAGTTGGGGAGGGGCCAGGGGAGAGAAGAGAATCCCAAGCAGGCTCAACACCATCAGCACAGAGCCTGACGCAGGGCTCGAACCCATGAACCACGAGATCATGACCTGAGCCCAAGTCAGACGCATAACTGACTGAGCCACCCAGGCGCCCTTCTTGAAAATACATTTTGTGCCCTCACAATCCTTAGTAGTGATTGGCATCTGCTCCTAAATGATTTCTATTTGGGGGAAATCATTTGGTTTTTGTTTGGTTAATGCAGGTGAATAATACATAGAGAGGGAGAAAGAAAGAGCTCTTCAAGCCATAGCGATGCACAGCCAGAATCTCAAAGGCTCTTCAAACAGCTGTAGAGGGGCGGGGAAACAGCAAATTCGAAGCCTTTCAACCGTGACATTTTCTTTTAATGAAGAATAGCTTGAAAGCTGTAATTTTGAGAGTGTTGCAGTATTTTGAAGTCAGACACTTAGCACATTTTTAAATAGTGGTGAGATTAAAATTTTTTTTTTATCTTATATGGAATTAAGCATTTTTGGTCATCATCTCTCTTTGATGGTTGTGGGTATCAGAGTGAACGCCAGAGTTGTTAAAATTAAATGGGTTCCAGCAACATCTCTTTTTGCCCTTTTGCTCCATTGTTTTCATGATACAGGAAGATATTTTTTATCTCTAAAAAAAACCCAAAAAACAAAAAAAACAGTGTGCTTTCTTTTTCTGTGCTTCCCAGATGACCTTGAATTAATTCTTTATTTTTATACTTTGCAGTACATTTTTATACCTGAAATTCCTGGTAGTGTGGGCACTGGTCCTCCTGGCCGATTTTGTCCTGGAGTTCAGATTTGAATACCTGTGGCCGTTTTGGCTTTTCATCAGGAGCGTCTATGATTCCTTCAGATACCAGGGACTGGTATGTTTATTAATACGTGTTTTCCAAGTATAAGGGATTTAATTTTCTAAGAAAATCTTCAGGAACTGATGATAAAACGGTCTAAAGTATATTTTATTAGTAATACTTAGGTGACTGTATTGAGCTAATAGGACCTATGGACTGAAACTGGCCTCTAAGGCTGTTTTATCTAAATCCACAGATCAGATCATCATACTCCCCACCGCCTCTACCATTCCAGAGACAAGAAGAGAAGGGAAGAAAGACCTTGGGAGGGAAACAAAGCAGTGAAGAAAGCAATAATTACCCAGTCCTACTCTGAAGTATTATTTCTGAAGCCCCAGTCCCTGTGTTAGCGATTGGGTTAGAGTTAGAGTGGGGGTTCGCAAACTTTCTGGGGGTCTCAGGGCCCTGTTGTGCTCTTGAAGTAGATTGCTGAGGATTCTAAGGAGCTTCTATATATGTGGGTTAGATCTATCCATATTTACTATATTAGAAATTAAAACTTTGAAAACAAATTTAAATATTTGGTAATTCACTTGAAAATAATAACAAGCCCATTACATGTTAACGCCAATTACTTTTTTTAAATGAAAAATAACTATATTTTCCAAAACAAAAAAAATGAGAAGATTGACTACATTTTTGCAATCTCTTTAACGTCTGGCTTAATGGAAGACAGCTGCATTTTCCTATCTGCTTCTGAACTCACTCGATTGCAATATCACATATCACGTAGCATCTAGAAAAAGCCACCTTAGGCCTAGTGAACAAGCATGTAAAAGGCAGATGACATCTTGGTATTGTTATGAAAATGATGTTGACCTGTAAGACCCAGTGAAAGGATCCAGGAATCCCCAAACTATGTTTTTGTTTTGTTGTGTTTTGTTTTTTAAGTTTTTGTATTTTTAAAGCGTGTGTGCGGGTTTGCGCATGTGCACACGTGCACACGTCCGTGACCAAGAGAGAGGGAGAGAGAATCCCAAGCTCCATGGGGCCTGATTCAAGGCTTGATATGGGCTCTATTTCAGGAACCATGAGGTCATAACCTGAGCCATTACCAAGTGTCAGACACTTAACTGATTGGATCACCCGGGTGCCCGCACCTCCCTGCCCTAGACCATGTTTTGAAAACTGCTGGTTTAGAGCACGGGCACAGGCCTGGGCTTGTTCCCTTGGCTGACCCGCAGTTCTCTTGTGTTCCGTGACCACACCTTAAACTTGTAACTCTTCTCCAGAATCCAGAGCCTTGAAAAGACGGCCTGGAGCTCGTGTCCTGTTGGTAATACATGATGGTGGTGCGTCCAGAGAAAGGCTGCATTATTAAAATCCTGCACATCCGCAGAGTTCCTACTGTTGTGGTTCATTTGTGCTCCAACAGCCTATTCTTTAAGAATGAGGCTCTTTAGGAATATTTGATGAGGAGGGAAGCCTTTTCCATGTTACAGTTCTAATTCTTTTAGGTAACCCACCTGTGGAGTCCAAATGATCTCACTGTGATCCAACCCCAGTTTGTTCTGGTCCCGTTGTTCTTCATGACTTGAGGCCATAAATAGGATTATTCTTTAATGTTCAATTAACCTCTGCTTTTTACATGGTGGGTTTTCAATGTTTAAAGTTGCCTGTTGTCACTTGCTCTACAGTTACTGCATGGCAGTTTCAGAGATCTTTGTCCAACATGCTTTTAATACTCTCTGTTTGAAAATGACAAGTGCTAAGATGTGTTTTTAATGTTGTTTTGTTTTTTTCCTTTAGGCCTTCTCAGTATTTTTTGTTTGTGTAGCATTCACGTCAAATATAATATGTCTGCTGTTCATCCCCATACAATGGCTTTTTTTTGCTGCTAGCACCTACGTGTGGGTTCAGTACGTATGGCACACAGGTAAGTCATAATGGCTTCTTAAAATGGATAGAAATCGAGGTTCAACTTTTTAAATGATTTCTTAGAATACATAGAGTTGAACTTAATGTGGACATTTTATTATATTTTGTTTTTTTACTTAAAAAATTGTTTTAATGTTCATTTTCGCGAGAGACAGAACACGAGGTGGGGAGGAGCAGAAACAGAGGGAGACACAGAATCTGAAACAGGCTCCAGGCTCTGAGCTGTCAGCACAGAGCCTAATGCAGGAC
This sequence comes from Hyaena hyaena, assembly GCF_003009895.1. Taxonomy (NCBI): domain Eukaryota; kingdom Metazoa; phylum Chordata; class Mammalia; order Carnivora; family Hyaenidae; genus Hyaena; species Hyaena hyaena. The sequence goes on along the minus strand of NW_024080635.1, from coordinate 7,424,604 downwards.
TTGGCCTTGGGTACGGTGAGATCATGACCTGAGCTGAAGCCGGATGCTTAATCAGCTGAGCCACCCAGGCACCCCAATGTGGACATTTTAAAGTGGCCTTTTCCTAATAGATTGTATCTTTAAATTATATTTTGTCTTTTTTTCCAGTATTGAATGAAAAGTTTAAGCCTTTATGACTTGACATCTCAGTTGTAGGCATTTCAGTCACCAGTTATCATTATCAAGATATTTGTGTGTGTGTGTGTGTGTGTGTGTGTGTGTGTGTGTGTGTTTTGAAGTGATTTCTCTTTATGTAGACTTGAAGAAGCCACGTTCCACATAGGAAAAATCTTCCTGCAGTGTCAGCTTTGAAAGGAATGTGTGAGCTCATTTAGTTGAACTCGTGTTTGGTCTAAGAATCCCCACAGCATCCCTGATACTTGGTAGTTTAATCTCTGATTGAAAGCCTTCAGTGATAAAGAACTCAGCTGTTGGGGCCTATGTAATAGAAAGTTCTTCCTGATACTGAGCCAGAATTTTCCTCCTGATACTTTTGATCCAGCACATCTTGACTGTTTTGGGGCTTGCTTATCTGTTAGAGGATATAAGGAGGCTTTCCCCCACAAATACAGGGAAGAGTCCAGAACTTTTTCTTCAGATTCGAGGGGTCTACAGGCCATCCCCTCGAACCCAACATCCCTACATTAGAGCCCCGCTGAATGAGTGTGGTCTCCCATCCACAGTTAACATTTCTTTGGAAATTCAAAGTCTTCTCTCTCGAGTCATCTTTTCTGTAGGCAGAACACCTCTGGTTTCATCAGCTTTCCTTGTGTGTCATCTGAACCACTGTCACCATCCTGACCGCCTCAGTTCTTAGAGGTCCTCTTAACCAAAGTGTGCTGTTCCAGGTATGTTCTGCCTGGAGCAGAGCCACACAGTCACCTCCCTTTTTACAGCTGTACTTCTGCCGTCTCAAACTAAGATCATACGAGACACTCTCATATTTCTTCCAGGCCACTGTGGCAGCCTGAGTTGGGCGCATGGGGTGTGAGGATGGGCTCTCAGCACACTACACCTGTCAGCAAAGCCGCATGAAGCTTGATTCTTAGGCCCGGCAGCACAGCCTGTAGGCTTTTGATCCTGGAGGGAAAGGCAGCTCCTAAAAGCTCCCTGTAGCAGTGTTCATCCTCTTCTCAGAGGTGCCAAGGGGATGGTGCTGGCCTGTGTCGTGGGCACGTGTCAGCTCTGATACTTGAAGTTTCCACCGTGAGCGTGGTTTTCTCCATCTCTCATATCTGACTTGATTCATAAGCTAACATGACAGTTCCTTAGTCTGCTTTCCTCTAATTAAAGTGAGTTTTTCATTCTTTAGTTTTTCCTTGTATTTCCTGGTCCTGGGTCCTGGTTCAGGTGAGTTGACATTTACACTCGTCATTCTGTCTGGGTCTCAGTTTTCTCTGTCATATGAGGGTAAAGTAATCTAGATAATGTCTAGGGGAGCCTTCCAGTTCAATAATCCATGACTTTGATGAACTATAATGATTTTCTAGATTACTTTAATAATGTCTTAGCAGTTGGGGAAAAAAACTAGCCCTGTAACTATTAATAGAACCTATTGGGAACAAGTGTAATAGTTGACCATGGGGCAGCAGTGAAGCTAATACCATGAGTGATAACCAGCCTCCCTTTAGCCCTAGGCTCAGAAATGTGTGTTGGAATAGCTAGGTTGTGAAGTGTGTTTTAATTTGGAATGACTACTGCTCAAATAAACAAAACAAAGCAAACTTTATGTTCTTACGGGGCCAGGCAAATATGAGTACAATTTTTATAACCTGGGATTAATTTCTTTTGCCACTTGTTAAAATTTAAAATTCTTTCTTAAGTTTATTAGGAATAGTTGATGAAATTATATATTGCCACAAAAAAATGATAATGTTCTATCATGAACTTCTTTTCCTTACTGTTAAGAGGGAAAAAAACAGGACATAAAACTAGGTACAGCATGACTCTTTCACTTGTTTGAACATCTTTTCATGATTTTATTATTTGACAAGTATAGCAATAAAGACATTTTGTCCAAAATTTTCCATTTTTTTCTATAATGTGCATATTATGTGTATGATAACTTTAGGAATTAATATAAGAAGTTAGGGAATCTAAAAAAATTTTTTAACGTTTATTTTTGGGAGAGTGCAGTGGGGGAGGGGCAGAGAGAGAGAGGGGGACAGAGAATCCAAAGTGGGGTCTGTGCTGACCACAGCGAGCCCAACACAGGGCTTGAACTCACCAACTGTTAGATCACAACCTGAGCTGAAGTCCGGTGCTCAACTGACTAAGCCACCCAGACGCCCCAGAAATAATAAATTTTTGAAAATGCATTTTGAAATGAACTTGTGAAAATGCCCCATTTTTTCTAGATTAAATCTATAAGAATGGTTGAGGCCATTAGGTGCCTTTACAGAACTTTGAGTGTCTCTTACCTTACATACTAGGTCTAAGGGGACTGAGATTCTCCTTAGGGACAGACTCTGCATCATCTTTATGAACTTGGACCCAATTTCTGTAGACTCTAGGGCTTACTTTATTCTTCAGTATAATAAAGAGGTCGGACTAAATAATCTTCTTTGTAGTTCCAAGTTGCTATGATTTTTCTTTTATTTCATCCCAAAGAGCCTTAGTAAAAAGATCTTAGGTTACCGATTTCCCTCCCCCTGCCCCCCATTCCCTTTTCTGTAACTCACTTGTGTTATACAATCTCAAAGGAGCTCTCTGCAGAGTTATTGGACCTCATGTCTCTGTAGTCCATCTTTATAAAACAATCCCATTATTAATCATATCGACGTAGACCCAGCTTGCAGATTTTGATTGTAAAAATCAGTGAAAATTATCCCATTATTTGTATCTTATTTATTCTACTGCAAGTTGCTTTTTCCTCCCTTGAAAATTGTTTTTAATTACAAAAGGAATATAAGCTTATAGTTAAGAAAAACAGTTTGTAGAACAGAACTTAAATGTCAGAAACATTTCTTTTAGTTGTTTTTTTTTAAGTTTATTTATTTATTTTTGAGAGGGAGAGAGAGCAAGCGAGGGAGGGGCAGAGAAGGAGGAACACAGAGCATCCCAAGCAGGCTTCACACTGTCAGCGCAGAGCCCAATGCAGGGCTCAAACCCACAAGCTGTGAGATCATGACCTGAGCTGAAATCAAGAGTCAGAGGCTTAACCAGCTGAGCCATCCAGGTGTCCCTTAAATGTCAGAAACATTTCTTTATGTTAAAACTCATTCTTAAGAATTTGTTTTGTTTTTTACATATCATTTCATGTTAGTACAGATCTTCATTCTTTTGAAAATCTGTATCATAGTCATTATACAGATTTATTATAAACAGTTCTCTATTTGATAGGCATTTCAATTAATTCTACATTTTTACTATTGTGAATAATAATATAGTGAATATTCTTTATTCACTATATTTATTCCACGGAGTTTTAAAAGATTTCTACAGGGTAGATTCCCAGAATTGGAATTTCTGGGTCAAAGGTATAATATTTTAAATTTAATTCTACTAACCAAACTGCCTTCTAAAAATTGTTGCCCCAATTTATATTTTTGCCAAGTATGAGAATGAACCCTTAGCCTTATCCTGCCTATATTATTACCTGCCTTTTAAATTTTTGCTTATCTGATAGATTAAACAAATGGAATCTCATTTTTAAAACATTTGTATTTCCCTAATCAGTAGTAGTGAAACTGACCATCTTTTCATATGTTTTTTAGCCATCTATATTTTTCTTTTATGACTTGGAAATTATTTTCTTCAGTTGCCTTTTTCTTGATTTGTAGGAGTTCTTTGTACAGTAGGGCTATGACTCTTTTCTTTCACATATTGTAAATATTTTTTGCCAGAATGTCCATCTTTTATTTTTGTCTATGATTTCATCACATCTTTTGTCATATAAAAGCTTTCAGTTTGGATCAAACTTCTTTTTAATTAGTTTAAAAGTCTTTCTTACTTTTTTTTTTTTAATGTTTATTTATTTGAGAGAGAGCGAGAGAGAGAGAGCAGGGGAGGGATAGGGAGAGGGAGACACAGAATCCAAAGCAGGCTCCAGGCTCTGAGCTGTCAGCAGAGCCTGACGCAGGGCTCAAACCTATGAACCATTGAGATCATGACCTGAGCGGATGTCGGGCGCTTAACCACCTGAGCCACCCAGGTGCCCCTAATTCGTTTGAAAGCCTTAATGAAAGTTACTGTTGTTAAGAGAACAAAGTAATGGTTGCTAGAGGAAAGGCGCATAGGGGGACGGGCAAAATGGATGAAGGGGAGTGGAAGGTACAGGTTTATAGTTGTGGAATGAACAAGTGATGGCAATAAAAGGCCCAGCATAGGGACTATACCCAATGGCAATGTAATAGCGTTGTGTGGTGACAAATAGTAGCTACACTTGTGGTGAGCATACCATCACATACAGAGAAATTGAATCACTATGTGGTACCCATGAAACTAATGTAACATTGTATGTCAACAATACTCAAAAAACAAAAAGACAAAAGAAAGTTAACTGTACTTGAACTAGTGTCCCAAACAAACATCTGTTATGCTGGTTTAACGTATCACTGATGCTTGTCTCTCTGCTGCTTTCCCACAGAAAGGGGAGTGTGTTTGCCCACAGTGTCCCTCTGGATACTCTTCGTTTATATTGAAGCAGCAATTAGATTTAAAGATCTCAAAAATTTTCATGTAGACCTTTGTCGTCCATTTGCTGCTCACTGGTGAGTATTACATTATTCTTTTTTTTTTTTTTATAGTTTATTTTTGAGACAGAGAGAGACAGAGCATGAGTGGGGGAGGGGCAGAGAGAGAGAGAAGGAGACACAGAATCTGAAACAGGCTCCTTCCAGGCTCTTAGCTGTCCACACAGAACCTGATGCCGGGCTCAAACCCACAAACCGTGAGATCGTAACCTGAGCCGAAGTTGGACGCTTAACTGACTGAGCCACCCAGGCACCCCTTTATGTATATTCTTAATCTCTAATTCAGTTCATTGCTTTTTCAATGTAGAATGGTAAGTTCCGTTATAAATTTTTTCTTAGAGATTTTACACAAACCCAGATGACAGCACAACATGGCAGTAAAGAGCGTGTGCCCTCCTTTCAGGCAGATAAGTATTTGAGCCCCACTTCTTTCCCCTGATAGCATTGTCGCCTTGGACATGTCACCATCTCTAAGCCTTACCTCCCTCACCTGTGTATTGGGGGCCTGTCTTGTGGGAAAGATGAAATGAGGGGATATATGTAAAGTATTTAACTTAATTTCAAGCACTTAGGTGTCTGATAAGTGTTATCTATTTTTATTTTAACCAGATAGTGATTCCAAAATGTCTTGATGAAATAGATGGCTATCCCATGAAATTTGAATGAACTGACTTAATATTTGCTAACATTCATGGCAGAAACCAAAATAAACAGGAATCAACTAAAAAGATACCGTTTCCAATATTTTAAAGTCTTTTCACAAGCAAGTGAATTAAATAAACTTGGTCAATAAAACTTGTCACTTTAAATTGGCAGTGAGAGCACATTTAGACTAATTATAATGTATAAGTTTGAATGTTAATGAGGCTTAATATGAGTTTTGACAGTGTTTGCAAAAGCTTTAAGTGATATTGGACAGACTTATGAGTTAAATGAAAATATTTCAGCTTTTTATCCCAGAGGTTAGTCATAAGTACAGCTGGTTTAATTTGGTCGTACAAACCAAATGTTGGCGCTGATAATATCAGTACTTATTTATATATTTATGTTTTAAATGTTTATTCATTTATTTTTGAGAAGGAGAGAGGGCAAGCGGGGGAGTGACAGAGAGAGAGGGAGAGAGAATCCCAGGCAGGCTCCACAGTGTCAGCACAGAGCCTGATGTGGGACTTGATCCCACCAACTGTAAGATCATGGCCTGAGCTGAAATCATGACCAGATGCTGCACCAATTGAGCCATGCAGACGCCCCAGTACTTATTTAAATGATTCTTGAGTTTATGTATGACTGTATTTATGAACTAATTTTTCAGGAATATCTGGTTGATAGTACCCTTCAGCCAGCAAGAAGATTAACTTAAACTAGTCCTCTGAATTTGACCCTGGCTTCTAGTATTAAAAATGAAATTGTGTCCCTTTAGACTTTTTAACACTTAAAATGTTTACTTATGCCCATTCATTAAATCTCTACCCTGCTAGTTCTTTAAAGCATACAGATGCCTAAGTTCTTCTTCTTTTTTTAATGTTTATTTATTTTATTTTGAAAGAGAATGTGCTCATGGGTGTGTGGGATGGGCAGAAATAGAAGAGAGAGAATCCCAAGCAGGCTCTATGCTGTCAGCATGCAACCCAGTGCGGGGCTTGATCCCACAAACCGTGAGATCATGACCTGATCCAAAATCAAGAGTCAATGCTTACTGACTGAGCCACCCACTCAGATGCCCCCAGATGCCTAAGTTCTAATAATGCATAAGGGAGCTCAGTATTAATCAAAGGCATTAGTCAATGTGTCCAGCAGTCACTGTGGTAAGTTCTTGAGAGTTGGCTTAAAGAATGCCAGAGTCCGGTGGGCAACCTCTTGTGGTCTAGCAGCCCCTCTGTTCCTGCGGGTTTGCTCGACATGTCAGCTGCCTGTCACTTCCCCAGCCGACATCAGATATGTTTATGTTCGCTAAATGCTCCACTACCATCATCGTCTAGAATTTATTTCTTAATTTCAGTCATAGGTGTCCTCGTGTGTTTGATGCGTGTGTTGTTTGTTTTTAACTGGCAATTATTGGCTGGGTCTTCTTCTTTCTAGCATCGGGTACCCTGTGGTGACTTTGGGCTTTGGCTTCAAAAGTTACGTAAGCTACAAAATGCGGTTACGGAAGCAAAAGGAAGTGCAGAAAGAGAACGAATTTTACATGCAGCTTCTTCAACAAGCCCTCCCCCCAGAGCAACAGATGCTTCAGAAGCAAGAAAAAGAGGCTGAGGAAGGTAGGTCTTTACCCTAAAGCTGTGTTGGCTCAGTAGATTAGTCATGATTTTGTCTATCAGTAGATTCCTCCCCCCCCCCCCCCTCGGAAAAGTTGGTAGGACATTGGAAGGTTACCAAGGATTTTCCTGTTTTCTGGTGTTTCCCTTCAGGGCCATTGCTTTGTTTGGTCATGAAATACAGGGCGTGGATGTTTTCTGACTAGTATCTGAAGACCATGTGCTTTTAATATGTTTATTTTATTGTTTTTATAGCTTATTCTTCATTTCAGTCTCTTATAAATATTTAAAAACGTTTATTCTCAGTAGCAACATGGTATATATAACTTTGTCCATTTGTAATTGAAGCAAGCCAAGAACCAAAGTATAAGCAAGATCAAAATGTAGACATAAACAGAAGTTAAAATTCTTCTGAATAAAGCAAAAGTGGTTCGGCCCCATTCTAAATGGTTCCTGTAATGCAGTGTGGCTCTTAAAGTGCTCTGTGTCTAACAGGACTGCTCTACTGAGCATATATCTAATTCAGTAGGTGAATTGATAGCAGTACTAGTTTTCTTTGAGAGTTGGAAGTTTAGAGTCATGTTTGTAGTTGACATTTACCGAGATCTTACTCTCTAGTATGATGCAGAAGTATCTCTCCCAGTAGACTTGGACAGGCTGGAATGCGTGGACCTCATTCGGAAAATTCTTTTCTTGTGGCCTAGTAGATGACCTAGGCCTCGTTACCTCATTGTTAGAGTCAAGAAAAACACAGATGCCCCGGATCCTGACCTCATACCTCTTCTTTTGTTTAATTTAATCACTTTCTTTTCGGCAAAGCTCTTAGCAGTTTATTTAGCATCTTTTAAAATATGGTATCTTAGGAGTCTGATCTGCCTGTGTTCTCTCATCACAGCGGCAGACAAGTTTGATTTGACTGATAAATTCCGTATGACTTAATTATGAAATCCTCCTCTTATTTTCAAGGCCCAAACTGTAATGGTTTGGTGTTTATAAATGATCATGATTTTCCATAAGTGATAGTGATTTTATTTATTTTGAGAGAGAGAGGGAGGGAGAGAGAGTCTCAAGCAGGTACCACACTGTCAGCACAGAGTGTGATACAGGACTCGAACCCATGAACCATGAGATTACGGCCTGAGCTGAAATCAAGAGTTGGACGCTCAGCCTTAACCCCAGGCACCCTATGGATTTGCCTGTGCAAGTTAGCATGATACGGTGTGCTTATTGTTTCTAAATGGGTTTGTAGATTGTAGTGAGTTTCAGAGCGTAGATAATGCAGTTGTTGAATCAACCTGTGCTGTGTTTTTATATAACTAAATGTTCCGGTGTGGTTTTTTTCGTTTGTTGGTTTGTTTTTGGTATTGTAGCAGCCAAAGGATTGCCTGACATGGATTCCTCGATCCTTATACATCACAACGGAGGTATCCCAGCCAACAAAAAACTCTCCACAACTTTGCCAGAGATAGAATACCGAGAAAAAGGGAAAGAGAAGGACAAGGATGCCAAAAAACACAACCTTGGAATAAATAACAACAATATTCTACAACCTGTAGACTCGAAAATACAAGAAATTGAGTATATGGAAAACCATATCAATAGTAAAAGATTAAATAACGATCTTGTGGGAAGTACAGAAAATCTCTTGAAAGAGGACTCATGCACTGCTTCCTCAAAAAATTACAAAAACGCCAGTGGAGTTGTGAACTCCTCACCTCGCAGTCATAGCGCCACAAATGGGAGCATTCCTTCCTCATCTAGTAAAAACGAGAAGAAGCAAAAATGCACTAGCAAGAGCCCAAGTGCACACAAGGACTTAATGGAAAACTGTATTCCTAATAACCAGCTAAGCAAACCAGATGCACTGGTAAGGTAAGTGTGCATGCCGGAGCCTTCCGACCACTTTCCCAGGAGACCTGACTTAGGTCTGGAAAACCAGACCCTTCCCATATGGGCCTGTAGGAATTATTGGTGATCAGAGACTGTGGCTTTTAACTCGGTGGTATTTGAAGTGTTTATTTCACATGAGTTTGCTGGCCACCTGTGTCCTGAAGCATTGATTGCTGCTCTTTCAAGTGTTTTGAGTAAGGTGACAGTGATCTCTTTGCACGACTGAGCAATTTACATGTAACTCGATTCTTGCAGTGGTATTGAGAGGCAGATCTGTGGTCCCGGTCTTGCTGTTTGCACATCCAGACTTCTTGTGGCGGAGACATAAGACAGAGTTCGTGTCCTGTTCATCCGCGTCTCTCTGTCAGACCAGATCCGAAAGGTGGGGTGGGGTGGGTGCGGAGAAAGTTGACCTTGCCACCTTGTGCTTGTTTTTGTTATTCCACGTAAACATGGATTATGCCCGCAGATAACTTTGGGAAAGTTGGGTGTGAAAGGTAATCTCTAAACATCCCACAGGTAAATACAATATTAGGCTTCAATTATAATCAGAAATGTACCTTTTCCCACCTTTAAGTAAAAGAATAACATCGTCGTATTTATCTTTACTGGCTCAGCCTTAATTTTGCTCTGTTTTATATAGTTTCTAAAATACACATATGTTCTTTTTACCTCATATCTTTCAGTTTGGAAACTGGGATCTGAACAGGAGGTTTTGGGGTTTTTTAAAAAATTTTTATTTATTTATTTATTTATTTTTGAGAAAGAGATAGAGACAGAGTACAAGCAGGGGAGGGGCAGAGAGAGAGGGAGACACAGAATCCAAAGCAGGCTCTGTCAGCACAGAGCCTGAAGTGGGGCTCGAACCCACAAACCATGAGATCCTGACCTGAGCCAAAGTTGGTAGCTCAGCTTACTGAGCCACCCAGGTGCCCCTGAACTGGAACTTTTTTCATTTGTAGCTCAAGAGGACAATTATAGCTCCCTCTCTCTACAAAGTTATTTTATATTCCTCTTCCTTTGGCTTAATTAAGAGCAGATAATTTCTTCTAGGAGGTAAGGTTTCCAGTGTTATAAATTACATGTACTAGATTATTAACTTGTCTTAACTTTCTGACTGACAGATTAAGAGAAATATATGTGGGTTCTGCTGCTAAAGGCCCTAGAGATTTCCTAGTCCCCAGCCACTTTGAGAAGCATACCGTGCTGTTGAGGATGCCAGGCCAGCACCCACATCTGTTTGTTGTGACATTCTGCCCACAATGCCATGCAGAGAAAACACTCAGTGGAGAACCCCCCTCCAGGGGGCCCGTAGGAGAAAGACCAATTAGTTACCCTTCTATTTCAAAGGAAACGTCCCAGAAATTTATTATGTGCTATAAATGAAACATGTGCCACAAGCTTTTTAACATCCTTTCTCCTGTCCACTTTTAATAATAGCAGTCAAGTCAAAACAGTTTTCCTCTTTGGGTATTGCAGAGACAGCAGGTAAGGCTCAGCCTTGTGATACCATCTCAGTTGGGCCCCAGCTGTAACGTTGATTGACTCGACTACCTAATCTGCCTCTCGTAAAGAAGGTCAAGGACTCAGATGTCCCGTCTTGCTTCTGTGGGCCCAGCGCCCCCATGCCTCGTCCTGGGTGGAACGGCTCTTTCTGTGGTCACTAATGTGTACTCTAATGCGCCTTTATCTGAAGGGCCCCAGAATATTATTACCCTGTTTTAGGGAATACTTGCTGTTAAATACATAAATAGAAAATATTATATTTAAAATGTTTTACAGGTTTCCGTAGGATTACTTTCCATGTCTGATATATTACAAAGAATAAGGACATTCTGTAAATATCCAACAACAGGGAAGAAACTTAAATAAACTATGGTCCATCCATTTGATGGAATTTTTTAAAAAAATGTTTATTTATTTTTGAGAGAGAGAGAGCGAGCGAGCGAGCAGGGGGAGGAGCCGAGAGAGATAGGAGAGAGAATTCCATGCAGACTCCATGCTGCCCACGCAGAGCCTGACATAGAGCTCGAACTCACAAAACGTGAGATTGTGACCTGAGCTGAAACCAAGAGTCGGACTGAGTCACCCTTTCTGATGGACTTTTAGTATAGACATTACAAAATCATATTTTTAAGCCATGTTAAACATGTAGGGAAGTGCTCATGACATAACATTTATTTAAAAAAATTTTTTTTAACATTTATTTTTGGCAAGAGATAGAGTGCATGTGGGGGTGGGGCAGAGAGAGAGGGAGACACAGAATCTAAAGCAGGCTCCAGGCTCTGAGCTGTCAGCACAGAGCACGATGCAGGGTTCCAACCCATGAGCGGTGAGATCATGACCTGAGCCAGAGTTGGACGCTTAACTGACTGAGCCACCCAGGCGCCCCAATAATATTTAATGAAGAAAGTAGAAAGCAGTTTTATTAAAAACATCTTTTTTTCTAATATGCACAAAAGTGATTCAAAGGGGAAGGAACTAAAACGATAATAATCATTATTGCCTCATGATGGCATCGGGGCTTTAGTTTTTCTCTTTACTTTCGTACATTTTCAAGTTTTCCAAGATGAACAACAATAGAAGTTTATAAACAGAAGCTGTCTGAGCACATCCCTCAGCCTGGTTGTAGGAGGCGTTTTCGCATTTCCCTTCTCCCTTCTTGGCTCTCTCCCGTTTCCTCTTTGACTTCATATATGCTTTGATGAACATTAGTAAGACTGTAACCGACCCAAACCTGACGTGCTTGAGTTGTTAGCTGGAGAGTGTGATTGTGTCTTCAGATGGAGGGGGGCTGGATTCGGGGTGCCTGAGGGCTCCTTCTGATGCAAATGCACTGGGCTGACCGCGTATATACAGGAGCCCTGGGCTGCTGCACACACACCCAGGGCTGTGCCCAGGGCTGTGCCCAGGGCTGTGCAGGCCGGCTGGAGGGAGAGGACTCATCTCCCGCTTCCTGTTTTAAACATTTTTTTTTTAAATCGCTTGAAAAACCAGTACTGTAATATTAATGGTAAATTAATTGCAAAACACCCTACAGCTCCTCTGTCTCAGGATCGTGGTTAAGAACGGCTCTATTTAAGGAACCAGTACCATGACTTGGGGGGAAATTCATTAGGACTCCACTTTCAGAGGGAATTCTCACAGGCAGGGTCATGTGGCTATGAAAAGGTTTGACAGTGAGCTCCGCTCCTCGGAGGGAGCAGGTAGTCCCTGGGGCCTTTTCTCCATCCCTCTCAGCCCCACGCACACTCCCCAGTGTGCGAGGTGCCACCCGCTGGCAGACGACAGCGAGGCCAAATCTGGCCCGCTGCCGGTTTATGTAAAAAATAGTTTCTTGGCACCCAGCCACTCTCGTTCATTTATGTGGCGTCTGTGGCTGCTTTTGTGCCACAGGGGTGGTTGAGTAGCTGCAACAGAGACAGAGACCGTATGGCCTACAAAGAGAGAGACGTTAACTGTCCAGCCCTTGGCGGAAGGAGTATGCCGACAGGTGGCTGCAGTTACAGAGTGTGGGGGAAGGTGGGGACGTGGGAATAAGTGTCACCTGGAGGATCCTCCCCAGGAAAAGTTTGGGAACTTGTGAAAGCCAGCCCAAAGTTTCTCTTTTCGTTTGAAAAATACGTCTTACAAAATCACCTGACTTCTGCCAGCTTGATTTCTGAATCCTTTACCCAGGATATTTGGAAACAGGCTTATAATGTTGGTAGCCAAAATATTTTTAATTCTGACCTGAGAAAAAATTCTAGATAAAAACAGAAAAAACAAGGAGGATGATCAGGTTTTTTTCTAATTTTTTAAATGTGAATTTTGAGAGAGAGAGAAAGGGAGGGAGGGTGGGGGAGGGGCAGGGAGGGATGGAGACCCAGACTCCAAAGCAGGCTCCAGGCTCCAAGCTGTCATTACAGAGCCTGATACAAGTCTCAGACTCACAAGCCATGAGACCATATTCTGAGCCGAAGTCGGACACTTAACTAACCAACTGAGCTACCCAGATGCCCCAAAGATCAGTTATTTTAACTCAGAGCTGGGTTAAAGGAATAATGTCAGTTAGAATGAGATCTGCTACATTTCTTCTAAAATCTGGTCAATTTTAAGACATTAAAAATTTTTTTTAATTTTTTTTTATTTATTTCTAAGAGAGAGAGAGAGAGACAGTGTGAATAGGGGAGGGTCAGAGAGAAAGGGAGACACAGAATCCGAAACAGGCTCCAGGCTCTGAGCTGGCTGTCAGCATAGAGCTCGATGTGGGGCTTGAACCCACGAACCACGAGATCATGACCTGAGCTGAAGTCAGATGCTTAACCGATTGAGCCACCCAGGCACCCCAATTGTAAGACATTTTAAATGTGAAAAAATTACAGAAAATTTAGAGAAAAGGGAAAAATTGTCCCACCACATGACACAAATCACTATTAAAATTTTGTCGTATATTCTTTTCATCAGCTAAACTTATATAATTGTGGCCGTAGTGTTTGTGTAGTTTTTGTGTCCAGATTTTTTCGCCTAAATTGTATCTACATCATTTTGCCACCATAACGGAACCCTTTCTTTACTGTGATGTGGAATATTCCATGGCAGTCAGTGGGATCCCTCAGCAGCCACTCTGAGACGTAGCAGGTCGGGGTGACACGGGAGCAGCTCTCTGGAAGCTTCCTGGCCTGTGAGCAGGAGAGCTGGCGGCTGGCCATGTGTGCCCTTGACACCAAGCTCCCACTGGAGCACCGCCCCCGATGGGTGGGGCTCCTCTGCGCCACTCCTCCTTGTTTCCAGTTTTCTGCACCAGGGAGAGAACGTAAAACTCTGGCTACAAAATGTAAAGTGATCGATATTCTGTAGAAAGGTTGAAACAAAAGCCTCCTTGGTTCACTTCTAGCCTGCATTTTCTTTTTTCTTTTTTTGGACTCAAGACAGAAGATTCATCTTTCTTATTTTTAGTGCTTGTTCTTAATAAGATCTCAACTTTGACTCTAATGCAGTTGAATAGTATCTGGTACAAAGAGCCATGAAGGGAAAGGTCCCCACGATTTGCCTCGCAGAACTGCACTCGACAAAACTGAGTAGAATTTAGAATGGTGTTTATTTTTTTGGAACTGGAAGAGGCGTCGAGACCAGCCTCCCCACCCTGCCTTTTCGTCTACGAGGTAAATGAGCCCTAGGAAGGTAAATGGCCAGTCTGAGTTACCAAGCTGGAGTGCCGGTGCCAGGGCTGGAACCCGAGTGTCTTGATTTCTGCCCTTTTGGTTCTAACCCTGCTGCTTTGAAAAGGTTTATCAACCTGCTTGATTTTGCTACTTTTTGTTTTTCTTTTTGTGCTGTTGTTCCTTTTAAATATACACACAGGTAAAGCTGGCTCAGTGACTGGCACCAGAGCTACATTTTAGTCTCTGATGGCTAAAATCTATAGAAGAAGTGCTTAGGACTTCAGAATTCATTTTTTATTAATTCATGAATTATTCAGAATCCATTCATTTCCTTCTTTATGGAGAGGTGCTGTTCTCAGTGTTTTTAAGATTCTCGCTCTTGCCAAAGACACAAGGGTGTACTTCATCTCTGATCGTAAAGGGGCCATCTCCTCCTACCCATGAAAAGCTTACAGGGTCTCTGAGAATTCCACTCTGGTTAGGGCTAGCTTGGTTCAGATAGCCCAGAACCGCCCAGCATGGAATTTGCCCTTTCGGGAGGGAGAATTCTAGAGTAGGCGTAACTGGTCACCTGCACTGGCAAGAGCCCTGAACTGGAAGACTTAAACTTTTTTTTTTTATGTTTTATTTATTTCTGAGACAGAGACAGCATGAGCAGGGGAGGGTCAGAGAGAGAGGGAGACACAGAATCTGAAGCAGGCTCCAGGCTCTGAGCTGGCAGTCAGCACAGAGCCCGACATGGGGCTCGAACCCACGAACCATGAGATCAAGACCTGAGCCGAAGTCAGATGCTCAACCGACTGAGCCACCCAGGCGCCCCTGAACTGGAAGACTTTAAACCAAGGATATACCCATCCACTTACGCTGAGGAGGGGCCATGAGTGACTGCCTGGAAGGCCTGGGATTCTGGGGTCGGGGCACTGCCATGATCGTAAGTTCTGGAGAAAGTTTGAAGCCAGGGAGAGCCTTCTCTTTAGGGACAAATGGAAATCTGGGGGAAGTTATACTCTGTGGAATACTCACTCTTTTATTCCTCTCAAAATTTGTTTGGTTACTTTAGGCACACCGAAACATAGTTAATTATAGCTGAATTTGTTCGTATAATTTTGCTTTTTCAGAGACTTGAAATCCTGGGGATAGTAGTGGGGAGGGGAAAATGTTTGTTGGGGTTTTTTAGATAATCTCTAAGCAAGAGGTGGCCTTGCCTCAGAGGGAAAGGAGAGAAAGGGAGGGATACAGAAGTACTTTAAGAAATTAAAAAATTTTTTTAAATGTTTGTTTATTTTTGAGAGGGTGTGTAGGGGCAGCTGAAGGAGAGGGACCGAGGACCTGAAGTGGGCTCTGCACTGATAGCAGAGAGCCCAGTGTGGGGCTTGAACCTGCAAACTGTGAGATCATGACCTGTGCTCAAGTTGGATACTCAACCGATTAAGCTACCCAGGCGCCCCCTTTAAGAAATATTACCTCGTTCACTTACACTGAGGAGTATTTAACGCTCATGCCCAGGGACTGACTTATATTACCAGATCTGGATCTTAGAGAAATATTTTTCAAACATATAGATTGATGACAACATAGTTTATTAAATAGGCTCTATAACGTTCTAGTCCACCAGTGAGTATATCGATTAGTATTATGTTTTGGCAGGCCGTGATGTGTTTGTGGCTCCTCTCTTTCTGGCTGAAGCTGGGGGGGAAGAAGAATGTTATACTCTTCATTCCACTTTCTACCCCTTACAAAGCTTGTGTTTGTATTTATGACTTTAGTTTTCTCTTAAAAAGGGGGCCAAGGTAGCTAAAGCTAAAACAGCCAGCTTTCCCCTTTGACTGGACTTCTTGGTGGACATTGCCCAAATGTGGTTTGACTGGCAGTTCACAGTCTTTTGCACTTTAACAAATTTTTTTTAATTTCTGAGAGAGAATGGGGGGGAGGGGCAGAGGGAGAGAGAAAGAGAAGCTTAAGCAGGTTCCATGTTCAGTGTGGAGCCCGACGTGGGGCTTGATCCCGTGAACCTGGAATCATGACCTGAGCTGAAATCAAGAGTCAGATGCTCAACAGATAGAGCCACCCACGTGCCTCTGTACTTCTGAATTTAATCGTGTCTTCCAAATACCAGCATTTGAGATGGTTGTATAACCTCTGACTTACATAAGCTTCTTTCATGTGGTCTTTTTCTTTGGGGAAAAATAACAGGAGACAGTTTACAGTACTTCCCATTTTTCATTTCCCCACATTTTAAGATGTCTATGCACAACTAAAAATTATATATCCTTGGAAAAGAAAGGGCCGTATTTTTAGATTCTGGTTGTTAATAGTCAGTGGATTCAGTATGACTTGGTGTGAATAACTAAAAAAGAGCTAAGTGAAGAGAAAATCCAAGAAACTCGTATTTTGTCATCTTAGAGAAGCTTTTCAAAGCAACAAGGAAAGTTAGGGGCAGATGCTATGTACCAGAAGAAAAAAGAGACACCAGTTCTTCTTGTAGGGAGCTTCCCAGGTATTTGCTCGGCTCGGGGTCAGAAGTGGACAGGGCCAGTTCCTAGCTCAGAGGCCAGGAAAGACCAAGAACTTGGTGGTGGTTCCAAGTTGCAATAGAAAGTGAGGAAGAAGAGGCAGTGCATGGAACCGAAGACTGTAAGCACAAAGCAAGAATCCAAGCCAAAGCTGAGACCTGACCGTGGGGAAGAAATAAGACAGAGAACAGTCGATTCAGGAGGTAGAGCCTATGAGCATTCCCGGACAGGTGCCGCAGGAGAGATGGCATCTGTGTGGACTATTCCAGCCTTCCCCCAGGGCCTGAAGAGTCCTCGGTGGGGAATCACAGTGGTTTGAGTGCAGTAGGTTACAGAGGGTTCTCTTGAAAGGTGGAAACCCATCTTAAAAGAAAGTAATGGAAAGACTCCAAGATTGATTGTTAAAAGAGAGGAAGTAGCAAAACATTATGTTTATGAGGCCATTACAAAATATGGGGGGATGTAGTTCTCAGGTACACAGAAAATTATTTGAAAGAGTATATACCAGATGGCCAATGGTACTTGATTAGAGGGGATATTTACTTTCTACATTGTCTGTTTCTATATAGTGTGAATTTTTGCACAGACTTGTTAATACCCATAATAGAATGTAAGCTCAGTGAGGTCAGAGACCTCCTTTTCTTTTACCTGCGTGGTACACAGAGTAGGTACTCAATAAATAACCTGTTGCATAAGTATTCCCTTTGTGCAGGGAGAATTTTAGAAAGAGAGGGGGAAGAAGATGAGCCTTAGTCATCGCAGTGCAGTGAAGTTCCAAGTTGAGTTGCCGTGCAGCTCGAAGAGACTCTTGCAGTTCAAAAAGCAGGATATTACATTAGATGGGCCAAGCACCAGACATCCCGTGTCCCACTACTTGTTGCTCGTAAGTAGGTCATTAACAAGCTTATTTCTAAAAAATAGAAATACTTTCCACTATAAGCCCCTTTCCTTGAAGTTTTGTAATTTAGTACTTGGTCAATACTATTTTCTAAGGCTATGCAGGAAATCTAAGAATTTCTGGAAGTTACCAGGGACCAGGGTGGGGGAAACTCATCCAAGAGACTGCTCTTGAAAGAGCCATTCGCTCTGGCAGTGGGCGGTTGTGCATCAGGGTCAGGGGATCTAGGCACAAGCCACACCTCGGCCAAGAACTTGGAGGAAAGCTCAGTGTGTTTCTTACTCGTCTACCCCGGTGAGTCTTGCCCTCTCCCCTGCCAGCCCTGGCCATTCTCTTCTTCTTTGTGGTGGCTGGAGCAGGAGCTCAGATCCCACATTTCTGCTTCAAGGAAATCCCAATAGGTAGAAAATGTGTTGACTCGGGTCGCCTGGGTGGCCCAATAAGTGAAGCGTTTGACTCTGGATTTCAGCTCAGGTCCTGATCTCACGGTTCCTGCGTTTGTTTGAGCCCTGTGTTGGGCCTCGCCCTGACAGCTCGGAGCCTGCTTGGGATGTTCTCTCTCTCTCTTTCTCTCTCTCCTTCCCCCCACCCACAGAATAAATAAACATTAAAAAAGAAAATGTTCTGACTGCTTATATGTCATCTCTGTTGCTAGAGGGAGAATGATAACATTTGTTCTCTTTTTCATTTGAATACATTTTGCTGTGTGTCAGAAATAGTTTGCCGAGAAAATCCGGGGTTGGGCCTGGGGACTTTACCCTGGCTGCGTCCCCTGTGTGTGCCCCCTGCACACCACGGCGCTGACAGACTTGCTTGCTTCATGCCTTCCCCAGGGAGCGCTGGCTACCAAAGCCGACTTTCCTGCTTCTCCAGGTACACAGAGTGATTTGTTTGTAACAGTATTATTTCAAGCCCAGAGGGAGAATTTAGTAAAAATGTGTGAAAGTTTTAGAACCTAGATTATGCAAACTGGGCAGTTAGAGGTTCTAACTAGATTAAATATATGTAGAATTTTGCTGCTACCAAAGTACTTGGAAATGATTAAGTGGGAAAAACAAGCAGTAGAGCCATCGTTTTATTTAGTAAATTTGGTGTGTTTGTTTTCTGTCTCTGTGGAAAAGTGCTTTTGATTCATGTTTGTGTAGCGTTGCCTCTGAGCAGAAACGACTTATTTCCACTTTCCTGCCACACTCATAACATTTGCAGCACCTCTAGGTTTTATTTGGTTGGCTCTGTTTATATTAATTCACAGTATAGTTTGAGTTTATTTTAACCACTGCATTTATTTAGAACTAGAATATTCTGAGATATAAATGTGGTAAGAGGAGCATGATAATTTTATACTTAAACAGGGCTAGTGTGTGACTTGAAAACCATGTATCTCTGGAGAAACATGGCATCAATGAATTGAAGCCAGCAATTTGCCTAATGCCTTCATAGCCAGGTAATCAAAGAAGATAATTACGTTGTAGAGATAAATAAATCATGAAATAACACAAAGGTAGGGAGTCCACATTGGAAATATTTTTATGTCGAGTACTAAGAGTTTATTCTAACAAAACAGGGATTTCTACTTAGACAGTTGAAAAGTTTCCTCCCTAGAATTCAGAAGGAACTACTATAAAACCTTATGTTAAATTCTGAGTCAGTACCCCTGCTGGCACATCATGAATTGAGATTTCCAGCTAAGGGGATTAGTGGTGGATTCCCCGAAGGGGAGGTACTCCAAGGAAAAGGAACTATATTCTTTAAATGTTACTCACGCCATCATTTAGAAACTAGCTATTTGAATCCTTTGGCAGCCAGTGTGGGCATACTTCAATCTTTGCAAATGTCTGAGACCTTTTTCCCAGCCAGCTGGGACTCTCAGGACTACAAGTTTTGGTTTCTCTTTTATGGGACGAATGACAGCTCTTCTGTCTCTCAAGGTACGTTTCACCTCTCTTGGCCCAGCGTTGTACCAGGCTTGAGAAAGAAACAGAGTAATGAAGTGGAGAGGACAGCTACCCTTACTCTTCCCCTGGCATGGCACAGGCTGGGCTTGGCACCATTTGCATTCACTACCGCGCCTGGCCCCTGGGAGTCAGGATGCACGCTCCCTTCCTGCGGGACAGCTGGTGGTCGCCATGGGGGACTGCAGGCCCGGTGTTGCCAAAGGTGTTGCTAAATCTTCAGAGATTTTGAAGAGATGCCAAAGATAGATATCTATGTCAGAGCTCCCAGTTATAAAGTCGGGGAGGGTCAAACAAAACATGTTTACAGGCCAGATTGGCTTACCAGTTTGCAACCTCTGCACCTGACCCTTCCTGTTATTCTTATATCTTGTTCCTTCCCCCCCCACACTCAACACCCCCCCTCCCGACCCTACCAATCAAAACTTGACTCCTCTGGGAAGGACTTTCCCGTTACAGAATATCTGGTAAATCCCATGAACTCATCTGCCACATTATGAATGGGAACTTTTTGCCTTATCCTCTCCTTCAGTTCTTGGCATTCTGGAAAACAGGCACCTGTTGACAGTCCCTCCTTCCACTCCAGAGACCATCCCCTTTGCAGTTGAATGCCCACACCTGACTGTGAGGCTTTCGACCAGTGACTTCTCCCACGCTGAGATGTTTCTCTACCGTGTCCTTGGAGCATTAAAAGACCCCAGAATTTGGGACAGGGGTGCTGGTTATTCAGACTTCACAGGCCAGCTGGTTCAGAATGTGGCCTCCCAGCACCATCCCTTAGGACGTGTGCATATTGTGAAGCCTGATGTCAGAACGATGTCTGCTCTCTGCTTTCCAGAGGGAGCCAGACCGGGGCAATAAACTGTAGTTCTAGAGTCTAGATTTAGAAAAACGATTGTTTTGTGGGTGCCTGGGTGGCTCAGTCAATTAAGTGTCCGATGTCGGCTCAGGTCATGATCTCATGGTTTGTGGGTTCGAACCCTGTGTCGGGCTCTGTGCTGACAGCTCAGAGCCTGGAGCCTGCTTCGGATTCTGTGTCACCCTCTCTCTCTGCTTCCCCTTGCTCCTGCTTACTCTCGCTCTTGCTCTCAAAAATAAATAAACATTTAAAACATTTTAAAACAAAGAAAGAAAAACTATTGTTTTGATAGGAACTGATGAATGGGAAGTAGTTGATGTAGATTCAGGAAGTGAGGCATTCTCTGCTCCAGAAGCTTAAATTCCCCCTCTTTTGGAGTGACCTAAAAAGTTTATAAAGTAAAAGAGTTGGACTTTCCCTAAGGCTTTCAGATTATTCCGAAACTGGTGTATGACATGGACAAATCTAAGAGTAACAGTAAAAATTGAAAAGCCATGGAACGGAGATTAATAGCCTCCTCTTTCACATATTTTTAAGTTTTTATCTAAATTCCATTTAGTTAACATACATTGTAATGTTAGTTTGAGGTGTACAGTATAGTGATCCATCACTTCCATGAATGACCCATTGTTCGTCATGACAGTACACTCCTTAATCCCTGTCACCTATTTCACCTGTCCCCTGGCCCCCTTCCTTCTTGTAACCACCAGGGTTCTGTTATAGTTACGAGTCTGTTTCTTGGCTTACCTCTCTTCCCACCCTTTGCTCATTTGTTTTGTTTTTGAAATTCCACATGAATGGAATCATAAGGTATTTGTCTTTCTCTGACTTATGTTGCTTACCATAGTACTCTCTAGCTCTATCCATGTCGTTGCAAATGGCAAGATTTCACTCTTCTTTATGACTGAGTAATATTTTACATACACACCACATCTTTGCCATTCACCAATTGATGGATACATGGACTATCTCCATAGTTTGATGATTGTACATAAGGCTGCTGTAAACAGCAGGGCGTGTATATCCCTTTGAATTAGTAATTTTGTATCCTTTGTGTAAATACACACTAGTGCAGTTGCTGGATCATAGGGTAGTTCTGTTTTTAACTTTCTGAGGAATCTATATTGTTTTCCAGAGTGGCTGCACTAGTTTTGAGTTCCCACCAGCAAGGCAAGAGGGTTTCTCTGCATCCTCACCAATACCTGTTGTTTCCTGTGGTATTGATTTCAGCCCTTCTAGAAGGTGTGAAGCGATATCTCATTGTAGCCTCCTCTTTTAAAATGATTTTCTCCCCATTATAAACTCATAATTAAAATGTTAAAAATAAGTTCTAGGGGCGCCTGAGTGGCTTAGTCAGTTGAGCATCCAGCTTCGCCTCAGGTCATACTCTCAATAGTTGGTGGGCTTGAGCCTGGGTCGGGCTCTGTGCTGACAGCTTGGAGCCTGGGGGGCTTCAGATTCTGTGTCTCCCCCTCTCTGCCCCCTCCGCAGCTCATGTGCACTCGCTCATGCGTGCTCTCTCTCTCTCTCAAAAATAAAAAAAAAGTAAATAAACTTAAAAATAAGGTCTATATGTTGATTGTATCCAACTTTGAAGATCAAAAAGAGAGAGTCACTATCTTTATATAATATCCTGTTAGTCTCTTCTCTCTTGCGTGCATATATTTCAGGGCATACATATTATTTTTTTGCAAACGGAGCTCATGCTATGTGTAATATTTTGTAACTTGTCTTTTTCACTGACTGTATCATGAGTGTGCTACTGTGTCATCACATACTCTTCCTTAATGGTTTCTTATTGGGTGCATGTCAGTCAGACACATGAATGTACAAGTTATTTAGCCAGTCTTCTGTTGAATATTTAAGTGTTTCTGATTTTTTTTCTTGTTATAAGTAATGCTGCAACAAACACACTTTAACATGTCTTTGTGTCTCCAGTTCTCGGAATAAATGTCAGGGAATGGCATGAATATTTTAAAGGCTTTTGGTCCAAACTATCAAATCTGACCACATCCTTTAAGGACCTTATTGAAAATGCTAGTTGTAGCACTCACACCTTTATCCTTGAAGGGTTTCAAGAAGTCACTTTCCCTGTTTCCCTATAGGACCCATTACGTGAATGCCTCTAGGATTCCTTTTCTCCCTTTGCATTCTTGATGGCAATGAACATGTTTACCTTTTGCACTTGACAGATTAGGGAGCAGAAACATAAGGTATTTTGTAATATGGTTTTACTTAGTAATCATCAGTCTTTTGCTTATTTTTGAATATCTGTGCCTGGTAAGCAATCATAGTAACCACAGTGAGACCCGAGGCAGCTTCATTTCATGGTTTCCAAAGCTGTGGTCTATAGAACATGTGGGAGCAAGTTCAAGTCAGCGTAGTAGACCTTTATTACTAAAGATGAGGCGCATTTGGGTTTGTATGTGCATGCCCTGTGTTGCCCGTCCTGTCAGGGAGAATAACGTAGATAGGGGAAAGGAGGGAGATGGTGGAGAGGGTAAATACTATTTCTTCTGGAGACAGAGCTTTAATGTATGAGCTCAGCGTTCTTCAGACAGCTGTGTGGTCCTAAACAAGCCTTGTCTTGTATGATTAATGTGTAACAGGGGCTCTCCTAATGGAATTAGGTCCTTGCCAAGATGAAGCAGTTGCTCCTCATTTATTCTTTTCATGTACACCTGCCTTCTTGATAAGCAAACGCCCGTTTACCCCTGTCTCCTTTAACCAGTATTAACCAGAAAATCTGACAGGCTGCTGTAGGTGGACTGTTGCCAGAGCTGACCCTGTTCTAAGTGCTGAGGAGATGGACGCTGGGTGAGAGTTAGAGACAGTGGCCTGTAAGGATTGGAAGAAACTTCAGAAATAGAGTTCTGAGGGCGCCTGGGGTCTCAGTCAGTTGAGCATCCGTCCACCTTGGGCTCAGGTCATGATCTCACAGTTTGAGAGTTCAAGCCCCACATCGG
Organism: Hyaena hyaena; assembly: GCF_003009895.1. NCBI lineage: Eukaryota > Metazoa > Chordata > Mammalia > Carnivora > Hyaenidae > Hyaena > Hyaena hyaena. The sequence continues at coordinate 7,401,394 of NW_024080635.1, read as the reverse complement.
GCTCACTGCTGTCACCTCAGAGCCTGGAGCCTGCTTTGGATTCTGTGTCTCCCTCTCTCTCTTACCTCTCCTTCTCTTGCCCTCTCTTACTCTCAATCTCTCTTTCCCTATCAAAAATAATAAACATTTTTTAAATTGTAAAGCAATTGAAATACAGTTCCAGCTTCTCATTTTATAGCACAGTCAGTCCCTGGCCTCAAAGAACATATAGTCTTTGGAGAAATAAGATACATACCCAGGAAAAGATTAAAAACCCGAACAAATTAAAAAACAGCACAGGGCAACGGCTTAGCGGCCAGCAAGGATCACCCACAGTAAAGGCTTTCACATTCGGAGGGAGGGAGGGCTCTGGGCCCTGGAGATCTGCACCTCATGCTGGAGGGCTTGTTTAGTTTGGTCTTTATTTTTTAACTGGGCCTTGAAGAGTGAGACTTGAAAATTGGAGGCCATTCCTCCCCAAGGGCTGGTATAATTATAGGCAGAAGATGTCTGGAAACAAGGAGAGGGTAATTTTGGCTGGTGCGATGAGGTTGTTAGAAGCACCCGTCATCCTTCAGCCACTTGGCTGTATGATTTGGAGATGATCTTAGTGAAGCCCCTTTTCTTACAAAACAAGCAACGTTGTAAGTTGTTTTTTGTTTTTGGGGGGTTTTTTTGAAGTGTAGTTGACATAATATTGAATTCGTTTCAGGTGTACAACATAGTGTGTCAACAATTATATACATTATGAAATGCTCACCATGATAAGCGTATTCTGTTATTGACTGTATTCCCTATGCTGTACATTTTGTTCCCGTGACTTATTTATTTCATAACTGGAAGTGTGTGCCTCTTAATCCCCTTCACCTATTTCACCTCTCCCTCTCCCGTTTGGCAACCACCAGTTTGTTCTCTGCATTATGAGTCTGTTTCTCTGTTTTTTGTTGTTGTTCATCTGTTTCTTTAGATTCCACATATAAGTGAGATCATACAGTATTTGTTTTTCTGTGTCTGGCTTATTTTACTTAATGTAACTATGTCTGTCCATGTTGTCACAAATGGCAAGATCTCATTCTTTTTTTTATGGCTGCATAATATTCCATTGTGTGTACACACCACATCTTTATCCATTCATCTATGGTGGACACCTGGGTCGCTTCCATAACACTGCAGGAAACATAGGGGGCAGATGTCTTTTCAGATTCGTATTTTTGTTTTCTTTGGGTGAATACCCAAAAGTGGAATTACTGGATTGTATGGTACTTCTTTTTAAAAAATTTTTTCAACGTTTTATTTATTTTTTTGAGAGAGAAAGACACAGAGCGTGAGCAGGGAAGGGGCAGAGAGAGAGGGAGACAGAATCCGAAGCAGGCTCCAGGCTCTGAGCTAGCTGTCAGCACAGAGCCTGACGCGGGGCTTGAACTCGTGAACGTGAGATCATGTCCTGAGCTGAAGTCGGCCGCTTAACCGACAGCACCCCCCAGGCGCCCTGACTGTATGGTACTTCTGTTGTTAGTGTTTTGAAGAGGCTCCAGACTACTTTCCAGAGGCTGCACCAGTTTACGTCCCCAGCAAGAGTGCATGAGGTTTCCCATTTCTCCACATTCTTGTCGGCACTTGGGATTTCTAGTTCTGGGTTGCCTTGCAGAGCTTGTAGCCTGTCACTAGCTCTGTGGAGTTCAGTGCTAAGCAGCAGACCTCAGGCTCCTCATCTTCCTGATGGGCTCATGGGGTCAAACCAGCAGCCCTAGAGATAGACACTGCGGTAGCTTCCTGGTGCAGGCATAGAGTGTGACTCAGAGAGTATTTGGTGAGGCTCCTTACCCCTAGGTGAAGTCCTGGCTGAGAAAAGATCGCCTCCTTTTTTTTTTGCACGGCTTACCTCTTAGGGAAATTTACTGCCCCCAAAGCCTTATATTTCTCTGAACTCTCTGTTAGGTCTTATTAAGTCTCTGGGTTTATAAAAACCCTGAAGTTACTGGCAGTGCCCATCGGAGACTTTTAAACCTTCAATGAAGTCATAGCACTGTGGGCTGTAATTCAAGTAATTCACAGAAGATAAGGATTATAAACATTTAGACACAACCATCTCTTTGCCTTTTCAGATACTTAAAAACACAATACCGCTTTCCACTAAAAGCTGACACTTGAATACTGTACTTTGTTTTGCTACCAGGTGTACTTCAGGATCCTCAGAGAGCGTTTTCCTCCTTAGCCTGCCTGAAAGACTCATGTTTGAGCCTCATTCTTTTGGTCAACAAGATTACCCCTTATTCAAATGTAAATATTTCCTCTTAATATGAAATAACTACCAACCATTTCTATTACAGCTTCCCTGAGTTGAGTGGGATGAGGGAGAAGATGAGATAGAGTTAGGGTCTGGAGTGGTTAAGAGGGATCCTTACACCTGGCAGTTGCGTTTTGAAGGTGGCCTGCTGGTCGGAGTGGAGACCTGCAGAAACGCTGCTCTGAATGACCCCCTCCCCTCCGTCGATCGCCTGTCCCCTTATTCCCACACCTCTGGCCAGCCCTGCCCACCTTGGGTGATAGACATGTCCTTCATCCAGGGACCCGGAATGATAGATCCTCTGATAGGCTGGAGGCTGGGGGCCCAGTGCAGGCGGGCAGGGAGGGGTGTGGAGAGGAGCGAGGCAGGCTCCCACCCGGGGGGCTCCACATCTAGCAGAGAATGGATGTGACAGGGCATTGGAGATCCAGCTGCCAGTCCCGGCTCTGCTCCCACACAAACCTCAGCAAACCCCTCTCCTTCCCCGAGCCTCACCTTCCCCATCAAGGACCTGAATTTTACCTCTGAGGGCTCTTCTGGCTCTGGTGTGGTGGCATCTGCCATCGGGCCTTGCTCTCAGTCCTGTGCTGCCCCCCCCCCCCCCCGCCCCACCTTGGAGTCCCAAGGCTTCTCAGCAAGTGCGACGACTCCCCAGGCTCTGGCCTAGGACTTGGGGACTGTAGTGGCCCAGTGTCCCACCTCCCCCCAATAGAGCTCAGCCACAGGTGTTTCCCACCCCGTCCTGACCTTTGCTGTGCCCCTCCCCCTAGCCTCCTCCCCCCCTCCCCCGCACAGTTGAGCTACTAGCCTACCCCACTCTGGGGTCCTAATTCCAGAAAGAGGAGACCTCAGGTTACATGAGCCCCCCACCCCTCCACCGTCACTGGGAGTGAGGTAGTTGCCGGAGGTCAGAGGTGGCTTCACAGATTACAGGTTGGGTGCTGTCTTTTAAAATCACCGTAAAAGTGGCCAGGAGAGGGGTCTGGACCTGATAGGTCACATTCTGAGTTGATTAGGACCCTGCCTGGTCCAATGCGGCAAAAGTGACAGAGTCAGTAGACACACAGACTCTAGCTCTGCCATGGTGCCCACGTCCCACGCGGGGACACTGCTGGGTAGACCTCGGTGGGGTGCAGGGGGTGCCACAGGACCTGGGCCAGCAGGAAGGGCACTGATTTCCCACCTGAGCGTTTACCGAAGTTTTTTCTTTTCAGTTTTTTTTTTTTTGGCGGGGGGGGGGCGGGGGGGGATGAGATTGCAGTTCTAGATAGAGTGAAGTTCCTTTTTGTATCTTAATCGTCTATTGTATGGGAAGAAAGTAGGATTTAGCTCTGATAAAAGGATCTGAGCTTATGGATGCATTGGTTTTTTTTTTCCTCTTTCTTTTGATCCCTATTTATAGAAATCAGTTTTAAGGGTTATAAACTGTGACTTCTGCCTCATTTTCTTCCTGACCACAGGTTTCTAATTCAGGTGGTAGCTATCGACATTTTAATAAAATCCCATGAATGCATTTGAGGATTTAGCCTTAACCTCTAACACCATGTAGTCAGTACTTCCTGTGCTTCACACCAAAAGGTATACCATTAAGGCAAGTAGTAGTTACTTGTCTAATAAATGTTCCTGGCACTTAGACTAGCCTGATCCAGTTTAATTTACTAGTTCATATAATTCTTTTAAAACGTGTATGCATTTTTCTGTTGAGCATATCTCAAAAATTGAGAGATATTTTAGAAACTAGAAACTGTATAGTGTATCCATACAAGGGAATATTATACAGCAGGTAAATTGTTTATGCAAAATTCCTAAGGGTGTAGGAAGGTACTTAAGATGTGCATACTGTGTATGTGGGGCTCTCTCACCAATACTAAAAAATATTGACTTGTATGGAGAAAGAGAAAGTAGAAACACAGAACAGAAGGAAACCAATTGTGAACAGTGACTGGTTCTGTCTGGATGAGAGGATTAATAATTATTTTACCTTTTTTTCCTGTATTTATGCTTTTCTGTTATATGCAGTTCTTAATATTGCCTGAGTGTTAATTTCCCAATAAAAAATACATTTAATAAGGGATTGTAAATTACCACCTACCTCAGTGAAAATATAAAATATAGTGAGCATTGAGGGGGTGCCTGAGTGACTCAGTTAAACGTCCGACTTCAGCTCAGGTCATGATCTTGCAGTTTGCAAGTTTGAGCCTGGCGTTGGGCTCTGTGCTGTCAGCACAGAACCTGCTTTAGATCCTTTGTCCCCCCGCCCACCCCTCCCTCCCCTGCTTGTGCGCACTCTGTCTCTCAAAAATAAATTAACATTAAAGTAAATAAATAAATAAAATATAGTGAACATTTGGGGCACCTGGGTGGCTCAGTAGGTTAAGCATCTGACTCTTGATCACAGCTCAAGTCTTGATCTCCGGATCATGAGTTCAAGCCCTGCATTGGCCTCCGCACTGGGTGTGAAGCCTACTTTAAATTAAAAAAAAAAAAACAAAAAAAACCACACATATATATATATACACACACACACATATATATATAAATATATGTTGTATATATTATTGTCTCTCAGAGAAAGCATCAGTTTTTTCTAGGTTTATTTATTTTGAGAGAGACTGCACAAGTGGGGAACAGGCAAAGAGAGGAAGAGGGAGAGAATCCCAAGCAGTCTCTCCCAGCTGTTGCCAGCGCAGAGTCCAGTGTGGGGCTTGAACCCACAAAACCCCAAGATCATGACCTGAGCTGAAACCAAGAGTCAGACACTTAACCAACTGAGCCACCAAGGCCCCCTGAGAAGGCTTTAATCTAACCTTGAATGTTCACTATACATGTATGATATAACATTCAAGGTTAGCTTAATGCTTTCTCTGGGAGACAAAAAAAATTTCTCCTAGGAAGTTTTAAAAATTCCTGAGAGTTTTCCATTTAGCACTTTAAGGTATCTTGCATATCACCATGCGGTGTTTGTACAGATTGGCATTTCTTAAACTGGGAATGCAGGGGTCAGCTCACAGCTTTGCTGTAGCTGTTTGGAGAACATGTAATTCAGAATTTTACAGAATTAGGGGCGCCTGGGTGGCTTAGTCGGTTAGGCGTCCGACTTTCGCTTAGGTCATGATCTCGCGGTTCGTGGGTTCGAGCCCCGCCTCGGGCTCTGTGCTGACTGCCAGCTCAGAGCCTGGAGCCTGTTTCAGATTCTGTGTCTCCCTCTCTCTCTGACCCTCCCCTGCTCACGCTGTCTCTCTCTCCTATAAATAAATAAAACACTGAAAAATTAAAAAAAAAAAAAGAATTTTACAGAATTAATGGCAGTGATGAAAATCCTGTAGCATTTTTAGTTTATTTATTTATTGCGAGAGAGCACAAGCAGAGGAGCTCCAGAGAGAGAGGGAGAGAGAGAATCCCAAGCAGGCTCCACACTGTCAGTATGGAGCCTCATGCAGAGCTTGAACTCACAAACTGTGAGATCATGACCTAAGCTGAAATCAAGAGTTGGACGCTTAGCCGACTGAGCCACCTAGGCGCCCTGAACATCCTGAACCATTTGAATTGTACTTCCCTGTCTTATAAAATTAGGTTATTTTATTTTAAAAATAAACTTTACTTAAGTGTAACACACACAAACGTGCCCAAATCCAAAGTATACAATTTATGAATTTTCATAACCCCTGTAACCGTGCCGTTCTGTTTTTTGTTGTATTGTCTTTGACAAAATTTCATAATTCTACATAAGAAAATATATTGGTGTTCTGGGTTCTATGGTCTCTGGAAGTTACAGTTAAGATATTTTGCATTTTTGTTCTCATGATTGTGTTAACTCTCCAATGTTTTACATTTTTCAAGGAGCTCTAAGTTTTCATTCAGATTATTGTCGTTATTTTTAGTTCAGGATACAAAAATTGGCCTTTATTGATTAAAGACACAAAAAAGTGAAAACGGCAAAATTACTGACATCTGGCCTCAGCAGATTTAATTTTTCTTTCGTTCCCAACTGTGGCCGTGCTTTGCCCCCGTGGCTGGTTGTGGGGAACTTGATTCCATGCTTCTGCGTATGATACGGCTCAGGTTGCTAATCTGAAGAAACAGGTCGGCAGCCAGCGGTAAGTGTGTCAGGCCTAGAAATCCTAGACCAAGCCGGGAGCAACTTTAGAAGTCATTAGCCTCAGATAGGGAAACTGAGGCCTGGAAGGCTACATGCCTTGCCCAGGGTGGCAGAGTTGGCACCAAGGCTGAATCTAGAATCCTGATCCTAAACCCCATTAGTAAACCACACTAATAAGCCTCTAGTCTCCTCTTAAAACTCACCCTTTCTGCTAAAAATGCAATCCTCAGACTTTGAAATTAACTTTTCTCCAGCAAAATGAATAACGTAACGTGTTTTTCAGCCAAACTTCTTAATGGAGATAACCTGACAGCGTCGACCTGCTTTGGGTTATTTCAGGTGAATGAGGGATAGTGTGGGGATGGTATAAATGCCAGTCTGTAATTGTTCAGAGCAGGTCTGGGAGGCCGTTCAACAGGAATAACCCTGGCAATGGGGAGAATGTGGTGTGATGTTGACTTGTGACCCCTTCCCTGGGGAGTGAGCAATGTCAGGAGACCCAGTGGTGTTCTGGGTCGCCAGTCCCTTCCTGGACACGGGACAGGGGGATAGGCTACTGTTCCTGGGCAGTGACCATCGATGACTTAATGACTTTTTGTTTTTGAGATTTCATTTCAGCTGACTAAAGGTAGATGGTAAATAGAGCTGCTCTTTGGTTTTCTAAGGGAGGCCGGGCAACATATATTTAGTACATGTTGATCCCTGTGGTGGCCCTGGGGACTGCGTGCTTAACAAAACATGGCCGTAAGGACTGGTCTGTGGGGCTGGCAGTCCCAAGGAGAAGTCACCACTGCCATCTGGAAATCTTGGTTCTGTTGGAATGTTGGAGTCAGTGAAATGCACAAGGGTCTCATCACGGCAGACGGATTTTTGCCTGCCTGTTTGTTGGAAAGGATGGACAACCTCGGCCTGACCTTCAGTGCCACCCTCCACAGTCCCAATCACCAGACCCTTTCTACCCTCTCTCACTCTCTTCCCAGAGTCCAAGCTTTCCTCAGAGCCCAAGCTGATGATTCTGTCCCCAAATAGCTATGACCGTCCTTAGTTATGAGCATGTTTTCCCTTGTTTAGAATGCCCCCTCCCCCCCTCTACTTCTTCAGATCCTGCCTAGCCTTCGAGGCCCAACCTGACTCATCATCTCTTGTCAGAGCGCCTGTGGTACTTCTGCCCATACCTGGGGGTGATGACCGAGCCATGGCTCAGACTGCTGGGGAAGAGACTGGGTTCCCGAGCCTGCGTAACTACGGGCTGGAACCTTGCCTGGATCTAGACTTCTTCATCTGTGAAAATAGGACGAATAACCTGCCCTTGGCCCACGGTTGTGCAGACTAAACGAGTTCATGGCATTAGAGCCTGTAGGACAGTGCCAGGCACATAAGTTCTCATTAAATCTTAGTTAGCATTCCTTCTCGAGTGTATTTAATCACGGCCTTCCTTGTGTCAGTGTTTAATCACTTTAAGTAGCTGCTCGTTGGCCCCTAGTGAAATTATAAAGACCTCTCATGAAGAGTCTTGATTTTCTACTTTCTGTTGACGCTTTTCAGTCCTACATGTGCATATGAGAGTCCCCCAAGACATATTGCTTAAAACGAAGCTATTACTATATTAGAGAAAATAGATGGAACCAAAGTAAGGAACTGAAGAGAGAAGATAGGCTTCAGTTCACAGATGGAGTCTGCTTCCGATTTTCAGTGTGTCATTTGTTCCTTTTTTCATTGTTGTTGAGTCTCAGGAGCCCTGCTGTCACAGTCCCCCCAAGTGTGAACATCATTTAGCAAGGATGCTAGCAATTTCAGACGTTGTCTTAGACATTCTTCTCTAGGCCCATGGTGGGAGGGAATCTCAGATGGTAAATTTTGCTCTGGCAGAATGTACCAGAGCAGGTGGGTCACAAGCCGGCTGTTACTAATACATCCCCCTTGCTGAGGGGCATTGGAAATTCACCAGGGGATGCAGGTATTGTGGGCGGTGGCGGTGGGGTGGGAACCCAAGCCTTCAGGAACTCACAAGCACCTCACCTGTCCGTGTTCACAAACATTTGGAGGAAACCCACAGCTACTCTCTGGTGGTGGGAAGAGGTGGGGATGGAGGCAGAAAGAAGCACTCACTAAAGAGCCAGTCACAGGCAGGCATCCAGGTGCTGGCAGGAGCTACTGGAGGGAGGGGTCTTCTGCCCTCAAGCCAGGGTCTGGGGCTTGAGCCAGGCTCTCCGGCAGAGCCCCGCGGGTGTCCTTTCTGGGATGTAAATGCCACATCTCTCCCTCTCCTAGGCTGGAACAAGATATTAAAAAGTTAAAGGCTGACCTGCAGGCCAGCAGACAAGTGGAACAGGAGCTTCGCAGTCAGATCAGCTCCCTCTCCAGCACCGAGCGGGGGATCCGCTCAGAAATGGGCCAGCTCCGGCAGGAGAATGAGCTGCTGCAGAACAAGTACGTGCACTGCAGGGGCCTTTGGGTGGGGGCCAGGCTGCCGCGCTGTCCCTGTGGCTTGGAGCACAAGATCTGTGATGACGGAGGGACCTGGCAAAGACAGGGTTTACAATGAAGTGTTTAAAATACTCAATTTAGTCCTGGGTAGCCAACATATTATAAAATCTAGAAAAACTTATTGCAACAGGTTTTTAATTGCTGTTTTTTCTTTTAATAAGTTCTCTTAGTTTAAAATAGTTAATTGAGCTTTTGTGATCATATAAGTAAAAGTGACGAGAAGTTCTGCCACAATATGAAGATCTTGCTCCTTTGAGTGAAAGGTTCCAGAGGAATGGACTCTATTTACTTTGATCTCTGGAACTAAAAAATGACATTGAACTTTGATTTTATTTGAAGAGGCAAGCAAAAAGCCAGCTCTTCTGTGTGAATTTGTTTATGTGTTCCATTGATTCATCCTGGAATTTCTTCTTGACTCAATATGAATCTGTCATTTTTTTTTTCTTTAATCTCAGCAGTGTATCCCTGGAGTGGTGATTACTATTCTAGGCTCTGGGCTTTCCCCATTGAAAGAGAAGTCCTTCACCATTTTTGAGCAACATAACTCAAGAGCTCGAGCATTATAAGCAGATAACTTCTCCGTTGCTCCTGACTCACATATGGGAAGGCTCTAGCACTGATACACAGAGAACACCTCACCCTACACTGATATACTGATATCAACTCACCTTATATTGATAGGTGGAGCCGGGGGTGGAGGGGGTAGGGAAGGGAATATGGCTAAAAATTTCTGTCTGAAATGAAGCACCATGTGACTCTAACTCCAGAATCTATTTTGGGATCCTCAGAAAACATCTTGAAGCTGGAAAGGAAAGGCTGTATTCAGGCAAAGAGAAACCTCCTCCTCCCACCCTTGACCTCAGTGTCATGGGGGGGGGTGGGCTGGATAAAGTTTCTTCAGGGTGCTTTGGGGTGCTAGACTTCGCTCTACAACTATCTTTCCCTCTGATGGAAACTCCTTTTATCCTTTTTTCTGGATTACCTTCTGTAGATCACTAGGTCTTCCTCTGTGCTTTGGTAGGCTGCATATCTGTGGCTGTTTAGGAATTGTTAAATAACGACAACATTATGTTTTTCCCAGGCACTCTGGGAGCTGCAGCATTTATGATTTGCTGCTCCCAAGAGGAGCTGTGTTTCTCTGGGGTTCCTAGTGGGCATTTCTTTCTAATCACAAACCTCTGTGATGATCATCTCCGTATAGATTACATAATGCCGTGCAAATGAAACAAAAAGACAAGCAGAATATCAGCCAGCTGGAGAAAAAGCTAAAAGCTGAGCAGGAAGCCCGAAGTTTTGTAGAAAAGCAGTTAATGGAGGAGAAAAAAAGGAAGAAGTTAGAGGAAGCCACTGCCGCCAGGGCCGTTGCATTTGCTGCTGCGTCAAGGTATGTCCCTGTCCCCTGGGCATGTCTCCGAGGTTGGCCTGCCTTGTGGCAAGACAGGCTCAGGGATTTGAGGCCTTGGGCAGGACTGGAATAGAACGGTGCTTCATGAGCTGGCCTAGCCCCGTCTATGCGTCTGTGCAAGTCACATCGCCTTGTCACAGCTTCATCCTTCAGCGACCTCGTCTGTCCCACAGCCGAGAGGCAAACCGCTGCTTGTAAATGGATTTCCAGTCGCTCTGCGTGTGGCCAGTAACTACTACACGCTTGGAGAGATTCCCGTCTGGGATTCTCTTCCCTTTGTAGAACTGTCGGTACCCTTCACTCTCAGGTGTGTGTGTTTCTGGAGTTTTTATCTTAGAAGAGAGGGAAATGTTGCCTGCCCAGGTATTTGTACTGGCCACCCCTGTCTTTGTTGGATGTCAGCAAACTGTCAAATGAGCTGGGAAAGATGAAAAGAAACTTAGGTCCCCATTAGAGATCATTGTATTTGTGAAGTCAGGGGAATTGGGCACTACTTCTGTACCATTGAAAAGTATGCAAGGACTCCAGAAACTGACATGTAACTACCACCTGAATTTCAGCAGGACAGAGGATCGTTTAGAGAACTTTGGGGCAAGGGTAGAGCGGTTGGGGAGTGGGGGGTTTCTACTTCATTTTATCACTCTTTCTTTTCTGTGTTTTTTTTTTGACTACTGAAGTCCATCTGTATGGTAGGGGTTAGTTATGGGTTTACAGTTGCAGAGCGAGGGTACGTTATTATTTATTTCATTTTAAGTTTTTATCCTAATTTGTATCTATGTGATACAGTTCTACTGTCATTCTTCCTTAAGTTTTGCTCTTTGCCTTGTGGCATGTTAAAAGCCTTCCCTTGGGTTCTGTAGAGTAACTAATGGACCATCATTTTGCATTTAAGGAAATAATAGCTGGAGAGAACTCTTTCTTCCTGTGTGAGCCCGCCTTGGCCAGCGGACTCTCTAGTCCATATAGCTGAGCTCACGTAGCCCATTAGCACCTATAAAGATTCACAGGACATGTTACCAGCCTGCCTAGCATGTGGGTGGTCTGTTTGTTCCTGTGTTTAAAGATTTGGAAGCACAGACTTCTGAAAAAAGCACAAGTTTCCGAAGCACTTACACTGGCAGGAGATTTTTCTGAACTCTCTCATCTGGTATGGCTGGTGCTGTTCTTAATTTGTCTGGCACCTACCCTGAAAAAAATGTCCACTGGGGAAGATAAGACAGTCACTTAGCCAAGTCGTTCAGTGCCTTCTTCCTGAGGGTCAGGACCTTGGTTTCAGTCTCTTCTCTGACTGCCTTTTGCTTCCAGTCAAGCTTGTTGGCTTTGGTCCTTTCCTTAGATGGCTCCTATTTGCCATCACGGATGTAGAGGCTGTTTGTATTCCCAAGTAAATCTCTAGCCGTAAGTCTCTCACTGGACCTTCCTTTTTGGTAGGCATAGGACACCTGCTTTCTCTATCTGGCTGTCTCTGAGATCTAAACGCTTAATCAGCTTTGGAGTGGCCATTGCCATCACCTTTTTAGTTTGTCCTTACTACAGCCCTGAGAAGCAGCCTGGTGCCAACGCAAGGAAGGTGAACTTGGCCTATGCATAGACCCTCAAAAGTGAAAACTTTTTAGCTCGCTGCCCCCTGCTGGAGATAGCACATGCCCGGGTCTCTCTTGCTCAGCACGTGGGCACCGTCTCAGGTCATAGGGCCTGGTGGGAAGCTGGCTGCGTTAGGAAGCTGGAAAATCTCAGTTCTTGTCACAGTTCTAAGACCTACCGGCTAGGTGGTGTTGGACTGGTGTTATATCCGTATGGTCTCAGTTGTCTTATCTGGAAAATGGGACACTATCTCCTACCCTTGCAAAGAAGGCAAAATGGGTAAAGTGCCTCACTTGATGCCTCGCTTATATTAGATACCCAATTAATGATCGTTATTTTAGATCATTGTTGAAACAATCAAGGAACAGAGAATGAGCAGCCTGAGCCAAAAACTAAAAGCTGACTGACCCTGGAGTATATAAGAGAAATATCAATCCTGCAGTGTAAGTAAACCTATAGTCATTTAAATCCTTTTCTTTCCTTCTCTTCTTTTTCAAAAGGGGGGAGTGCACCGAAACCTTACGGAATCGGATCAGGGAATTAGAAGCAGAGGGCAAGAAGCTCACGATGGACATGAAGGTGAAAGAAGACCAGATCAGAGAACTAGAACTGAAAGTTCAGGTATGCGAGACACAGAGGACTTTCTCGTCCTTGGTTCCTCTTCTATGTTAGCCCTGTGCCCAGTGCTGCAGTGTGGAGATGGGGCCTTTGGATAATAGGCCAAATCCCACTGTACCTGAGAATCTCTGTAAGCCAGAAAGAAGCTCTAGCCTCGTGCAGCTCATTCCGGTCATATTTAATCACCTGGATTCTAATACAACCAGAGATGCTAATGGTTCTTTTACATGGTTTATACCAGAATTTGACTTCCTGTAGACTCATCTCATTTTTTCAGGCTATAGGCCAGACTGGTGATCTTTGGAACTTGTCTCCCTCTTCTTAGCCCTAAACCTCAGTCCGTCACCAAGAAATTGACCGCTCTGGATGGCTCTGAGCCTTGCTGGTTGCAGCTCTGAGCAGTGCATGGCAGGGAAAGCTGCCAGTGCTATGGACACAACCGGTTTTCTCAGCCATGTGTACTTTAGCCAAGAATCAGGCATTGGTTCTGCAAAGGGACACTTAAAAGCAGTGTCAGGCCACCTGGCTGGCTCAGTTGGTTAAGCGCCCGATTCTTGATTTCAGCTCAGGCCGTGATCTCAGGGTTCGTGGGATCGAGCCCCACGTCGAGCTCTGCGCTGACAGCAAGGAGCCTGCTTGAGAGTCTCTCTCTGCCCCTCCCCTACTTGTGCGCGCGTGCACGCGCGCTCTCTCTCTCTTTCTCTCTCTCTCTCTTTCAAATAAATAAACTTAAAAAAAAAAAAGGAGAAGTTGATAGAGTAGACTGCACAGCCTGGAGACCACACTTAAAGTGTGCAGTAAAAGTGGCAGCAGCAATGGATGGGACTGTGAGGGTTAGCCAGAAAAAAGGTTTTGGAACAGCTAAATGACTAGAAAAAAAATGAGCAGCTCCTCTCCTAACACACAAAGAAATTCCAGATGAAGAGTTCAATCCAGGGGAAAAAAGAAGCATTTTGTTTTTAACAAGGTGAAAATATACCAGAATTTATTTGATCTTGAAACTGGGAAAAACTTTCTAAACAAAATAATGGGGATAAAAATCACAAAATGAGAAAAACAAGTGAAAAAAATCTGTTGGGAGGGCACAGGTCTTGCAACAAATATAAGGAATTAATACTCTTGATATGCAAGGAGCTCGTAACATTTGTTAAGTGAAGCTCACATAGTTGGAAAAATAGGCAAAGAATGTGAACAAACAATTCACAGAAGAAAAACAAATGGCTGAGAATATAAGAATATATCTTCATCAATCACCAAAGACCAACAGATTAAAATTAGTACCCTTTATCTCCTGTGAAATTTCTGGGTTTTTAATTGCATTATACTTGGCACACGACGTCAGTTGCAAGTGTACGATGCGGCGATCCCACCCAACTCTGCGTGTCATGCCGTGTTCAGCGCAGGTGTCCGCATACACCACTAAGTCGTGGTTGCTGTATCGTGGACCATATTCCTTATTCTGTACCTTTTTGTTCTCATGACTTATTTATTCCATAACTGGAAGCCCGTACTTCCCACTTCCCCTCACCCCTTCTGCCTGCCTCACAATCCCCCTACCCTCTGGCAACCACCAGTTCTCCGTGTCTGTGGGTCTGTTTCTGCTTTCATTTGTTTGTTTATTCATTTGTTTTGTTTTTTTTAGATTCCTTATATCAGTGCAATCATGTGATACTTGTTTTTCTCTGGCTTATTTCACTTAGCATAGTATCTTCTAGGTCCCTCCATGTTGTCACAAATGGCAAGATCTTATTTTTTTTTATCGCTGAGCAGTATCCTTCTGTGTGTGTGTGTGTGTGTGTGTGTGTGTGTGTGTGTGTGTGCATGCGTGCACGCGCCCAAGTGCGCACACGTGTTTTTACACATACCATATTTTCTTCATCCATTCAGCTCCTGATGGACACTCAGGTTGCTTCCACATCTTGGCTATTGTAAATAATGCTACAAAAAAAACATAGGGGTGCATGTTTAGTGTTTTTGTTTCTGTGGGTAAATAGCCAGGAGTGGAATTACTAGATCGTCTGGTATTTTTACTTTTAATTTTTTTGTGGAACCTCCGTACTGGCTGCACCAGTTTACATTCCCACCAGCAGTGCCCAAGGGTTCCCTTTCTCCATATCCTCACCACACTTGGTATCTCTGGTCTTTTTGATACTAGCCTGACAAGTATAAGGTGATTTTATTGTTTTGCATTTTTCTGATGATTAATGACGTTGAACATCTTTTCATAGTATGTCTTCTTTGCAAAAATGCCTATTCAGATCCTCTGCCCATTTTTAATCAGGTTTTTTTGGGGGGGTTTTAGAGTTATAAAAGTTCTTTATATATTTTGGATATTAACCCCTTACTGAATAGATCTTTTGCACATATCTTCTTCCATGCAGTAGGTTGCCTCCTCATTTCGCAAAGGTCTTTATTTTGGTGTAGTTGCAATAGTTTATTTTTGCTTTTATTTCTTAACCATTGTGAAATTAGCAAAGAATTTTTAAATGATCATATCAGCCTGGATGAGGATAAATGAAATAGGACTCATAATTGCTGGCAGAAGTATAACTTTCTGGAAAAGTTCATATACCTTTTAAGTATTTCCTTTTTTATTTATTTATTTAATGTTTTAGTTTTTTCAGAGAGAGAGAAAGAGACAGTGTGAGCAGGGGAGGGTCAGAGAGAGAGGGAGACACAGAATCCAAAACAGGCTCCAGGCTCTGAGCTAGCTGTCGGCACAGAGCCCGACTCAGGGCTTGAACCCACCAACTGTGAGATCATGACCTGAGCCGAAGTTGGACTCTTAACCGACTAAGCCACCCAGGTGCCCCAGTATTTCCATTTTTAGAACTCCTGCCTATGATAAACATTTGAAAATCTCATCATTGATTGATAACAAAGATGTTCATCATAGTGGTATATAAATGAAAACAAAATCTTAGCAAAGGGAGATTCATTTAATAAATTATGGTACATATACAAGAATATCATACAGCCATTAAAAATTACATTTTCAAAAACCAGTTGAGATTTACAAAACTGTCTACAAAAACTACATACAGTGTGATCTCATTTATGCTAAAAGATACACACATGCTTATAAAACGCTAAAAGGAAATATTTTTTACACTGTCAGGAGTTTGAGTAATTTTCATGTTCTTCTTTGAGCTTTAATATATTTCTAAATCCTAATAAGTGTGGATTTCTCTTAAAATGAAAAACTAAAATATCTGTATGTGTACATGTATGTTTATATTTATATTTAAATATATGTATTTATTGGCTACATGACTGGATGTTTTAAGTGGGCTTACTCTGCAATATGTCCTATCAAAATAATGAACATTTTTACACTTTTTAGTACAAATTGAGAATAGAGTTTTGGCAAATTTGATTACAGCATTACAGCAACATTTGCAACTGGCAGCAAGGAAAAAGTTCTTCGTGGTTCTGAATTAGGCTTGTAAGAAAGTGTTTTATTTGGAAACAGAGTCCACTGTTACTAGAAACAGCCCACCACTGTCAAATTCATCTACTACAATATTTTTGTGTGTCATACCATCATATAAATACGTTTTTGGATTCCCTATAAGTGGTAAGAGTCTTAACCCATGCAAACACCAGGATTCTGTCTTCTCAGGGCCAGGCCAGTAGTAGCAGGATTTTATTTGTGATTTCAGGCTAATTTGTAGACATCGATGCCAAAACTATCTTGTAACATCTTGCTGCTTTGATGATGTTGATAGGAGCTTCGGAAGTATAAGGAGAATGAGAAGGACACCGAGGTGTTAATGTCAGCCCTCTCAGCCATGCAAGACAAAACACAGCACCTGGAGAACAGTCTGAGCGCGGAGACGAGAGTCAAGCTGGACCTGTTCTCTGCCCTAGGGGACGCAAAGCGACAGCTGGAGATCGCCCAAGGTAGGAGAGTAGCGGGCCCCAGAGGAGGTGGCGTGACCCACAGTGTGGGAACGCAGAGAGCACGGGTCGCTTAGAGCTCGGAACCAAAGACGTTCCATTTACTTTGTAAGTTCCCGCGACATCGAGGAATGATCACATTCATTCATTCTGCAGGCATACTTTGAGGTGAGAGTATGTCAAGTGCAGGGCATACAGAGGAGAAGGAGGAGCTTCTGGGCTCAAGGAGTTCACGGTGTTGTGGAAGAACTAGACAACTGCAGAGTCACCCAGAGGTGCTGGCGTAGAAACATACAGAGGGGCAGGGACTGAGTCAATCTGGGGGTTAGAGAGGGCTGTTTCCCTGGGGAGCAGATGTCTGAGCTGGGTTTTGAATGATGAGGGGGGCTTAGCTCAGTGAGGAAGCAGTGAGGGGGCGAGGGGCAGGGAGGCCTCTGGATAGAACAGACCACTTGGGGGAGGCCAGGGAAGCTAGGGAGGCCTGCCATGTCCCAGGCCGCAGCTGGCTCTGCAGGTTTACAAATGAGGGAGCACTGGGAGCAGCATCTGGAGAGCAGGCTGTGACTCCACAGCTACTTCCTGCGGCCCTACTGTGCGCCAGGCACTCTGTAGCTACTTCCTGAGACCCTACTGTGCGCCAGGCACTCTGCAGCCACTTCCTGAAGCCCTACTATGTGCTGGCCACTCCACAGCTACTTCCTGAGGCTCTACTGTGTGCCGGGCACTCCACAGCTACTTCCCTAGGCCCTACTGTGTGCTGGCCACTCTGCAGCTGCTTCCCGAGGCCCTACTGTGTGCTGGCCACTCCGCAGCTACTTCCCGAGGCCCTACTGTGTGCTGGCCACTCCCCAACTACTTCCTGAGGCCCTTCTGTGTGCCAGGCACTCTGCAGCTACTTCCCTAGGCCCTGTTGCATGCCGGGCACTGTGAGACACCCCAGGGGGACAGGCAGTAACAAGCAGGCATAGAGTGTATCAGGTGCTGATGGATGCCTGGTACCCAGGCAGGATGTGTGAGTGTCTATGTGGAGCTTCTAGTTTGACACAGTGGTTGTGGAAGACCCTTGGAATAGGTAGCATTTGAGCAGAGGCTACAAATGAGGGAGTGAGGGAACCACATAAAGCTAAATCCGCGGGGGTGGCGGGGGGAAGCGTTCAGGTGGCAGGCATGTGGGGCCGTAGCCTGAGGGTTGGGGAGGCCTGCTGCCATCAGAGCCACGGTTTGCCAGACTTTGTAGCCCATGGAAAGAACTGGGCCTTTACTCTGAGTGGCCCGGGAAGCTTTGGGAGGCTTCTGAATAGAGGCGTGATCAAACCTGATGAAAAGAAATTTGAATTTTATCCAAGAAATTAATTAGCCACCATAGATTACTGGGGAAAAAAAATTCAAACAGCTATCTGACTTAGGAGGAAAAGAAGATTCAACAGGCACTTAAGGAACATTCGAAGCATGGGTACTAGAAGCTGAAGGGGAGACAGATGAACACAACGCAGTCTGTTGAGGGATCTACTGGGGCAGCGGGGCTCAGACTTTCTGGGCTTAGAGACCCCTTGACACTAAAAATTATTGAGTAACCCAAGGAGATTTTTTTCAAGTGGGTTATATCTCTCAATACTTACGTATTAAAAATTAGAACTTAAAACATGTATTCATTTTTAAATAGCATACTACACATATAACTTGGTAACATTTTTATGAAAAATAACTGTATTTTCCCAAAGTCAAAAAAAAAAAAAAAGAGGAAAAATGGCATTGTTTTACATTGAGCCAATCTCTTTAATTTCTCGTTTCATAGAAGATAGTTCCATTCTCATCTCTGTTTCTACATTCGGCCTGTTGTAATTTTACTTGCATGGGGTTTTTGGAAGACTCCACTTACCCCCAGGAGGGAATAAGTGTAGAGAAGGCAGACGGTGTGTTACTATTACCTAGAAGATGGTCTGGCCCCTGTGGCCGCTGTGTGCAGCAGAAA
This sequence comes from Hyaena hyaena, assembly GCF_003009895.1. Taxonomy (NCBI): domain Eukaryota; kingdom Metazoa; phylum Chordata; class Mammalia; order Carnivora; family Hyaenidae; genus Hyaena; species Hyaena hyaena. The sequence continues at coordinate 7,383,063 of NW_024080635.1, read as the reverse complement.
GGCCTACTGCCATTGGGTAGAGGTAGGGGCCTTGAAAGGCCAGAGCAGTGATCGGGGATGACTTCATGAGGGAGGGGATATTGTGTGGGCTTTGAAGGATGGATTCTGAGAGTAGAGAAATGTCAGAGGAAGGCCTTTGTCACCTGGGGGTAGGGGGGCGTCAAGCAAAGGAAAGAAAGCACTGGGAGTGTCCAGGTGAGCAGTGGCCTCACACTGGAGGATGTGGGAGATTAGGGGGACCGTGAATGAAGCCAGACCAGACCGCGTGTTCCCTAGATTGTTCAGGAGGGAAGAAGTGATATGTTCTGGCCCTTATTTCGGCAATGGCTTTCTGAGAGCAGGGTGAACGGTGGATTTGGAAGGTGAGATTGAGCGGAGGCAGATAGACCTGCCAGGCAGATGTGACTGGCTTTTGTCTCAGAGGTTGGGGGGGGTCCAGGAAGGGAGCAAAGGGGGGATGTGGGAGGAAGAAGTTGCTGGAAGCAGAGAAGAGCAGAACAGAATCAGAGAATGAGAAGAGAATGAGTTTGGTTGGAGATGCTCTGATTCAGTGTCGTTTCCCGGACACCCAGGGGAAAGATTGCCGTCAGTCAGGGGGCATTTGGGGTCAAATCCCCAGAGAGAGTGGGGATGTAGAAGTTGTGAGAAATTAATGGAGCCAGGGGAGTGGCTTGGGGTGGCCCAGGTGGTGGAGCAAGAAGAGATGCAGGTTGGGAGTCGCGCTTATTAAATCTGGGGGCTCAGGGAAAAGCATTGAAAAAGAAGAGAACTTCTGGGGCGCCTGGCTGGCTCAGTTGGAAGAACATGCAGCTTTTCATCTCAGGGTAATGAGTTCAAGCCCCACGTTGGGTGTAGAGATTACTTAAATAAACTTAAAAAAAATTTTTTTTAAATAAATAAAGCTGAGCTTGTGGCCACATACGGGCTTCTTTGCCCTCCGGGCCCAGCTGGCTGAGAAGGACCCACCTCATTTCAGTTGCTTGGATTCTCACAGTGGGAGGACAGCCCCCTGAGTGCAGGAGCACCTGGCCTCTGAGTGGCCAAGGGGAGTTTGGCTTCCGGGCACAGACTGGGCTCCAGGGTTGGCCCAGGAATTCTTGTAAAGCAAAAAAAAGGAAAGGGAACTGCCTTCTTCAAAGCTCTGGAAATGTTTGCACGTTACTGATTAAAAAAAATCAAACTTGCATCTGCACAGGGCGGCTCACAGATGCTGTTAGGTATTTTATTCATCTGAGGCTTATTTTGTTCAAAGGAAAGGAGCATATTTGATGCGAACTTGAAGCTGAGGAAACATGAAGGAAGTTGGAGAGCAGTTCCTTTCTCCTGCTCTTCCCACTACCTCCCTCCACTGTCAGGCCGAGAATATTCTAATAAGGGTCCAACTTTGTAATTCAAATCAAACCCCTTGCCTTTCTGCTTCCTACTTTCTATATCGTTTGATTCATCCTGGTTCCAAAATGACTTTCATCTCTACTACATCCTTGTTAAAAATATGCCACTGCACTCTCTTGCATTTCAACTATCTTGCCATCTTCTGCAGGACTCAAAAGGAGCACAGCTCAAACGCAACCTCTTTTTTTTTTCTTAAAGTGTTTAAATTTCTGAAGTTTGAAGGGCTACTCCTGAGTATTCTTGCCCTAGTAGACCAGAGAGCTTCAGAGCATGATGAAAATTGCGTGGGCTCCGGACCAGCGGTGCTGGGCGTAAATCCTGCTCTAGCTCCTAATCACAGAATGACTGGGCAGGAGACGTAACTTGCAGAGCCTGAGCTTTCTGGGGGCGGGGCACCAGGGACAGGGATGAGGCTGCGAACGGAAGGCCAAACCCAGTTCCTGTCCTAACGGAGCGCGGAGGCCACCTCGGAGATGACGGGCACAGGGCGTCATCTGAATGAATAGTTGCGGTAGAAGAATGTGGACGTGGGAGCGCAGACTCCGCACAGAGTTGAATCCTGGCTCTGTCCAACCTCTCTCTGCCTCAGTTTCCTCATCTATAAAATGGATGATGATGATGATGATGATGATGATAATAATTCCCACATCCTAGAGTCATTGTGATAAATAAGCTGGTCTACGTGAGCACGTAGAACAGTTCCTGGCGCTTGTGTGTTAGCTGTTGTAATCATTATCCTTATTAGAAAAAAGGGACAAAAAGGAAAGCGTGGGGTGTGTTGAGAATCTAGGGGGGTGCAGGGTCGGGTCTATTTCAAGGGGGAGGGTCAGGGAAAGCCTGGGGAGAAGCACGGAAGGGGAAGCGGCCTGAGGGCAGGAACCTGAGCTTAGCGAGGCCGGGTGGTACCGGGCGGCCTAGTCGGGTGACGTGAACGCGCCCAGCCAGGTGCAAAGTGGGCCAACAGGCCGAGCCGCGTGGTGCCAAGCGGGGCGAGGGGCGAGCACCCTGCGTCACTCTAGACCCCCTAGCGCCACCACCGCCGCCGCCCAGCTGCTTGTGCCCGCGGTGATGGATTCTGAGGCCTCGGCTGTTCCCTATCCCTCGGTCTGACCCTCAGATGTCCAGCCTCCCAGAACAATGTTCCTGCCCAAGACGTGCAGCTGTGGTACAAGGTCAGCACTGTTTCCGCCACCATGGGTGCCTGCCGTGCTCCACACGTGGCTCCTGGAAGTGACCCCTCTGTTTGTCACATCTCCATAAACAAAATCCCTCTTTAAGGACCTGTAAAACCATGGGCCGTAGGCCAGATCTGGCCTTCCACCTGTTCCCGCAGGGCCCATGGGCTGAGATTGGCCTTTGTATTTTGCATCTTAAAAAAAGGGGGGAGAGGGGGCTCCTGGGTGGCTCAGTTAGTTGAGCATCTGACCCCTGATTTCAGCTCAGGACAGGATCTCACAGATCATAAGATGGAGACCTGAGTCGGGCTGTGCACTGACAGCGTGGAGCCTGCTTCGGATTTTCTGTGTCTCTCTCTGTCCCTCCCGCACCTGTGCGCTCTCGCTCTCTCTCTCTCTCTCTCTCTCTCTCTCTCTCTCAAAACAAATAAACTTGAAAAGAAAAGAAAACAAAGTGTGTAGCTCACAGAGCCTAAAACATTTACTACTTGGTCCTTAGCAGGAAAAAGTTCCTACCCTTAGAAGCCCTCAGAGCCAGAGGGGAATTCACCTGGGGGACGCGGGCCGTGTGTTAGAGGAGCCCTCCCCTCTCACTCACGGTGGGTCTTTGATCTTCCAGGACAAATTCTTCAGAAGGACCAGGAAATCAAGGACCTTAAACAGAAGATAGCCGAAGTCATGGCCGTCATGCCCAGCATAACGTACAGTGCCGCCACCAGCCCCCTGAGCCCCGTTTCCCCCCACTACTCTTCCAAATTTGTGGAGACCAGCCCCTCTGGACTCGACCCCAATGCCTCTGTGTACCAGCCCCTGAAGAAATGAAGGCCAGCAGTGGGGGTTGCCCAGCCATCTGGTTTCCAGGAGGCACCGCAAGGGAGCGCCTCTGGCAGTCATGATAAAAAAAAAAAAAAAAAGTTTATATTGTATTTTGTGGGACTGTATATGTTGTCGTTTTTAAAAAGGGGGGAAGATAACATCCAAGTCTGATTAGAACTGCCCATCCGTTTTTCTTGTAAATTTTTAGAAGACCTCACAGAACTTTGCAGTTTATTTTTCTCGGCCAATACATTAAAACCATTCTTGGATTTCAAGTAGCCAGTTTTGCCTTTTATGTATTCTTACAGTTTCCTCTTGAAGAAAACAAACAAGCAAAAAGCAGGGTTTTTGCTTCTCAGTCCTTTATTTCTGTTCTGTTTGGTTCTTAAGTAAGCAGGCAGAACCTGCTCGTTGGATTCTCGTGGGAAGATCACGGAAACGTTTCCTCCTTAGAGTGGAAGGGTTAACACCCTCACATGGCCCTGCTCTCATAGCTGCGGTGCCCGAGACGGTTATTGACACCACGGAAAACTAAAGGTGATTACCCCTCCGAGGAGCAGACAGATCCCAGGAGTGGCCGGTGAGCCGAGGGGAGCCAGGTGACGGGACTCAGCTTCCCAGCGGCCCCGGGGCCGCGTCTGAAATGCACCTGTTCCCCTCGGGTGCGCAGCCCCAGAAAACCGCTAGCAGTGCCTTGGGAAAAGACATTTCAAGAGGAAACTTGATGATTTTAAACTCTTTCCCCCTCTCCCGTCATCTGTCTCATATCCGTGTCGAGCTCACTGCGGATCCTGCCATACCCCTGGTGTGTAGCCGGGTTCTTCGAGGCTGCCCTGTGTCCTCTCGGAGAAAGCCCCCACCCCCACCCCCCGGGTGTTCTGGACTTCTCCAGGCGAGCACCTGGGGGTGGGGAGCCAGGCCATGCGTGCCGCGGACCTGCGGTCACAGCCAAGGAAAGCTACGGTTCCGGGTTCGGGTCTGTTGGGTTTTAGTTTTTAATCTCCTTTCATTTAACTGTGCTTTCCTCTCTTCATCATCTCGTGTTGGATGATTTGAAAGAAACTTGACTATTCCTCAGCTCTTGTGCCAAGGAGGGTTTGGTTTTTGGTTTTTTTTAAGAGTTTTAGACTCAAAACTGCACAAAGATTTCAGTTTCAAGTGTATATTAGACACTGGCACCTTTTGGAAGTGTTTAAGAATCCGGGTGGGGGCGGGGAGGGGGGGCCGGGGAGCGGGAGGGGCAAGGCAAAGTTGTATTGGGAAACTTGGGAAATTAAGAAACCAAATAGATGGGTTTTGCTTCCTTGCCATGGATTCCGGAAGGACACAGTTCTTCTCAAATTTCCTGTCAATTGGCATGTATGTCGTATTTAAAGCAGATCAAGTAGGACAAGCAAGTCAACAAAATAGAAGTATTAAAAAGAACCATCCTTTTAAGCACAGATCTTATTCGGGGGTAAAAAACAAAAAAACATAAAAAAAAAAAACTTTTAGCTTTAGCCAGGTGTGCATGTTGCTGCCATTTTGCATTTTTGAACCATCTTGTGTAATTGTCACCATAGAAGTGTTACGCAGAACTGTCATAGGTTTTTTTTTTCATCTTTGTGCAAAAACATGGAAAATTGTCACTGACTTTGTGTTGAGGTTTCCCCCACTTTGCTGCCTTTTGGGACACTATTTTCGTTAAACACTTGGTCTTGGCTGCGTTCTTTTTTTTTTTTTTTTTATTCCTGTGGGGTTCAAAAGAATAAACATTTTCTTACAGATAAAACTAGTTTTCTGCCTTTTTAAATGTTGCAGGAGGGTCCATGAGGTAGATTGTTCTGAACGGGCCTTCGATGGTCGCTCTTGCCCCCCCCATCCCAGGACCCTGTCAGGGGGCAGTGACCCCCCCCCCCCCCGTGCGGTGAGGCGGAAACCACCTCCATTCACTTGGGATGAATCCGTCCAGGATCTCAAGTTGGTTTTAGTTCTACTCCAAGTTAAGACCTAGCCATTCCCCTTCTCCCTCCCTTCCTCCCTCCTTCTCCATCCCCGCCCACCTTCTTTCTCCCTGGCTTCCTATTAGAACCAAGGCTGACCTGTTTCCTGCTACAACCCCCCTCCTGAAAAAGCAAATTAGGGGTGGGGTTGGAAGGTAGTTGGCAAGAAAATACGGAGAGCAAACTTCCTTCCCATTTTCCAGAATCTTTTGGGGCTACTTGGTGACAGATAGCCTGTTGGGTTTCCTATCTGCTCTAGATCCTGAACTGACCTCCAAGCTAGCTGCTTCTAAACCCTCCCTTGTTTCTAGAGGCTTTGTCTGTTTTCATCTTCCGAGAAGCCAGCTGCCTCTCTCGGTCCCTGCTTTCCTCTCTTGGCCATTGTTAACAATTGATCTTGGCTCCGGTTTTGGAAAATTCCACTCTTGGCACCTCACCCTCTGTCCCTGTTGCTGGACAGCCTTCCTGAGTCTCAGCCACTTAGGCTCCTGCAGACACACCACACTTACACCGGGAGCACAGTTCCTTAGGGGAAGCACCTTGGCTTGGCTTCGGCCTTAGCTTCCCCCTGGAGGAATGTGTCTGCTCACAGCCTTTCTCACTGGCGGGTTCTTTTCCACCAAGACAGTCCCCAGATGTCGTCTTTGTTGTTTCAGGCCCACGACAAAGGGGTTCCACTTCTTAATACACTTATACGTGTATTACGTGCCACAAAGCCGTGTTTGCCACTCTGGACGGTTAAATGTTTACAGAAGGAGCGGGGCTGAGTGTTTTGACTGGCTGAATAACCTCTTCATTGACATCCTCCAACTTGACAAGGAAATCGCTGCTGTGTGTCCCTTCTCTGTGACAATCTTTCCAGGAGATCCTATAAAATGAGAAGGAACAGTTCCTCGGGGCCCAGGGCCTGAGGGGAGGGAACAGCCCTTTCTCCTGCCGCCCCGGCTTGCCACGCTCCCCCAGCCATACCCGCCCCGCCCCCCCCCCCCCCCCCCCCCCCCCCCCCCCCCCCCGGGCCCTTGGCCAGACACCGGGAGGGGAGGGCTGACCGTTTCTAACAGCTGCTGTCAGGTCGCTGCTTGCGAAATTCATGTCCGTTAGAGGCGCCAAAGAGGTGAACTGGAAGCCCACCCAGGAGCCAATCTAGCGACGCGCGTAGTGAACTGTCTCCAGGCGGCTGTGGTGGCCAGAAGGACCTGAGCAGGTAAGTGCCTCGTCTCGTGTCTCTGGGGGACTTTACTGCTCAGCTGGCCTCCTCACAGGCCTGCCGCACTTGCCCAAGGGGACCCGTCTCTAAAGGCTCTCGCCTGCCCCAGGCCATGCAAAGCCCGGTGGCCTAGGCAGGCCCTCTGCACTGGGATCCAGTGCCGTGACCTCGCTCAACCTCTGTGGGGTGGGTGCGGTGTCCTCGCCTTGAAGAAAGAGTGGTGTTCCTTGCCCTGCTTGCCGGAGGAGTTGCTATGGGAACCACAAACTGTCCAGGGCCCCCCCGTGCACGTCCAGAACTGTATGTAGCAAGGAGTGCTGGCAGGGCAGGGAGCGGGCTGAACTCCGTTCCTGGGCTGGCTCCTTCCCCACAGCACCCTGGGAGCGCCCCCCACCCAGCTGCGTCTGCATCTTAACGAATCTCCAGGTGATTCGGTTGCTTTGCAGCGTTGTTTAGAAGCCTAACCTGAAGACCAAAGAAAGCACAGACACTCTCTCCTAGTTCAGAAAAAGCCAGCACTCAGGCTTTGAAAATTCAAAGTTAAGAGTTTAGTAGGTGTTGGGGTGGGGGGGTTCCTGGGTGGCTCAGTCGGTGGAGCTTCGGCTCAGGTCATGGTCTCGCAGTTCATGAGTTCGAGCCCCGCATTGGGCTCGCTGCTGTCAGCACAGAGCCTGCTTCAGATCCTCGGTCCCTCCCTCTGTCACACTATCAAAAATAAACATTAAAAAAAAAAAAAAGCCTAGTAGATGAGCTAGCTGGAGATGAAGAGCCCTGAGCTTTATACATTTTGCTTATTTTATTATCCTACCCATCCCCCCCCCCCCCCCCACCGCCATTCGAATGTAAGCTCTGTGAGGGCAGGCATTTCCATCCTGTATTTGCTGCTGTAGCCCCGGGACCGAGAACAGCGGCTGCTACGAGGTAGGTGCTCAGTGAACATGTACGGAATGAATAAGGCTGATCGCCAGGTTAGACACATAACCTGAAATAGCGCCTCTTACCAGGGCATCTCTGTAACCGTCCCGTGAGAATGACCGGGTCCATGGAACTGTTTCTAGAAGATGGAAAAACTTGAGGTGGCAGATTTACCATGACACCCGCCATCTGTCCGTCTCCAGCTTCTGCCGAATCCTTGTTTTCTTGTCAGATTTTCTCTACAAATGCCTGCTTCTCTTAGCCAGGGGCAGGGGTTTCCTAAACAGCCGGATGCGCAGAGGACACTCAGGGAAACCTCGCTGCAGGGAACCTGCTGGGCCCATCCATCTGCCCGTCCACCCACTCGTACGGCACCCAGTTAGAGCCTTAGATCAGTTTGCCCAAGTTCTGGCACAGCTGTGTCTTGAGTCAGTGTGGGATTTTTCATTCTGGCAGGACCCGAACTATAAAGCGCTTCCTCCAGGAAGCTCAAAGCACGGTCAACAACCTTCCATCTGACTGAGGAGGCCACATTGCCTTCTGGCCTCCCTCCTTCCCTGGGCTCCTTGGTCCTTGGTTTTATTGCTGTCTCAATGCTTGCTTTTCGCTCCTCCGCCTTTGCCTGAGGTTCAAGTCTTAATGTTCCCTCAGGTTCTAGAATGTCGCTGCCAGTGTACCTCCAAGCTCTGTCCTGAGAACCCCACGCCTAGTTCCGCACTGTGTGGTGGGGACTTTTAAGCACCACCTGAGCAGCCTGGATGGGATTGTTCACTCTGGGAGCCCAGCCTGTCCTGTCCCCTAGCTCTGCAGCCTCCAGGCACCTTAGGATCCAGAGGGAGGCCACACTGCGCGCGGCCAGGGACCTTTATGAGGTGGCTTGGCCTGGTGCCCACGCCTGTGGCATCAGCAGGTCTCCAGCACGGCCTTCCCTCTTGTCCTCACAGGCCTGTGCTGTTTGACACGCTATCTGGTCCCAGGCCTGCACTTAACCTAGAACAGCGGTTCTCAAACTTAGGGCTCATCAGAACCCCTTGAATGGCTCGTTAAAACCCAGATTGCAGGGTCCCACCCCCAGCGGTTCTGATTCAGAAGGTCTGGGGTAGGGCCAGGAACGGTGTTTCTAACAGGTTCCCAAGTGAGGCTGGGTCCTGGAACCCCACTCTGAGAACCACTGACTTGAGAGCAAGGGCTGGCCCTGGGGCCCGGCCCTGCCTGAAGCCATCCCTCTAGCCGCCACCAGAGGGCACATGCGAGTCTTCACCACCCCCCCCCCCCCCCCCCCCCCCCCCCCCCCCCCCCCCCCCCCCCCCCCCCCCGCCCCCAGGCCACTCGGACACTGATGGACAGCAGAGGTTTTCCCTGAAGATTTCTTTCTAATTGCAGTTTTTGTTATGTATTAGGAAGAAGAAATATTGACCCAAAAGATAAGGTGGCTTCTCAGAGTCTGTCTCTGACAAGTATCAAAGGTCTGATGGACAAGCCTTTTGAAGGTAGTGACTATCCCAGGTTTCGGGAAATGGGAAGTCTGTGCCCAGGGGAGAAGCGGACTTCCCGGCCCCCCTCCTCCGCACACCGAAGGGCCTTCTTGCAGAACATCCCGAAATCATTCCGCAGGCAGAACCCAGGGGGCAGTTAAGATTATAGACGAGTTTCATTTTCTTCTTTACAGTTTATATTCCACACGTTCTACAATAAACTTAATAATACTTTTATGATTAAAAAAACACTAATTGTTTTAAAAACACATTTTAAATGTAATTAAAAGCTAAAACAACAACTCAAAAAGAAAAGCCAATCACAACCCAAGGGGGAACGTGGGGTGTGAGCAGCTTGGGGTAAAGAGAACTCCCAACTGGAACTTGCCACACCCTCACCCCCCGCTGCTTGTTAGTTCTGCCCAGGTAGCTACCTGAGGTGGGCAGGGGGGAACACATTAGGCCACATGCTCAGGAAGGCCCAGCGGGGACCAAGGGGTGGGTGATTATGTGTGAGGGCTCTGTCACCTCTGTAATTCACCTGTCGCTCGAGCTCGTGGCCTGATGCCTGACCCAAGCACAGGGCTGTCACATCAGTGCTGCTGTCCTCACGCACCAGCGCCTCCTGGTGGCCAAGCAGAAGGGAGCAGCCCAGAAGCTCCGAATTAGTGGCCTACAGACATATTCTCTTTGACCTGCGTGGAACTGAATAACTTTGAGCTAACATTTAAAAATGGTGAGGTTTTACATTATCCAGATTTTTGTTGTGGTGGTGGTTTTCTGCGGAAATATCTGTAGATGTGAAATCGCGGGGGCTGGCATCCCTCTCCGGACACAGGGGAGCCTGGGGGGAGTGGGCCTCAGGGCTCCACCCTGGTCGCTCACTGGGGTCACCCGGAGAGCTCTTTGCACTGCCCGGTCTCCAGGGTCCCCCGACAAACCTGACGTAATGGGGGTGTGGAAGAATCTGGGGAGGAACAACATTGTTGCTGACTCCCCAGAGATTTCTCCGACGCGGCCATGTTTGAGACTGGACAGGAAGGCTCCGTCCTGGCTGCAGCCACGGAGGGTATGGCATGGGCATCTGTGGGCCGGGGGCTGCGGCCAGGTCTTTGGGTGTTTGCTGGCCAAACTGAGATGTGCCGGAAGGGGCTGCGTCTTCCTGCCTTCCCTGCGGAAACCCTTGTCAGCTCCCTCCTTCCTTGTGACCCCTGGGCTCCCCTCCGGGCCCTTGTCCTGAGCCCCCTGGCCAACCACACTTACCCCACTGATCGTTACCAAGGTGAAGAGTTGGCCCTCCGGTTTCCAAAAAGGAATTCTGCTAGCATCATCTCGAATTTGTTGTCACGTGTTCTTATCTGAGGTATTTTATATCGCAAGCCGTATGAGCCGACTGTGGCCAGTATGAATCCAAAAGGGAATTGAGTGGAAAGGGAGGTGAGCACGCGCGGGAGGCTGAGAAGCCAGCTGGGAGAGACAGGAGGCAGCCCGCCTGGCTCTGGGAGGCCGAAGCTGCTCTGCGGGCCGGGGCCCTGCGTCTGGGGCAAATGAGTCCATGAGCCAACCTCTCTTGAGCAAGAATCAGGAGACTGTGGTAGACTTGTGTCACTGTTCCCTATTATCCACGTCAGCCCCATGGAGAGAATTCCACGTCCACCCTCCCGGGTGTCAGAACTGGCTCGTGGAATGTGAGCAGGCATCACATGGGCCCGATCTGAGCAGAGATTTTAAATGCACCTGAGTGGTTCGGGTTAGCCTCTTGCTCTCTCTGCCAGGAGAACAATATTTCCCATGTCATGCCCGGCTGAGAGCTGAGCAGGGTCAAAGTCAACCCTCGTGCCCACGCGCCAAATGGAAAAACAAAAAACCACTGAGATCTGGGGGCTATTTGTTACTATAACAAAAGCTGACCAACACAGAGAAAGAGACCAAGCCTGGGTCCGAGGCCCTGCCCTTGGCTGATCCCAGGGATGGAGAGGAGCCTGGGGAAGGAGGTCCTGGACCCTCAGCTCCACATAGGAGACAGAGCTTGTGTCCCCACCCCAGGCTACATGGGGTGCACGCGTGCACACACACACACACACACACACACACACACACAGGTGGTTACAGAAGAGAAACCAAGGTGCTGTGGGGCTGGAGGACAAGAAGCCCACAAATGGCCACCACCTCGGTCATTCCAGTGGCCAGAGCCCAGGGCAGTGAGTCCTAGCCTTCCCACCACCCCAGCCCCTCTAAGATCCTCCTCTGCCATGCGCTCCGTGTTTTAAGGATTTTGCCAACAAACGTAAGAAACTGCACATAGGAATTCATTACTAGCAATATTGTGTGTGCTCCGAATGCGGCCCGTGGAAGTTCTGATTCGTAGTCAGTGGAGCTGAAAAGCAAGGGAATTCAACCTTTCAAGTCACCCATGCAGCCTTTCTGAAATATCAAAACTAGCTTTGGGAATGCGTGTTGCAGGCTCCCAGGCTCTGTGTCTGGGCCCCCAGGTGGGGACGGGCCGCCTAATACTCTCTCTGTCCTGACAGCATGTCCTTCCAGCCACTGCCCTGGGAAGCCACACATGTGTCCAGCACCACAGCACCTGGCCCAGCAGGGAGGGGCGTTGGGGACACAGAGCAGGCTGCACAGCAGATACAGACGGGCTTCTCGGGGGAGGCCTGTGAGTAAGGCTGCTCTCTGCCCACTAATCTACCCTTACTGCCAATAAACCGAATCCCTCATGAGAACAGAGGGGCTTGATGTGAACCGCCCCCCACCCCCGGATCCTTTCTGCTGGACAGAGATGGGGCCACATCACCTAAACTCTCTGTACCTCACTTTCCCCCTCCATCAAATGGGGATGCTGAACGTGGTCCCCAGGTCACAGGGTTATGAGAATTCAGCGGATTTGTCCCTGCCAGACACTGAGCTAGTTAGCCCTTGACCTCACCCGTCCCTTCCTTCGTCCTCACCACTGCTTCGGGAGGAAAGTACAAGAAGTGAGCGGGGTTGGGGGGGGTTAGTTTTGAGGATGACAGGGCTGGCTAATGCACATGTGGGTGCATCTCCTTCCCTCCCCACAGGCGATCTCACCTCCCTGGGTTTGAGAGTTTTCAGTTCTGTTTCTTTGCTGATGACCCACACTCAGAATCTCCAGCTCAGACCTCTCTCCTCAGCCCCGGACTTGCATTTCCAGATGCCTCGTGACATTTCCAGGATGTCTGATGGCACCTCTGACTCACGTTGTTTACACTGCGTTCCTAACTTGACCCACACCTGTCTGTCTTCATCCTTCCAGGTGCTCAGGCTGTCCCTGGATCCCCAGGGACCCCTCACTCTCTCTTCCACACCCCACATCTACGATTCAGTCAGCCCTCCCTTCTACAAAATACTTTCTGTACTCACCTCCTCCTCTGCTACCATCCTGGCCTTACCCACCACCTTGGACTTCTGCAGGAACCTCCTCACGGGTCTTTCTGCTTCAGATTTTCCCCACATGGTCCAAAACAGCCAGAAGGATGCTGTTAGGCCACAAGTCCAAAGATGTCAAAGCACTTCAGTGCTTCTATATCCACCTCAGAGCAAAGGAGAGTCCTTAGAATGTCCCACCAGCCTGCACTCAACTCACCACGCACCTACCTCTCTGACCCCCTCACCTCCCACTGTCCTTCAAGCCGTGTCTCCTTGCTAAACCCACCAGGAACACTCCTGCCTCAGGGCCTTTGCACATGCCGCCCCCTTTTTTTGATACATGTTTTATTTTAGAATAGTTTGAGAATTACAGCAAAACTGATAGATAGTACAGAAATTCTTGTAAACCCCACATCCAGTTTTCGCTATTATTAACATCTTACAATACTATGACACATTTGTTACAAATAGTGAACCAATACTGATTCATGTTTATTTTGAGAGAGCGTGAGCAAGGGAGGGGCAGAGAGAGAGGGGGGACACAGAATGTGAAGCAGGTTCCAGGCTCCAAGCTGTCAGCACAGAGCCCGATGTGAGGCTTGAGCTCACGGACCGCAAGATCATGAACTGAGCTGAAGTCGGACACTCAACAGACTGAGCCTCCCAGGCGCCCCTCATACATTATTATTAACTAAAGTCTGAACTTGGTTCAGATTTCCTCAGTTTTTACCTAATTTCCTTCTTCTGTTCCGGAGCCCGTCCAGGATATCACATTGCGTGTAGTCCTTATGTCTCTTTAGATTCCTCTTGCCTGTGACAGTTCTAGTCCTTCTTTCTAGAATGTCTGCATCGTTTCCTTACCATTGCCTGATCTCTACTCAATGTTACCTTCTCAAGAGCCCTTCCCTGACCAGCTCACCAAGAATCTCCGTCTTCTTGGCTTTATTCTCAGTGTTTATTACTTACCACCTATCATATTTACATTTGTTAACTTATTTTGTGGTTTCTATGTCTCCCCTGGCAGAAATGCTGGCTCCATGAAGGCAGAGATTTTTTTGCCTCTTGTGTTCACTGCTTGTCTCCTTCATAGTCCGTATCATGCCTGGCACACAGTAGGTGCTCGATAAATGTTTGCTGACTGAAACTCTATATAACAGATATCCGTTGTAATGAGTGCTAGAATCTGGGGTGGGGGGAGGGCTCCCGATGCTCTTCCCAACCTTGTCCTGTACTTCTTCCCCAACAAGCAGAGGAAACCTCTGGGAGCGACTCCCTCCAGCCAGGCCCCGGTCCACACCAGCTCGCTTCCTCCCACAGCTATCTGGGGCTGCTGGTAGTCATCTTGTCCTCCTGGGTGAGAACACTGAGGCTCAGGGAGGCAGGGCAGGAAGTGGAGGAGTGTTTGGACCCCCATTTCCCAGCCTCCCTGAGACCCCCGTCTGGGCTCCAGCTGAACTCCTGCCTTGGTCATCAGAGCCATCGCTGCTGCCCATGCGTGAGGAGGGGGTGTGATTCAGCCCCATCAGAACATCGTGCACGTGCGAGGAAGGGTCTAGTGGGCAAGCGGCCTTCCTGGGCCTTCCCTCGGGTGGACCTTCACCACTGCTCCGTGCAGGCGAGCAGACTGAGGCCCTGGCTGAGCCCCAGCTCGCACAGCCCACAGGAGGAGGAGCTGGGCGGGAGGAGTCAGGGAGCACTCTGCCTCAGAGGCCCCAGCAGCTTCCCGGAGCGAGGTGAGTTCACGGCCTCAGGAAACGGGAGTGAGCCTCGGGCATCTACCTGCTTCCTCCCCCTGGACCTTGCCTTTCGTCTGGGGGTTCACCTCCCTGTGATGCTCCGGCCCAGAAACCATTCTTGGTCAGCTGTCACGGGTTGAACGGGAGGTGCCACGCAAGGAGCCCCATGCAAGGGCTGGCCGGGCTGAAGAGGGGACCCGGGTGACACTTCTCTGGCGCTCACTGACCACAGACCCAGCACACAGGGGATCCCAGAGATACCCAGCATGCAGCTGCAGGAACTGTTCCTACATCAATCAATAGATGGATGAACGATACCTACTCTCAGCTCCCTGTCCCCAAAGTCTCTAGGCCTCCGTTCCCTCATGTATGAGTGTAGTACTTGCATCTACCTGCTAGAGTTATTGTGGGAAGTTAGTGAATTACTACATGTCCAGCACACAGTAGGTACATAACAAATACTATAATTATCATCGCCGTCATCTTCATTTCCCTCTGGAGCCTCAGTTCTCTCTCCTGCGTAATGGGAATTCATGTATTCAACAAATGCCATCATCCTTCTGCCAGGCACTCTGGTGAGGACCTGAGGCAGGGACAGAGATGCGTGGGCTATGGTCTCGGCCTGGAAGAGCTCACCTTCTGGTGTGGCAGGCGGTCAAGAGTAAAACCCAGTAGGAAGAAAGCCACGGCATTCAGAAAGTCTGCTGTACGATGTGGGGGGACCTGAGGGGTAAACAGCCACCTCCTGAGTTGAGCTAATTGAAGTGAGGGGTAGGAGCTGAGTCCATGCCCTCTGGTCTTTCCAGGATGTTGAGTTGGCATGAAAACATGAGGGATGGGCTCCAATTGTTGACCCAAGTCAGAAAGAAGAAGGAAGACAGGCCACCGGAGAGCCCAGGGTTTAGAGTAGGTAGAAAGATAAAAGTTAAAGGTCGAGGAAGAAAGAACCAACTTGTATCTGAGGTGTTTTTCTCCTGAAATATTATATTAACTTTTAAAAGTTATGTGAAGGGTTCCTAGGTGACTCAATCAGTTAAGCATCCGATTTTGGCTTAGGTCATGATCTCACAGCTCGTGGGTTTGAGCCCTGTGTTGGGCTCTCTGCCGTCAGCGCAGAGCCTGCTTTGGATCCTCTGTCCTCTCTCTCTCTGCCCCTCCCCTGTTCACACTCTTTCTTTCAAAAATAAACAAACATTGTGGCCCCTGGGTGGCTTAGTCGGTTAAGCGTCCGACTTTCGCTTAGGTCATGATCTCGCGGTTCGTGGGTTCGAGCCCCACGTCGGGCTCTGTGCTGACTGCCAGCTCAGAGCCTGGAGCCTGTTTCAGTCTGTGACTCCCTCTCTCTCTGACCCTCCCCTGCTCACGCTGTCTCTCTTTCTCTCTCTCCTAGAAATAAATTTTAAAAATAAACAAACAAACATTAAAAAAAAATTTTTTTAATGTTTGTTTATTTTTGAAAGAGAGAGAGAGACAGAGCATGAGCAGGAGAGGGACAGAGAGAGGGAGACACAGAATCCGAAGCAGGATCTAGGCTCTGAGCTGTTAGCACAGAGCCCGAGGTAGGGCTCGAACTCACGAACCGTGAGAGCATGACCTGAACCGAAGTCGGACACTTAATGGACTGAGCCACCCAGGCGCCCCTAAACAACCTTTTTTCAATGTTAAAAATTATGTGAAATAATGGCTAAATCTAACTCTTTAGACTTCTACCTTTTTTGAAAAATGAGTGAAATTTTTATTTTAGTGGAAGTTCAGGCTTCGAGCAGCCAAGTTACGCCGCCACCTGGTGGCAGCATACTAAAGTCCCAGGTTTGTTTCATTTTTGAGCTCAGCAAACCACTGCAAGCTCAATTTCTGGATGTGACTGGAGTTACCAAAGCCATTCCCCACCTCCCCCTTCTCCCCATCCTTTTTCTACAACCCAACTAGCATGGTTCAAGCTCCCAGAGTCTTAGCTTTTTGCCTGAGCCGTGCCAGCTCGTTTCCTTGCAGAGAAGTCAGCCTGCTCCTCCTCCATCTGTGCTCACCCCTCCCCATGCCATCCACCCTGCCCACAGGGGGGGGGGGGGGGGGGGGAGAGAGAGAACCTACCACAGTGGAAACAGTTGAAAAGCACAGACGCTACAGACTCCTGTGAGTTCAAATCCTTGCAGAGCACTCACTGGTTGTGGGTCTGTGGACCTAAGGCCCCTACGACCCTCACTTACCCCATCAGAGAAATAGGAACTCAAGACACTTCTTATTCTTCCTATGCCATGTCTTTATACAGAGCTGGAGTGAGTGGGGACCAAGAAATGAGGGTGAGGAGTGGGTGGAGCAGAGCACAGAGAGGCAGAATGCTCCCGTGATGCACCCACCCCTCTTGGGGACCCTCTCCAGAAATACCCAAGGCCCCTTGCTTCCTGGAGCTCCCTCCCAGGTTCCCCGCACTGTCCAGTTCATCCACTTTCTCATCCACTTTCTCTTACAGGCTCTCTCGGAGCCCGGTGCCTGGCACCCTGCACCATCTTATAATCCTTTTAGTTCTGAAGGGGCAATGACCGAGCTGAGGGTCATTGGGGTCCAAAGAGAGCCATGCTTCGTGCCTCCCCCTCTCAAATGGCTCAAGTGCACTCGGGAAGGGAAGAGTTTCAGAGCTGGGCTTCGCCGACCTTGGTAGCCGTGAACTGCTCTGCAGTTCAGGGATCCAGCCTTCCAGCCTGCCGCGGACGCTTCCTAGTCCTGTCGTGTGGCCTTGAACGAGTCACTTAACTCACTAGAGCTCCAAATTCCCTGTTGGTAAAAGGGAGCTCTCCAATCTAGGCCGGCTCCCGTGACATGGCTGCCAGGGCTACTGAAGAGGTGGGCAGGGTTCGGGTGCCCCCTCCCCTCCCTGTCTCCTCCGGGAACGCCAGGCCCCTGCTTGGAGGGGGAGACGCTGCTCGCCCTGGGGAAGCGAGGCCCAGGGGAAATCTGTGATGCTCCCCCCACACTCTCCGTGGGCAGCAGTGCTAAGTGCTGTATTAATTATTACCAGCTCCCCCTGGGAAGAAAATTCAAAGTCAGGTCACCATGGTAACCTAGATGGTGGCAATGTGACCACATTTTTTAAGTGCTCACCGCGTTCCAGGCAAATTACCTCTCCGTGGAAGAGAAGAGAATGGGACCTCAATCCCACACTTCAGTGGCCCGGGGAAGAAAAATCCAGGAGCTCCCATGGGGCCTCTCTTTCAGAGGGTGAGGCAGGGGCAGGGCTGGGAGATGGGAGACCCTGCCTTGCAAGGCCAGAGCAGAGCTGCGAATGACATCCAGGGTCCTGCATGAGGCCTGGCCAGAGAGCCAGCAGCCTTGGGGTTCAGTCCCGGCTCTGGTCCCATCGTGTCTGGAGCCCCTGGCTCAGATCATGACCTCTCTGGGCCTCCAATAAAGCTTCACCCAGCAGTATCTCTCAAAGGACCAATGAGATGAATGAGCCAGTGGGTTGTTAACCTCACTTCTTGGGGGTGGGAGTACCAGGGGGAGGGGACCAGGGGCTTTTGCTAATCAGATCTTCAAGGCAGAGAGACTTGGATTCAAATCCCACCTCTGCCACCTAGCAGCTGTGTGACCTCGGGCCAGGGACCTCACCCTCCTGAGCTCTGGCTTCCTTACCTATAAGAGGAGGCTTCACAATAGTCCCTCCCCCTCGGTGTAATTGTGAAGTTTAAGTTAAGATAATCCATGCCGGGGGCCCCCGGGGGGCTCAGTCGGTTAAGCGTCCAACTCTTGATCTCCGCTCAGGTCATGATCTCACGGTTCATGAGACTGAACCCCACGTTGGGCTCTGCACTGACAGCCAGCCAGAGCCTGCTTGGATTCTCTCTCTCTCTCAAAAATAAACAAGAAAACAAAATGATAATCCATGTAAAGTGCTCAGCACAGCAGCCTGCACACAGTAGGTGCTGATGTCAGTTCCATGTGCCAGGCTCTGGGTTGAGCAAGTGACACACAATCTGTCATGAAGTCCCCACCCATTCCTCTCACAAGATGGGAGTTACTACAAACCAGCAAGGCGAGGAGGTGTGCAGACACCCGCAGGGTGGGGCCGAGATTCTGACCCAGCTCTGTCTGCGTCTTGGAGCTCAAGCCCCTAACCATTCCCTCCGCAGCCTGAGTCAAGTGTTGAGCGCCCAACACAAGTGTGTTGCCCACAGTCAGTGGTCACTAGATAGTGAAATAATGGCCCCATGGGCACATCCAAGTTTCATGTCGTGGCTCCTGCGTTGCCCTGGACTCGTACCTTCTGGGGTTTGGGACACTGGGCTGAGGCAGTGATGCGGAATTAATTAGAGGCAGGACCCCCAAGAAGGCCCCCTCTTCAGGCCACTGCCCCAGGGACTGCGGGCGGCCATCTGCATTACAGTGACTCTACAGGTCTCTGGCCCCCGGCTGCCCTCACACTGCGGGATGCACATGGCCAGGACCTGTCTCTGACCCCATCCCACCCTAGCTTCTCTGGCGTCGCAGGGGCCCCACCTGCCCTTGACTGCTGGGTCAGCACCCACCCCACCCCACCCTTGAAGCTGCCCCCGGGCAAAACTGCCTTTCCCAGGACAGAATGAGGTCAGGCCTGTAGGGTGATAGATGGATTTAATAACAGGCCATTCCCAGCGCCAGCCCATTTGCCCTTCTCAGTCCCAGGCCTGGAAGGGCCAGACTCAGCCTCATCTGTCAGGGGACAGGAGTCAGGGGGTAGGGGCCCTCCTCCCAGCCGGCTCAGGGCTCTCCAGGAGCCCAGAGCAGCTCCAAGCTAAAACCTTGGGGTGTGGGCCCCCTCGTTTTCACCCTGATCCTGGACGGTGGTATGCCCTTGAGCAAATCACTGCTCCTCTCTGGGCCTCAGTGTCTCCGTCTACAAAGTGGCGTGGATAATGCCCATTGCGTGCCTCCTGGGGTTTCTGTAAGGCCTGAGCGGGCAGCACACACGATCTGCATGCTCTCACACAGGTCACTCCTGTCTGGCTCGGGTTCCCCCAGAAGCAGGCCCTGAGAGAAGGATGAGAGAAGTTCCTCAGGGCAGTGATCCTATGACCGGGAAAGAGGATGAAACAGGCAGAGAGAGAAAGGTTAGGACGTGAGGTCCCTGGGCGGGGCGGGGGGGGGGGGGGGGCACATATTTTGAAACAATGCTGGGAGCGTCTGACCACAGAAACTCCCTTGGGCGTAAGGTTCCTCTTAAGAACGTTAAGGACACTGCAAGCCCCTCAGGAATCTGACAAAAGACTTGACTGAAAGTAAGTAGTGGATCACAGAAGGTGGGACCCACAAGGAACGCTGTGGCCATTGACTGCTCCTCATACAATGGAAACCGACCGATCAAAAAGGAACAACTAGGCATTTAGAGTTATCAAGTCAAGAAGGGTAAAACCAGAGAAGGAATAAGAGGGGACGGAAGGTGGGGGCCACCAGAACCTTATAAAACGAAGCCCCTTGCCTAGAGTCATGGGCATTCACTTTCGAATGCCCCTTCTCTGTAAGGAGAGCTTTCCTTACTATTCTTCCTTTCTAATCTTATTCTCTCATAAACTTTTGCCTGCTGCTCACTTCCTTCTGTGCACCCCTCTTCATTCTTTGTGGCGAGACAACGAATCCTGGGCATCGAGGTTAAAAAAAAAAAAATCCTGCAACAATCCTAGGAAGCCCGGGTAGGGAAGGGGGGAAACTGAGGCAGGGAAGGAAGAATCGCATAGCCAGGACACGCTGGTGAACAAGCTGCAGTGGGGACAGCTGAGGCTCAGCCCCTCTGGAGACTTCCAGGAGGCAGAGTGGAGTGGGCCTCAGATTTGTCCTAAGAAAGAGGTGAGAAGGCCGGGCTACCCCCTACCCCCAGCTCCCATCCACCCTTGGCTGAGGACTGCTCCTGAAGGCATCAAGGTCCCGGCTCCCAGCCTGCCCTGGATGGGCGAGCGGGCCCTCCAGCCAGCAGCAGCTCTCAGAGGCTGTCCTGTGCACAGGAATGATGATGCGGAGGGGACGCAGAAGGGCTCCACGTGCATGATCTCATTCACTGGCCCGCAGGTGATAACCCCATTCTGCGGATGAGGAAGCTGAGGCTCAAAGCGCTCAGAGGGAGCAGGGTCCTTGGTCCTTCCACGGCCTCTCAGATGCGCAGGGTCCATTGCCTGTGAGTCGCAAGCAGGAGCATGCTGCAAACCGTATAACCATAGGAGGAAAGGGCCCTGGCTTATAGGGTTTGCCAGTCACCATGGCGTAAATGCTCCCACCACGGCCAGTTTCGTGCTGCCCCAGTGATGGCTGTCGCTGATCACGGAGTCGGGAAGAGATGCTCACACTCGCCATCTCGCCGGCTTCAGCACGCCACTGGTTGGAGCCCGGGGCAGCCCTCAGCACCCATCACACTGAACTTCTCTCTCTAGGGTGCGAACACATCATCTTGTCCCAGCTCCCACCCCTTTCCTCCTTCTGTTCCATCCCTCTGGACGGTCTCTTCCCTCCTATCCACGTCTCTAAACCTTACTCACCTTTTAAGAGCCTGCTCGGCCCTGCTTCCTTCAGGCTGTATTAGGGGAAGCACCATGAGCTGCTACGAACGACGAACGTAACCCCATAATCGCAGGCGTTCAACAAACACAATCTAAGTTTACCACTGCCTCCTCCTGCAGTCCGATGCCTGCTGGGGGGGGGGTGTGCGGGGGGGCCGGCGTGGTTCTGCTCCCCCCTGGATCCCAGCTCCCTTCCATCGCGGACACCTTGTGTCCAAGTTCACCTCGGGACGGGGAGAGAGCGTGCAGGTTCCCACGGGCTTTATGCACGTCACTTCTACCCACCTGGTCGGCCAAGCCCACCTCTCCGAACTGCAAAGGGGGCCGAGAAGTGTGGTTTCACTGAAAACCGAGGAGAAAATGAAACTGTGAAAATGAAGCAAAGCCAGCTTCTGCTTTACTTCCCCCACACCCCAACTTCCACAGTCCAACCAATTTCCTTCTCTTCTAGAGTCTTCCACACCATACCACCCAGAAACTGTTTTCTTTGGCCTTTGACTCATACATGCCCAGCTTGCTTTGGGCATGACTCGTGTGGATTCAGGGTTCCCAGACCTGATAAGGCAGATCTGGGGAAGGGCCCATCATTCAGTATCTTTAACCACCTTAGGTAGTTCAGATGTACAGCTAACACTGGAACCGCTGATTTAGTTAAAATGTCCCATTTCATGGATGTGAACCCTGAGGCTCAGGGAGGGGGAGGAATTTGCCCTAAGCCATGGACTAAGCTAAAGCTGGATCTGAAAGTTCAACCCAGGGCTCCTGACTTTTAGCTCCGGGCTCTGTCTATATCCTATGGTTGTCCCCCTAGAAGATCTGATGGTAAATTCCAGCACAAGACACCAGTAGATGCTGAGTGACTCATGGATCATCAAGATGACCTTGGTGGTCAAAAGATAGTGAATTGAATGTGAGCTCTAGAAGCAGGCAGATCTAGGTTCAAACTCTACTTTTTCCACCTGCTTGTTTTGAGATCTTGGGCAAGACTTCTTACCTCTCCGAGCCTCAGTTTCTTCATCTGGAAAATGGGGGTGATAACAGTACCTATCCCATAGAGCGGTTGGGAGGTTGAGATATATGAAAAGTGTTCAGTGCTGTATCTGGTAAATTCTCAATATGTACTTACTGTTGGCTCTGATTATCTGCCAAGGTGAGTGGTTGTTCTCTGGGAGCACGAGAAGCATCTGGAGCAATCTCGAGAGTGAGACGTATCCAGGATTGAGAGCCTCATCTGGGTAAAGCTTGTCTACTGTGCAGACAGAATATTCATGAAAATCAGCTCCCAAAATGTATAGGCCGGGCCTTTGGAAATTCAAGCCTCACTGCTTGACCTGAGTTTTTATCCGATTTGGTGTCTAACTCATTGTTTCAAAACTATACCCAAGCTATGCATGTGTGTGTGTATGTGTATGTGTGTGTACACGCAAGCCTGGGCATTGCTTCTGTGCACAGAGGCTGCGGGGTCCCAGCCCATGAAAGCGCCAAGGTCAGTCAGGGAGGGCTGGGCTCTGCTGCAGTAACAGAGGCCCCCACATGCCAGTGGCTGTAGACAACAAAGGTTGCTCTCTCGGTCACAGCCCCTGCCCTTCGTGGCTTGGTTGGAGCTCTGCCCATGGTAGGTGCTCAGGCACATAGGCTGAAGGAACAACTACCAACTCAATCGTTGCTGTTCCTGAAGCCGGGGAAAAGAGGGCTCTGGAGGAGAGCTTGGGTAATAAAGTGCTATGGCCTGGAAGGGATTCACATCCTCACCAAGTCTCTTTCTCCCTCTCATTTTTAAATGTTTATTTATTTTGAGAGAGAGAGAGAGACAAAGCATGAGCAGGGGAGGGGCAGAGAGAGAGAGAGAGAGGAAGACACAGAATCTGAAGCAGGCTCCAGGCTCTGGGCTGTCAGCACAGGGCCTGATGTGGGGCTTGAACTCATGGACTGCGAGATCATGACCTGAGTCGAAGTTGGACACTTAACTGACTGAGTCACCCAGGCGTCCCACATCTTCACCAAGTCTGAATGCAGACACCACTGCACTGAGGCAAATCCTGGAGCCCATCTCCTTCCCTGTCTGCATAAAGTGGATTAGAAGAGTACCTACTTCAAAGAATTGGTGTGAGGGGTTATCTGGTATAATGCTGACTAACTCTTGAAATAGTTCTTGAGAGGGGCGCCTGGGTGGCTCAGTCAGCTGAGCATCCGACTTCGGCTCAGGTCATGGTCCCATGAGTTGTGAGTTCAAGCCCCACGTTGGGCTCTGGGCTGACAGCTCGGAGCCTGGAGCCTGCTTCGGATTCTGTGTCTCCCTCTCTCTGCCCCTCACCTGCTCTCTCTCTCTCTCTCAAAAATAAACATTAAAAAGTTTTTTTAAAGGTGAAGTTTATGTTATATGAATTATATCTCAATTTTATAAAAAAATTAAGATCTCAATATTGCTTTAAAAATTTTTTAAAAGATGATAAATAAACAAGTTAAACAATGGGCAAATCCCCCTCCCCCTGCAGAGTTGTTCAACTTCACCCCAAAACTGCAAGCTCGCGTTATAATCCGTGTCTCTATGTTGTCATTTCTTCGGGCTATTGTGTCTCCCTGGCCCGGGACCCCTTCCGTGTATGACCTGTGCTCTCTCTCACTTTCAGTGACAGAGCTGTGCCCACACGGTGTGTGTGTAGGGGTCACATCCTGCCGCAGGATGACCTCCCTTCTCTGGTCTCCCCAGGCCCTTCTCCTGCTTCCCCCGGGATCCTCTGGGATGCCTGGGATAGAGGAGCCCTTGGCCCTCGGGCATCCACCCCCTTCCTTTCAGTAATGAGGTCTGCGGGGGAAGCAGGGCAGGGATTTGCCTGATGTCACACAGTGAAACGGTGGCAGAGTTGGACTGAACACCCAGGCTCCCCACAGTCCACCTGGTGTCTCTCCTGTGATGTGGGGGGGGTCGTCGAGGGCAGGAGACGGGGCTGGGCAAGGGCTGGGAGACTCTCAGGACTTCCCAGAAGCCCTCACACCAGACAGGTGAGCAGCCTGGTGCGTGAGGACGTGGCGGAGACGGGGGCTGGCGGGATAGAGGAAAGCCGAAGTCAGACGAGGAAGGTCCCAGCTGCTCGATGCTTCCTGTTTTGATCACGACTTTGGTCGTGGGAAAAAGTTGTCACCACAACACTGTAGCACCAAACCCACTGGCTTCCCTTCACACATGACCGTTCCTCCCCCTGGTGTCTGTCTGGGACCATGTCCTCCCCCCTCTCATGCTCCAGGCCCACAGACCTGGGGTTCCCAGTGGGTCACCTCAGTGACCCCCCCCCTCTGGGAGCCACCTGTGTAGCCAGGCCCACAGACTCCCTGAGGTCTGACCCATCCCTCTTCCAAGAGCTCTGCATTCATGCACTTATTGAGCACCTCCTGTGTGCCACCTCCCACACAGCTGAGGTTAAAGGGTGTCGAAATCAGCCTGTCCAAGTCTCGCCCCAGGCTGAGGCTGGGGGTGTAACTCGGGGCCCAGCCTATTCCCAGAACCAGACGCCCCCGCTCCCCCTACCCCCAATTATGAAAGGTAGCTCTGGCTGTCATACGTTCAGGACTCCCTGGGAGCAGTTTTTGATGAAAAAGGGACACATTCATGAAACGGGGTAGGTGGGCGCAGATGCCACATTAAAGGACATGGACTCAGAGGGTGAAAATGTTTCCATTTCTGATGCGAAAGGGGAGTCTCAGGTGGATGCTCTCCGTCTCTCTGACCTTTCTGACCTTAGCTAATCTCCCCTTGAACCCAAAGACTGGTGCTCAGATCCAGAGCACCCGGGGCACCAGGGGGAATTTAAGGACACTACTTGATTAACATTGTACTCACACAACTGCTCTGCTTTTATGTGTGGCAATCACGCAAGTTCTCTGTTTACATAGTTTCCTTTGAAAATAAATTATTTAAGTAAAGATGAGTTGATTTTTTCGAGAAACACCGAATCGCCATCAGCACAGGCAGAAGGGAAAGTGGTTTGGAATGTCTGGGAAGTTCGGGAAGGAGTCGGAAGCTTTCCAGGTCTGGGAGGCGGGGCTGACTTCGTCCTGGCTTTTCCCTGCTGGAAGGACCTGGCCTGGACCCGCCATAACTGAGTCACGGTGGCCTGAGCCCTTGACTCGTGAAGCGTCTGGATGTCAGGCTCCCTGTCTGCAGAGCAGCACCAGGGTGGGCACTGGAGGCCCAGAAGGCAGGTTCCTGGGTGGAGGCCACCCTCCCTCGGAGGCCGCCTCCTCCTGGGTGTGTGAGCTGCCTTGTGGCCTGCGGCTCAGGACCCGGAACCATCGTCCCCCTCGCTTCCCTACCCCCCGCAGCTTTTCCTACAAACCCCTCAATCACCAATCCTTGGCCCTTCCTCTCCCTACTGTTCTAGGTAAAGTTGAGGTTCCCTGGACCCCTGTTTCCTGGACTGTGGTTCACCTTCCCTGGGCTTCCTCTCCCAGGTGCGGTCCCCTCCCTGTCTCCCCACTGCTGAGAGAAGCTGCCCTTGGCCAGTCTGAGGTGTCTTTCTGGAACCTTCCTTTGAAACCCTACCATCACCACCACCGCCACCACCTAGATCTGTGGGCTTCCTGCAGAGCAGGGCCAGGACTAGAGTGAGGCTGGTGAGGTGCCCAGGGTGCAACATTTATGGTCGCCCCGACAGTGAGTGTCTCCTTAACTATGCGTCCGAGGCACCTCACTTGCCCCACGCTAGCCCCACACCTGTTGCAGAACACAGGAGAAGGAAAACCTGCTTGTGAAAAGGATGTTCCAGGGATTATTGGGGTTCTGAGTAATTTTCATAGCAGTTACCCCCTTGAGATCCCACAGCACCTCCCAGGAGGTCTCCACTCTATGTGCCTGAGTTTGGGGCCTGCATCACCCTGGAAAAGGAATGATGTGTTTTATCTGCTGGTGACAGAGCCTTTCAGTACTTCCCACTAGAGAATGGAATGTGCTAGCAATGGCCCTGCAGGCAGCATGAAGAGAAGGTGACGTGAGAGGGAAGGCACTTGCCCTGGGACACAACAGCAGGGCCAGGACCCGAGTTTCTCGAATCTTTACTTAATCTTCCCTTTACTTTCTACGGCTCAAGTACAGTATGTTTGACACCTGAGTATTTGGCCCAGGCCGAGCTGAATCTAGGGCATATGTCCCCTTTATGGCCTTGCTTGCCCGCCCCTCCCCCACCCTGCCAAGGCCAAGTTAATTCCCTCCACGTCTTTTCAGCAGCTTGGACTTGCCTCTAATCCCACGTCTGTCTTCCCCACTGGACTGTGGATTCCTGGAGGGCAGAGACTGTGTCCTGCGGCCTCGGCCTCAGCACAGGGCCTGGTAACTTGCAAGTGCGCTGTGCATGCGTAACCCACATTTCCTGGGACCCCTGGGGGCCCAGGCTCAGTGCCACAAGGCCAGAGCCCTTCATACGACACAGACCATTAAGCAAAAGTAATTTAAAAATAATTCCAGCTGTGACTTGTGTCCCTCTAATACCCTTAAAATCCACTTCCCTCTTTGGCTCCGTCCCTTTTCCTCTCTTTTCCATTTCAGCCCCTCTCCACCGATTTCCTTGCTTCTGTGATACAAAACCTGGACACTAGATTGTCCAAGGGCCGGAGTTACCTTCCAGAGAGAGGGGAGGTGTGGCAGGTCAGCCCGTTGTCCTCCAGACCCCGTCGCCTTCTTCCTCCCCGGCCCGCGGGCTGCTCGGCCAGACAGTTCCCGGCCTCCCGTGCAGGAGTGGCCACGGGACTAAGTCCCCGCTGTCGGAATGTGAATGCGAGCAAGGGAAGCCACTTTCGGGCCTAGGTCTTAAGTCACCGGGTGTCTTCTTTATCCCCCCTGTTTGGCTGCAGCCAGCCCTGGCGACAGCCCCGAAAGGGGACAGTAGATCTTATGGGAGGGAAGAGTCATACCGCGGAAGGGTCTCTGAATGGCCAGGGCCTCCCGTGTGAGAGCCGAGGACAGGACGCTTCTATATGCCTCATGCTGCTTTGTGTTGGGGTGTCTGCCCCAGTGAAGAGCAGTGTGGCCTTACTCGTAAGAGCCGGGAAGGGGAGAGGCTGGCCGAGCAGTTACAACCAGAATCCTCTTCAGGAGGAAGGGGGAGCAGAGTCCGGGACTCCCACACGACCGACTCTGTCCCATTGCACTTTGCGGGATGACCGAAGGGCCAGGGATGCTCCCAGCAGCAACGAATGAGGACGGTTTCTTGTGTAACCAGAAGGGGGAGGGGAAAGATTGGGGTCACTCAGCATCCAGGTTCAGTGCTGACAGATACTCAAAAGCAACAGAAATGACCTCAGTTCTATCTGCCACTGTGTTTCTAAGAGACTCTTACTTACCCCTGTCGGCCTTCCCCTGGGGAAGGTTTCACCAGGGCCTCCCCAGAGGAGAGTGAGGGGCTTGCCCAAGGTCACCCAGGCCGTTAGAGCCGGAAAGGCCATGGAAACCCCAAGAAGGGATTTGGAGCCAAAAAGGAATTGAATCTGGAAGCAGATGGGGAAACCAGCAAGGGAACCCTCCCCAGGTGGAAAGATTAACTCAAGAAGCTGTAGCCAAAGACAATGGATGGAAATGACCTAAGGAATTCCAGGAAGGAGAGAAGCCTGCGGTCCAGGCACCTGGCGGGCTCCTTGAAGCCTGCGGAGCGGTCATGATTCACTCTGACGGCCTAGGCTGGAGGGAGATGAGGCTGAAGCACTGAGGTCTGAAAAGGAAATGCAGGAACCACGAAGTTCAGTGAATTGTCTAAGCCAAAAGAGACAAAATGGCCCTGGGGAGGGGCCTGGAGCCCAGACAGCCAGGGGAGGAAGGAAAACCCGATGGGCCTCAAATCTTCCCAGGTAACATCCTTTCTTTCAACATTCCCTGAACATTTACGGAGCACCTACAGTGTACGCGTACCTTTGTACCCTAGGGATACAGCCATGAACAAACAGAAAAAAAACAAACAAACCCATCTTCCGGGGCCCCAACCTCCTAGTGGGGGAAGCAGACCATAAAAGACAACCACAAGAAATAAGGCAATTCTCTAGTGCCGAGACCAGGAGTGACGGAGATGAGACCGACCTCATAGACTGCAGAGCCCAGTGCAAAATGAAAACGTGAGGCCCCTTTCCAAAGGCAGAGAAAAGGAGTTGTTAAAGGTACACAGGAAATTTTGCCTTCTTTCTGTAGTCTCCTCTCTCTCTCTCTCTTTCTCGGTCTCTCAACTTGTTACTGTTTTTATGTGCTGTTTAATGTCATTCTAAGGAAAGAAAAATTTTAAACTTATATCATTAGCATGTCATTCTAAGGAAAGAAAAATTTTAAACTTAAATTATTAGCATAGAACAATGCTGGCTTTGAAATGAAACTATCAGAGCATTTAACTCAGACGTGGAGTCACAGAAATTACACAATTTGTATTTCATGGCTTGTCCCCAAGGGTGCCCCAAGCCTGCCAGAAGAGGCCAAACAGAAAGATTGGAAAGAGGAAGAGCTGATCCACCCAGCCAGAGAGTAAGTGAACTCTCCTGGGAACAGAAATACCCTTAGGGTAAAAACTCTCCTGGGTTCCCAGGGGCCCTGCCCCACCATTGGGGACACACCCCCTCTCCAGAGCCTGACAGTTGCCAAGTTCCCCCTCCCAAACTGTCCCTCCCGCCAGATGCATGACTGATGGGTAGCACGCAGGTGAGGGTGGGGGCCTATGGGACTCAAACCAGACCTCTCGTTCGTACGGGTCCCCTCTTCCAACCCTTGGCAGATAGGCAGCCCCCACAGGTCTTTAAGCTTCCCTTCTAGGGTGCGCCCAGGACCTGCGTCAGGATCTTGCACCCACTGAGATGTGGCCTCCGGCCAGTCACCTACCAGACACACCCTGATGCTGTGAGTGCAGGCTAGGGATGGCCGTGCTCCAAGTGGATGCCTTGCTCCAGGATGCTCTGGGGCGTGTGCACCTGACCTCCCCTCCCCCGTCCTGTGTCTGTGATCAGGGTCCTGCCCGGCCCCAAAGACAGCCACGGTGATCGAGTGGGGCCAGAGAGGGGAGGCTGAACGGGGCCGGAAGTGCTAATGGGCAGGGGACCAGGTGGCACATGTGAGCTAAGGCCAAGTTCCTGGCGCATTCCCACCTTGTCCCATCAGACCTCACTTCAAAACACAGATTCAAAGATAAAACTATTAAGAACTTCAAGACCATGATGGTGGAGCATAAAATGCAAAGTGTGGGGCCCTTCTGAGCACAGGGTCCTGAGTCGGGGCTCTGTGGCTGTGCTCCCAGAAGACAGCCTTGGAGGGAGGAGAGGTTGGCATTCTGAACAAACGTTCACAGAAGGCTTTGTTAAGAAGATGGTGTTTGAGCAACGACTTGAAGAATGAGAAGGAAGGAGCCACTCAGACTTCAGAGGGAAGGGTGTTACAGGGAGAGGGAACAGAATGTATGAAGGCCCTGGTTTAGGGACGTGCCTAATGTATCCGAGGGACAGCAAAGAGACCCATGCGGCTGGAGTGGAGGGGTGAGGGGCCAGTTGTGCAAGGCCCTAGGAAACATTTTAGGGACTGGGGCTTTGATCTGAGAGAAAGGGCGAGCCAAGGAAGGGTTTTCAGTACAGGAGTGACGTGATCAGATTTAGGTTTCCAAGTGGCTCCTGGTGGGTTGAGCATAGGCTGTAGGAAGCAGGAAAACAAACCAAGGGCTATTGCAATAACCCAGGAGACGGATGGCGGTGGCTTGGACCACCAGCCTTTAAGGATGGGTGGTCAGATCCTGGGCATTTAGTAACATTCTAACACATATTTATTCAGCTCCCAGGACACCACCTACGGTCAAGGCTCAGGGGGTTAATTAAGCAGGAGACACAAGATTCCAGCTGTTGTGGAGAGTTCTGGTGAGGTAGAAACAGAAGATAAACAAACTAACAAAAAAAAAAAAAAGAAGGTCCTCACTGGCAGGTCATTTCGGCTGAAATCTGAGTGACATAAGGAGCCACCGTGAGATCGGGGAAAATCATTCCAAGTAGAGGGCACAGCATGTACATTAGTCAGCTCAGGCTGCCGTCACAGAACACTCCAGACTGGGTGGCTTAAACGGAAATTTATTATTTTTTTTCACAGGTTTGAAGGCTGAGAAGTCCAAGATCAAGGTGCCCGCCAATTCAGTTCCTGGTGAGTGCTCTCTTCCTGGCTTGCTGACGGCCAGTCTTTTTTGCTGTGTCTTCACAGCCTTTCCACAGCACCTGTGAGTGATCTCTTTCTTTCCTCTTCTATTTTTTTTAAAAAAATGTTTCATTTATTTTTGAGAGAGAGAGAGAGAGAGCAGGGGAAAGGCAGAGAGGTGGCGGACGGAGAATCCAAAGCGGGCTCTGCACTGGCAACAGAGAGCCCGACATGGAGCTTTGAACCCACGAAACTGTGAGATCATGACCTGAGTTGAAGTCAAGAGTTGGACACTTAACTGACTGAGCCACCCAGGTGCCCCTCTTTCCTCTTCTAATAAGGCCACCAATCCTATCGGATTAGGACCCCACACTCTTGACTTCACTTAACCATCCTTACCTCCTAAAAGCCCTACCTCCACACACAACCACAATGGGGGGCTTCAACCTATGAGTTGAGGTTGGGGGTAGACAGTTCAGCCCAAAGCACCCTGAGCTGGCAAACGAGCCTGGCCGATCCTTGGCAAGGCAAAGAGAAGGCAAAGAGAAGGCCGATGGGTACAGGGGAGAGTGCTTCAGACAGAGGTGGGCAAGGTGGGCAGCAGTCAGCTCCCACAGCCTTAAATCCAGATTCTACTCTAAGTGCTGACCATTTCTGAGCACTCCTCTGTTCCAGGCACATGCTAACAGCCCTATGAGCATCATCTCATTGAACTGTCACAGTTATCCTAAGAGGCTGATATTATCTCTGCCACTTTCACAAGTAAGGAGACTGAAGCCCGAGCAACACTGGTCAGAGAAAGGAGGCTCGGTCGTGGTGCTCAGCCCCCCAGGGGAGGAGTACAGAGCACCCCTTAGGTGAGCCCCCCGGGATGGGCCCCCAGACTGGGTGACCTCAGAAGCAGACACTGGATTTCATCTAACGGAGGCCTATTGGGCATCTGGTCCTGGTGAGGGGTTAGAGGGCTCAGTGTGAATCAGCCACAGTCTGGGCCAGTTAGGACAAGCCTTCTCAAAGTCAGGTTCTCAGTCTTCTACATCCAAATGTCCTGGGGCACAGATTCCTGGTGCTGCCAGTAGCTAGGAAAGCTCAGAGGTGTTGCCAGGAGTTGGCATCTTAAACAGGCATCCCTACGGGAACCTCTGCTGCAAGGGAGGGGCCGGCCACTGGGTAAACAGCTGGTGAGGGGGCACAGTAGACGGGCATCAGCAGCACCTGCAGAGGGGCCTGGAGCCTTCTGCCGGTGAGTGACTTCTTGAAGTAATGCTGCAGCTGGGCGTTGAAGGAGGCGGAAAGTGTGGAGGGAGGGAGAGGACCTTCCAAATGGAGGGACCTGCACAGGCAAAGACCTGGAGGCAGGGCACAACCAGAGGAAAGGGGAGCGGGGGAGAGGTAAGAGGAGGTTGTGCACCAGCTTTCTTCACTCCCCTCTGTGACCAAGGGACAAGGTGACCCAGGTGAGCTTCATCAGCCTGCAACAGCTGTGGGGGCAGCTTCATTGCAGAGACCTCTGCTGGGTAGACAGGCAGAGCCCCCTTTGCCCAGGCCCCCAAGAGTCACAGATGGATCATCTGGACCCAGTTGGCCCAGATGCTGTTCTTCGTATGGAAGGAGAAGATGGATGGGTGATTTCACAGAGAACAAAGGGGCTGTAGGCTTGGGGGAGGGGATGAGTGGGGACCTCCCTGTGGAGCCTGGTGACCTATGGCCCTTCCCTGGGTGGCCCTCAATGGGTTGGCTGGGAGGAGGGGACGGGAGGCATCCTGTCTTTCAACTACGGGCCCCAGAGCAGTCACACCCAGAGGCGTGATGGAGCTGGATGCTAGAGCCAGGTGCTGGAGCCGGGTGCTGGAGTCGGGTGCTGGAGTCAGGTGCTGGAGTCGGGTGCTGGAGCCAGGTGCTGGAGCTGGGTGGCTCACAAGTGCAGACTATATAAATATTCAAGAACTTTGTAAGCTGGTTGTTAAATTTTGGTAACTTGAAATTGGCCTTGATGGGTGTTTATACAGCATGGAAATTGGCAAAAATTAATTAATTAATTAATTAATTTTAAAAAATTAAGGATTTTTTAAAAAAATTCTTCCACTGAGCTGGTTAATCACTATTTCACTGACAAAGGAGCCAAGCCAGTAGCATCACAGAGCGGTCAGTAGCTGGAGACCCTTATCCAAAACACACCCTCTGTGCAAAAGCCCCACACGGGGCACAGGAAACAGCCAGGTACATCAGACACACTCAAGTGCCCCTGCTGTCAAGGAGCAACCGGTCTGTAGGGAGACAAAACAACAACAGCAAAAACCTGGGACGGTATCAACCAGGGAAGTACTGCTATCAACAGCCGCTCTACCGCAAGTCCCCACCATGGGTCATGGTGCTGGGAACCTTTCCCCCAACATCTCCACTCCTCACAGCAGATCCCACTATACAGATGGGAAAAATGAGGCTCAATGGTACACAGTCACCAGCCCAGGATCACACGGCTGGCAAAGTCAGGTCCAAAACCCATGCCGTTCTGACTCCTGAGCTTGCATGAAGTTCGTAACCATTGCGCCGCCTGCCTCCTCACAGCAGGCTGCCCCGCGGAGCACAGAGCAGGGGGCAGCTCACCCCGCCTCCAGCAGGTGCAGGGAGGCACTGGGAGAGGCTTCCCAAGAGTGGTGACCTTTGGCCTGAGCTTTAAAGGATGAAGAAGAATTTGCCAGTTATAGGGCGTGAAAAGGCATTCCTGATGGAAGGAGAAGCACAGGAAGAGGCAAGGAGGAGCGAGAGGGCATGGGAGGTTGAGGGAAGAGAGAACACGGCCGTATCACAAGCTTACGTCACGGAGAAGCAGGGGAGAGGGGAAGGGAGTCTGGGGACGTTAGTGAGAGAGGCCTTGAAAGCCAGGCTAAGAGATTTGGTCTTTTATCCTAAAGGCTTGGGAGGAACAGAAGTGGAAGGTCCTGGAACCCATATCCTAGAACTATGTAAATATTTCGGCAAGATTGCTACAATATCCATTTTACAAATGGCCCTAAAGCAATGCTTCTCAAACCATCTGTGGAGGACCACTTTTTAAAAATTTCTAATCTATCACAGACCAATACTTTTGTAAAATACAAGGAAAAATGAATTACTAGAAAAATAAAATGAAAAAAAAAATACCAGCCCTTTGTTTTTATTCTGAGATTCAAGACATACAATTACTCCATCAAATTGCACTACAAGTTTTCAACCCTTAATTTCTGTGTTCACTTTGATAGAGATGAGCTGGTCCAGGGACTATCTGCTACAGGCACACCTCTAGGACAAATAAGGGTTCTCTTAGCAAGGGCCAAGTGCTGTCAAACACATTCTATCTTGGAGATGAGGAATCTGTTGTTCAGAGAAGGTAAGTGGCCTGCCCAAGATCACACAGCTGGTGAGAGGCAGGGCTAGGATGTACACCCTGGGCTGTCTGCCTTCTGAGACTCTCTGCCTCGACCCATCCGGCAGGTGCAGCCCAGACCCTCTCAGCAGAGCCCTTTGGTCTGGTGCCTTCTGTTAACACAAGGTCAAGAGCCGTGCAGGTGGGGACCCATGAGAGAAGGGACCTCCCCTGCCCAGGGTCCCCCACCAGAGGTTGGCGGAAGCAGCCAGCCTCTAAGTCTCCTGACACGAGTCTGTCCTCGGGTTGTCACTCCACCTGCTTCTGTGCTTGTGGCCTCCAGGCCAGACGGTGCCAAGGAGGGCAAGGGAAGGAGGGGCAGGAGGGGCAGGGGACTCACCTGCTGCAATTACGCGGTGTTTTGTCATTCTTAATTAGCTCAGCTGCTCCAGAGGCAAAGACCTCCCCATGGAAACAGGGGTCAGCTGCTGGTCCTGCCCAGAGGGGCTGTCTGGGTGGGTAGGGGGCCCTCAGGAGAACCTTCCCCAGCGCCTTTAGGTGCTGCTGCTGCTTCTTCAGCTGCAGAGGGTCACCACTTGCCGGGTACATGGTGAGCACCAGAGGACAGAACTTAAGTCCTTAGATGTGTACGGGCCACCTCCTCTGTGCCAGGCGCTGGTCAGCTGCCCCAGGGAACCCTGGGGTGAATGATGGTTTCCAGCCCCCATGCTCGGGACACACTCCGCTGCTGGGGGAGGTAAACAGGTTCACCCATAGCCACAAAACACGAGTGACAACCAGAGTTACTGTTTACCAAGCACCTGCCACAAGGCAGGCACCAGGCCAAGCATTTCCCACATATTATCCAACAGAAGCCTTGCAAAGTCCTCTAAACCAGGTGCCATTCCCACCGCACAGATGAGGAAACTAAAGCCCAGCTAGCTAGAATTGCATAGACACAGATGGAGGATTTGGTTTTAAAGTCATTGTTTGATAGAGAGAGTGAGAAGGAGAGGGGCAGAGAGAGAGACGGGGGTGGAGGGGGCGGGGGGAGAATCCCAAGCAATCCTCAATGTCAGTGTGGAGCCTGACACGGGGCTCAAACTCATGAACCGTGAGATCATGACTTGAGATGAAACCAAGAGTCAAATGCTCAACCAACCGAGCCGCCCAGGTGCCCCAGGAGGATTTGGTTTTAGAACCCAAGTATGTAGGGGTGCCTGGGTGGCTCGGTTGGTTGAGCATCCAACTTCGGCTCAGGCCATGATCTCACGGTTCATGGGTTCGAGCCCCGTGTCTGGCTCTGTGCTGACAGCTCAGAGCCTAGAGCTTGTTTCAGATTCTGTGTCTCCCTCTCTCCCTGACCCTCCCCTGCTCACGCTCTCTCTCCCTCTCTCTCTCTCAGAAATAAATAAAACGTTAAAAACAATTAAAAAAAAAAAAGAACCCAAGTATGTAGAGCTCCAAGGTCAAACAGTTGTTGACTGAGGGAAAGAGAGAGAGAGGGAGAGAGAGAGAGAGGAAGCTTGTGAGAGAAGGCAAGTGTGTGGGTAGCTGTGACTTGGTATTGGGGAGGAGGCCAACTAGACTTTCAGGGCAAAGGTGGGGAGGCTGGGAGAGTTGAGGAGGCAATCTAGCTGGATGTTTCTGGAAGAGGAAGCATCATGAGAAGGATCTGAGGAGGGGAGGGTTCAGAGCAAACTGGTTGGAGCTGCTGGATTAGTGGGACATAAGAGGCAGGTCAGGCGAAAAGTCAGACCCAAGTCTCAGCAGGAATCTCTGGGCTTTTGACTCACCAGTAACCCAAGGTCTCTGTGATTCCCTGACAGAGGGCCTGAGGTGGAGGGGGAAGTGGGAGCGGGGGTGTGGGCTCTGGGGTGAGGCTGGACGACCCGCAGCTCAGACTGGGCCAGGCTGCTTCCAAACCACAAGAGCTCCCTTCCCTGGGGGCCAGTCAAGAACTATGATAAGAATAGCCATTCCACCTTTACTATTCAGCCAGTCAGGAAAGTGACTCTAGTTTTATTAAAATATCCAACATATATAGTACTTATTATAGGCCAGGCATAATTCTAAACACGTTCCAAACTTTAATGCTTTTAATTCCTACAATAATCCATGAGGTAGAATCCCCATTTTACCCATGAGGAAACTGAAGTCCATGGGATTTCAGTGGCTTATTTAAGGTCATGAAGTAAAGAAGCAGGGGAGACAGGATCCAAAGCTTCAGTATTCATGTGTTTAACTACTGTGCTCTGGTGGTGGGCAAAAAGACAATACACTCTGCTGTAAAAACTCCCATTTTACAGATGGAAAAACTAAGGCCACGCCAGGTAAAGGGACTGGCTCAGGCAAGTAAGGAGGATAGATTGCTTGAGGAAATCAGGGCTCCTGATCCTATGCTAGACTTCTGCCTTGGTCCCAGTACAAGCCCAAGCGACAGCTGGAGAGAAGCCAAGAGCCCTCCCAACCGCCTGGCACCCACTATCTCATTTGGGGTCCTCTGAGGGCCCAGTGGGGGAGAAAATAGTAAGATAACAATTCTGGCACTGTTTTCCTAAAGACAATAGCCAGTTATAACTATAGGTAGTTTCTCCCTGCCTTTTCTTTCTTTCTTTCCGTCCGTCCTTCCGTCCTTCCTTCCTTCCTTCCTTCCTTCCTTCCTTCCTTCCTTCCTTCCTTCCAGCTTATTTATTTTGAGAGACAGAGAGCGACCAGGGAGGGGCAGACACACACACACACACGCACACACACACACCAGAGAGAGAGAGAGAGAGAGAGAATCTCAAGCAAGCTCCACATTGTCAGCGTGGAGACCTACTCAAGGCTTGAACCCACAAATCGTGAGATCGTGACCTGAGCTGAAATCAAGAGTCAGATGCCAAACTGACTGAGCCGCCCGGGGAACTTCTATTTATTTCCTTTCTGATTGCTAAAGGCTATATGATCACTGCACAAATCTTTACCAAGTTAGATCACATGAGCAAAAAAAGAATTAAAAAATCACCTTAAAACCCCTCCTTGAATACGGGTGTATTTTCAAGATGTCTCTGCTCCCTCTCTGTCTTCATAAGCATCCAAGCTGTGAAGCAAGAGACTTGGCTTCTGGTCCTGGCTTGCTGTGTGTCCTTGGGCAAGTCCCTGCCCTTCCCCAGGACTCAAGCTCCTTACCTGTGAAATGAGGGTTTGGACATGGTGATCTCGGAGGAGGCCCCTTGCCGCTCTGACCTGTTTCTGCTTCTGTTCCTGGCTTGGCAGAAGGGCCACGAGCAGGCTGCCCCTCTGCGGGAGATGCATGGCTGACAGCTCCCAGCAAGTCTCCTCCGGGACGACGTGATGGCCCTGGAAACAGCCTTCACTGCAGGCTCCGCGTTCCCAGGCCCGCCTGCTCACTGGGCCCATATGGTGCCCCCTGCCAGCCGGACACCACCAGCTGCCCTTCACCTGCCAGCCCTGGGTGATTGCTTTTCCTTCAGGTTCCAGAACGCCCTCTCTGCTGCCCCAGAACCCAGCTGGCTCAGGGTAAGAGAGCTGGGGGCCTCTGCCCTGAGGGCCTATCTACCCTTGGGCATAGCCCTTTGCGGGAGAAGATGGCCTCATATGGTAAAAGAGATAGAGAGAGGGAGGGAGGGAAGAAGGGAGGAAGGAAAGGAACATTGATTGACTAAATTCCAACTTCATTTGGACCCCTTGCTAGGCATTCAGGAATGAATCCGAAAAACATTCTGCCCTTGAAGGGTCCAAAGTCTAGTGGAGGCGACAAGAGTAGAAAGAGGCAGCAGCAACACTTGCAATGCTGAGAGCTTAGGCCTGTGAGATCCCAAAGGGAGAAGCCTAATAGATGGGTGGCTGTCAGAGAAGGCTTTCTGAAGGAGGCAGCTTCATAGATCAGTTTTCAGGCAGCCTTGTGGAATAGATGTTGTTGCCCCTTTTACAGACGATGCTCAGAAAGGTGAGCTCACAACCACCAAACGAAGACAAGTCAGGTTCAAATCCCCATGAGCCTGGGACAGAATGGGACAGAATGACTGAAAAAGCACTTGGTTTATAGTCTGAGAGAGGAATGTCAGTGAGGCCTCACTACCCAGGTGGCGATAGCACAGCCCCATTTCCCCCCCGAACACAGGAACAGGACTCCTGTCTTCTGAGCTAGGAGCAATCCTAGAGGCTGAAGTTCACCTTGCTGAAGGATTCCCATCTCGAAGAAGTGAGGCTGTGGCATGAAGACCAGTGCTCTCTTTTGACTCCCTTCTGCAAAGCCTAATGGGAAGGCATAGGATCCTAGAGACCATCCTAAATCCTGGCCTTAGAACATCTGTGCTTGAAGAATTCTAGAATCCAGACTCCCCTCAAAATGTCTCCTAGTAACCAAGGCAGGGTCTCTGGGTCAAGGTCATGCAGCACCTGGCCCTGGCAGGTTGGAAGGATCACTAGAAATAGGATTCCATTTCCTTCCTTTGACAGATAAAGATTAAGACATGAGGGGGGGAAGGAATTGCCTAAGGTAACACAGCAAGTCAGTGTCAGAGCATAACACCCAGGTCATATCATGACATGGGGAGGGGGGTGGGGTGGGACAGCCTAGATGCCCAGGTGGTCCCAGAGAGCAACCTGGGTGCTGTTGGAGGACTAAAATCCGCACTGTTCTTACTAAGGCAAACTTTTATAGTCCTGCCTGGTTCCCAGCAAAGTTCTAATACCCCAACTCTCCTGAACTTTGGACAAGACTTCTTTCCCACCTTAAGTCTACCCATCTGTAAAATGGCTCCCAACTGCCTTTCAGCTGGATTGCCTAGAAATCCTAGGAATAAGGGGATTGGGAGAGGGAGGAAAAGAGGGGGCGTCTTGGGCTTTAGGCTCCCTACCTCAAAGGCGCCCTTCATCAGGACAGCCTCAGGTTAGGGTTAGGGAGCCAGAGCAGGAGACTGGCCCAGGCGAGGCGAGGCACGCCGTCGGGGGCGGGGCCCGGGGCGGGGCCCAGCCGCCATCGCCCCGCCCCGTTGGACGTCTGCGCGGACCTCGCGCCGCGGGGGGAGGAGCGCGAAGCCCGCGCACCGCGCGGCCCCGGCGGAAAGTTTTCCCTGACGGAGTTTTGGCGGCGGCGGCCGGGGCGGCCATGGACGCGCTCAAGTCCGCGGGGCGGGCACTGATCCGGAGCCCCAGCCTAGCCAAGCAGAGCTGGGGGGGCGGCGGCCGGCATCGGAGTGAGTGTGTGCGCGTCCGCCGGGTCGGGCGGGAGGTCGGGGCTGGGGGTGGGGGGGCTCGGGCCCCGCGGACCGGCCTCCCGCGGGCGCCGGGGACAGAGGCGCCGTCTGCCGGGTGGCCCGCGGCCCTGCCGGGGTTGGGGGGGTCGCCCGGGGTCACGTTATGCTCCCACTGTCGTTCCGCTCTGTGCGGCTGGGGAGGAGGGGCGGAAGCCGAGGGGAGAGAGCGGAGCTCGGGGTCCCCAGGTGCAAGCGGCAGTCGGAGGGGCCGCAGGTGAGGCGAAGAGACCTGCGCGACCTCCGGCACCTGGCCACCTCGCCGCTCGGGGCAGCTGAGGCGAGACGGGAGCTCAGCGTCGGTGCCTGGGGCAGGAGAAGTGGGCACCGGGGCTTGGAGGAGATGCCCGCACCCTGCGCCCCAGCCTCTGGGTGCGCGGCGGGCGGGCGCCCCCGTGCCCCCTCCCCCCAGTGCAGCCCTTGAGGTCGTCTTTAGACGCCCAGAAACCGACTCGGGTGTGAGCGGAGTTCGCAGGTACCTGCTTGAGGTTGGGGGCGAGGCTCAGCCCGGGGTCTCTGGAGGTATCACACACCGAGCCATCCCGACCCTTGCGTCGCCTGCTCTTCCTACGTCTAGGTGGCGAGGCTGGCGTTCTGGCCAATTTTGAAACCTGTTTTCTCTTGCACTTTCCCTCTCGGGCCTCCGAAGTCCCGCGGCGCCCAGGCGAATGGCAGGCTCGCCGCCACCCTCTCTCGGGGGCGCCTGGGAAGCTGGGAGGCCGTCCCCCCTCCGCTCCCCGTCTCGAATTACTCTCAGGGAACCCGTCACCTGGCACCTTCCCTTGAGGCCTGAGAAACCCAGCCGGAGTCCTTTTTTTCTCCAGAAGAAAGGGAGTGCATTGCCTGGGGTCACCCAGGTCTTCCTGGTAGATGTGGAGCCAAAGCGGGGCTTCTGTAACCCTCCCACCCTCCTGTCCAACACCTGGGCGTCTCCTCCCCCACCTAGAAACCGCTGACAGTACCGCTGCACCCCACCCCCCTTCCTTTTCTTTCCAGGGCTCCGCCAGGGGAGCCCGAGTTCCCTGAACCACGAGTGCCAGCGTGTCTGGGCCTGGAGAGCCCGCCCTGCCCCTCCCTCTTGCCCCTACTCTGCTGTTCCAGCTGTGGCCACCCCCCTAAACGGAGACTGGCCTTGAGAACATGGGCTGCTGCCTGCTGGTAGGGGTGGGGTCAGAGACCCATTAGGGCTGGTCTGGGCCAGGCCAGGGGTGCACCCTCTCCTACACTTATTGGCCCCCCAAACAGCCCCTTTAAATACTTATGGGATTTGACTAGGGCTTCTGAGAATAATGGTTTGTTTCTGTGGGGGGGGGGGGACCCTGCAGTTTTCTCCAGGGATGGGGGAGAGGGATGGGGTGCCGGGGAAGGGAAGAAAGCTTCGAGGCCTCTTTGGTTCTGGGGAAGGGGGAGAGGTAGCCACCTTGGACAGTGGAAGAGAGTTTTTCCTGCTGCTCTGACCTTGGACAAGTCCTTTTCCTTTCTTTTTTTTTTTTTTTTCTTATTTAAAAAAAATTTTTTTTAATGTTTTATTTATTTCTAGGAGAGAGAGAGACAGTGTGAGCAGGGGAGGGTCAGAGAGAGAGGGAGTCACAGACTGAAACAGGCTCCAGGCTCCAGGCTCTGAGCTGGCAGTCAGCACAGAGCCCGATGCGGGGCTCGAACCCACGAACCGCGAGATCATGACCTAAGCGAAAGTCGGACGGTTAACCGACTAAGCCATCCAGGCGCCCCCATTTTCCTTTCTGACTCTGTTTCCTTACCTGCAAAATGGGAATGAAAATTCTAACCTGACAGGGGTGTTGAGATCAAGTTCATTGATAATGCTTTCTCCCGGCACCTGATTGGTGGTTTCCTTGGGTCCCACACTTCTCCCTTCTTGTCATGTGGACCTTCAACAGGACGGTTGCTGTGGTGGAACAAGTTTTAGGGGCTCAGAGCCCATCTACACCTGCAGAGGAAAGGAGAGGAGAACTCGGGTCCCCTGCAGACCCCCCAGAGTGCTGTTCTGAGCCTTCTGGACCCAGAATGATCTGGGTGGAATCTTCACCTGTCCTCCGTTATTAAGCGTCAATTTCCTTATCTGTAAATTGTCAATGACGTTAGTACCCGGCTGGAGTGTGTGTGTTAAATGAAATTGTGCTTGCCTGGAGTTGGCAAAGGAATTCAATAAAATAACACCTGCTTTTGCCACTTTATGTTCTACACAGTGTTTCTGCTTCCGTTATTTCATTTGCTCCTGTGAGGTGTGATAGAGCAGAGATTCTTATCAGACACCCCTCGCCCCCCGCCCCCCCCCATCAGAGATAAAAGAGCTGAGCCTCAGGCTCCAACAGAGCTTCCTAGAGGCAGCCCTCCAAACTCCCCAGCTCAGGGGTCTTATGGCTGTGCCTCCTGGGGCAGGCCCCACCCCAGGTTGGGCTGACAGTTGCTGAGAACAGTGGTGGCCACAAGGTAGAGAGGGAAGCCGTGGGGTGCGTCTGGGGTGGAGGTGCTGGGGTAGCCTGGCCTCGGGTGGTGTTCCAGCCAGGCCTCCGGCCCATCCCTCAAGGCCCAAGCCCTGTGGTTGACTTTTGGGGCAAAACTAAAGTCAGTGGAGTTAAGGATGGACCTGACACCTGCTGTCAACTGTGACTTGCTCCTTGCCCCTCAGGACCCTCAGCTGGGCTTAGCACGATCATTGTTTTGTTTGTGGAGAAACTGAAGCCCAAAGAAGGGAGACAGCTTGCTTGAGCAAGCTAGAGCCCCAGCTTGGCCTCCTCATGGCCCCGTCTCCCGGCTCGGCCTTAGTTTGAAAGAGAACTCTCCTCCCACACATGGCCTTTCCCCCATCTCTTCAGGAGTCTTGAATATTTTATCTCTGTCCCTGGACAGGGATTTTCCTTTCTTCCAGCCTTCTGGAAAGATGGCTTATTCAGGCCACACAGTATCCTTCTTTCCAAGAGAGATCCTCTGACCCGCAGACTTCTTCATGGGTTGTGCCAGGCTGTCCGAGAACTCAGAACAGGAGAAGAAATACTAGGTACAGGTTCCAGGAAAGCTAGTTTCTGGTAGTATGTGGGGGACAGAAGATCTGTCTGTACTTACTTATAATATTTACAATAAAGGAGA
Organism: Hyaena hyaena; assembly: GCF_003009895.1. Taxonomy (NCBI): domain Eukaryota; kingdom Metazoa; phylum Chordata; class Mammalia; order Carnivora; family Hyaenidae; genus Hyaena; species Hyaena hyaena. The sequence goes on along the minus strand of NW_024080635.1, from coordinate 7,341,603 downwards.
TGATATATAAACCCCTTAGTCGTAACACTTATTGGTCACAGACTGCGTGTCCTGCACTGACAGGTGCTGGGAGTCTGGTGAGAAGCCAGCCTGTCTGCCCCTTGTGCTGCTGTTGGTTAGAGGAGGCAGACAGAATGACCAGGGTGCAAATGTAAGGTGGGGTCATAAGTAGTGATGGCGCTGTTAAGAGAGAGAGAGCGGACTGAGGAAATGGGGACAGCTTCCGTAGAGTAGTATCACACTGTGGCTTCTTCTGGAAAGCAGAAGGATCTGAGTGCAAGCCATCTGTTTGGGAAGAGATCTCGGGAAAGATTTTTAGAAGTGAGAAGAGGAGAGAGTCCGAAAAGCGAACAGGAGAGCAGCGCGGGTGACTGGAGGGCCTTGCTGTGGAGAGCTCTGGGAGGCCCTTCACTTACTCTGCGGGGCAGTTCCTGGCAGCTGGGGGTACACGGTACTGAGGATGGAAACCCTTAATGCCCCAGTCCGCATGGGCATTGGCATCTCTGGTAGCCAGAGGGTGCTGCGGGCAGAGAGGTGGCATCTCAGGTGGCCCATGTGGAAACGGCAGCCAGTGTGGGGGTGAAGGTGGGGCCCTGATGGGGTCAGCCCAGACAGTCAGGGAAGGCCTCTCCAAGATGGTGACTTGGAGCCTGTATGAGAATACGGGAGGGAGGAGTCTGGGAACAGCATTCCAGCCCAAGGGAACAGCAGGTGTGGGGGACATGTAACTGGAGGCTGGGGCCCTGCTTCTCATGGGTCTGGTGGCTGAGGGAGGGATGTGTGCCTTGAAGGCGTGGGGACCGCCCTTGCCCACGGAGGGGCACTCTGTCCAGGCAGCCGTGCAGGACAGGACGCCCGCCCCTCTAGGCGGTCCTAACTCCTGACCCCTGCCTGGCATGGGAGGAGGCTTGGTGGGCTGCAGGAGTGGGTGGATGGCACTGAGCCGGCTGTGGGAGGCAAAGACCAGCTCTGTCAAGTGTGAGTCATGGCCCTACTCCTCTGAGCTGTGGGAGTCCTAGTATACCCCTGCCTCTCCTCATACAGCCCTGCAGATGGCTATGTGCACATTCAGGCTCTTTGCACTTGACCTATGTTAATGACCGTGCATACTTCTGCGGCCCTCAGTGTGCTCAGGCATGATTCGAAACCCACCTCGCATGTGAACTCATTTCAGCCTCACAACAACCCCATGAGGTGGACATGCTTCGTGTCCCAGTTTTTAAATGAGGAAACTGAGGACCGGGGAGGTGGAGTGACTGAACTCCACAGCCCATCTCCAGACCCTGTGGTTTTAACCTTGACGGCATGTTTTTCTCTTACAGACTAAGGAGGTACCTAGGAAATGAGCGCTTATGCTAATATCATTTAATAATTTTCTTTTGGTAATCTTAACACCATCTGAGATTTGCCGGGCACTTTTTACATGCTGAACCTATTTCTGATGATGCTCTTGAGGGACTGAACCCATTTGTCAGACAAGAAGGCTATGGTCTCGAGAAGCAACCACATTCTAGGTCGTGGCAGAGCTTGAGTCCCCTTCTGAGATGTCTCTGTGGCTTCTGAGGCCATCTCCCTACCAAGCTGGAGGAGGCTGGGGCCAGGGCTCTGAGAAGTTTCCCCGTGGCCCATGGGTTTGGCCGTAGCTCTGATGGTCCAGACACCAGCCAGGCTGGGTCTCCTGGGCAGCAAAAGGAGCAGAGGGTCCCCTTGTCCGGTTCTGAGTCCTGGGCAGGGGACCTTAATGAGGAAGGAGCACACATTTGCAGCTGCAAGTTGAACTGGGCATATGGGCCGTCCCCAGCTAAGTCTGACAGCAGGTCATCTGTAAAATTGCTAAGTTAAAATAGCACAGTCATTACCCACCACCGGGCCAAAAATAACCAGGACCGGAACAGGGCTGTGGACTCAGGCCTGTATTTGCCTAGGGGCCTCTGGGAGTTCTTCCTGAAGTCCCAGGCTCTTCCTAGGAAGGAGCGCGTGGCCTCCGGTATGTGGATGGTGAGCAGACGTGAACTTTGTGTCTTATCAAGTGTGCTCTTAGGTGTTGCTTTCTTCAGGGAGGGCGTGGGAGACCTTACACTTTATTGAAAAGGTGAGTCATACCTAAAAGTACAGTAGCCTAGGGGGCGCCTGGGTGGCTCAGTCTGTTGAATGTCTGACTTCAGCTCAGGTCATGATCTCATGGTTCATGAGTTCGAGCCCCGCCTCGGGCTCTATGCAGACAGCTCAGAGCCTGGAGCCTGCTTCCAATGCTGTTGTCTCCCTCTCTCTCTGCCCCTCCCCCACTTGCGCTCTGTCTCTCTAAAAAAAAAAAAAGGTACAGGAGTAGAGGCAGGGTTCCCTCGCTAGATGGGTAGGAGGATCTTGCTGGGCCTGAAACAGCAGGGTAATGGGAAAGGGGAAAGGGCGAAGCAGAGCGAGCACCATTAGACAGGAAGGCACCTTCTCCAGTTCCTGGGGGAGACAGACATGAATGGAAGTCTTTCAAGAGGAAGGCACGTGGGAGACAGCTGCTGGCTATCGGTGATGTGGCTATAGGAGGAAGAGAAGGAAATCCACACTCACGAGAGGCACAGGCAACCCACAGACAGGAGGGATGAGGCCCCATCAGGAGACAGACGGCGGGCAGGCCCTCTGCTAAGCACATTGCATTTTATTATCTCATCAGAGGGTCGAAACAGCAGCCCTGTGAGCTGGGGACTGTTGTTTCCCCCATTGTATAGATGAGAGAACTGAGGCTCAGGGAAGGTAATTCGCTCAAGATCACTCAAGGTCAGAATTGGGATTCTAGGGTTTAGGCCTTTGCTCCTAATGGCTAGGCAATCTTGCCTTAAAGAAGGCTTCCTGAATGAGGCTGGATACAAGGGGTTTCAATTAAACCAAGGGAAAGGCATTTCTGATAGAAGGAACTACTTGAGCAAAGGCATAGAAGTGGGAAAGTAAGTGTTACGTCAGGAGGAAGAAGTTCTACGAGGTTGGAGCTTCCAGGTGTGAGTTCCGTGTTGTGTGTGCATGTGCCTGTCTGTGCACGCAGGGATATTATGGGAGGGGAAACTGGAAAACTCGTGACCCCCCCAGTAGTCATTGTGAGAATTGCCTCTAGTGGATTGGGAGCCAGGGGCAGAGGGGGAAGCTCTGACTTGCTGTGTGATCTTGCACAAGTCCCATCCCTCTCTGGGCCTCAGTTTCATCATCTGTCATGTGAGGAGTTCTGGCAAAGAGTCGCCAACGGTGATGAGTGGCAGCCAGTCCACCAGGACCCTCGTCATGCAGGAGGCCACAGAATAGGGGAAGGGTCAGGCCAGGGAAGGAAGAATGCAGAACATGCCAAACATTTCAGAGGTCAGGGAGGACTGGGGAATGTTTTGACAGCAAAGCGGTCATCTGTGACCTTGGCAAGCTTTGGCCCTTTGGAATGGAAGGAGCGGAAGTGGCTTTGGAGAGGGGCCAGGAAAGGCTGAGCCTGAGGAAATGGGAGAGTGGGGACATGAAAATGGGGGGAGCAAGGATGTTTGCTGTAGAGCAGGGATGGATAGTGAGAGGAACAAGGCCACCCCTGATTCGATTAGTGTTGCCTGCCTGGAGCCTTGTATTGAGAAACAGCCCAAAGCCTTTAAATCAGAGGGAATAGAGCTGCAGTTGATTGGTGATGTCTGCCAAGGACACTGGACAGCATGTAGTTCTCCATTCTTGCTTAGATGTCTGCTGGGTTGAAAGTGCTGGTCTTAGTACCTTACAGAGGGGAAGCCTAAGGAATTAGGAATTGTGGGAGGAAATTTCTCTGGCTCCAGGAACTTCTTCCTCAAGTTTTGCTAAAATCAAGGTAATTTGCCTCATGGGAGATAATGTCAGCTAATGGTCAGGAGCTTGGGCTTGAGAGTCAGAGAGAGAACCAGGCGATGTGATCGATAACTCTTTGAGCCTCCCTTTCCTCTGTGAGCCGGGAGTGGTAGAAAGCCTGCTTGCAAGGTAGCTGTGAATGCTGGAAGTAGCAGTAAGAGCTGCTTTGTGATTACTGTTATCTTTGTTACTTGATAGTTCTGTTCTGAGGGGGTGGTATTCTTGGTTTCTCTGAGAACAAGGCTCGAGTCTGAGTTGCTTCGGGATCCCCATCATGGGACCGGGACACCTCAGGGATTTTCTGACTCCTTTTTGGAGGATCAAATGAAATAGGCTCGCGATGGATACAGCAGAGGATAAGGTCACTTTGGGGTCTTCTCAGCAGGGACTGGGCCTCATGTTGGGGTGGTGGCCCACGGGCACGGGCCGGAGGGCAGTGGGCCAGGTGCCAGAGCTCACGATGGGGTGGAGGCACTGCAGGCCTGAACTGTCCAGGTCATTTCTTCGCTCAGCAGATACGCTCCGCTGCATGTCAGGCTCTGGATACCAGGCTCTCAACAAGTCCCTGCTCACCTGGGTCTCAAATAGGGGGACCAGGTGTACCTGTAAGTTCTAAGACACACCCTCCCCCAACACACATGGATTCTTTTCCAGATAAGGAACCAGTCTCTGAAAGAGACAGCGGCTTGTTCAAGTCAAACCCAGAGAGACGTGGGTGTACAAGGCTCCTTCTGGCTGGCGGAGAAGGAGGCAGAGCCCCCAGAGGACTAGAACTCCAGGACACTTGTTGTAAGGGGCGAGGCCCAATAGCACAAGAACCCTAGAGCCAGGCTGTGCCTTGTAGGTGGGCCCACTGCCCTACCTGAGCCTCATCTGCTCTGGTGCCAGCGATGCCCAGTCCTGTGCTCTCTGCCTGTGGCTCTTCCTTCAGAGCCCCTGAAGGCCCCTGGAAGAGAGCAGGGAGGGCCCCTGGAAGAACAGGATTGTCCCAGCTGCCCTCCCAAAAAGCAGTCCAGGGGAACTGGCCCTGGCCATCTCTGTGGTGGCCTCTGGAAACCGATTCCTGTCCGGATCCCATCCTGTCTAGAATTGTGTGTGAGCTGAAGAGCTCACAGTTTTCTCATCTGTGAAATGGGTAAAATCATAATACCTCCTCCATTGCAGTATCAGGCTGCTGACTGGCAGGATCGTGGGGTGTTTATTCGTCCTGATTGGGCTTGGAAGGATTCCTAGAAACCTTCCTTCCTTTTCTGTCCTCATTGCTTCCCTGCCGAGTAGTCTGTGGGCCTCAGCCCCTAAGGAGGAGCCCTGGGGATGGTTCTAACCATTCACGAAGACCAGGCTTCCCCTCTCGTTCCTCTGCCTGCTCAGGGTCCTCTCTCACGTGAGTGGGGTGAGATGGGGGCTTTCCAGTTCTCTCCCCTACCCGGGTCTGTTCCCCTACCCCATGAGCTGGGCTCATCCCCGCCTTTTCCAACCTTCCTGGCCTCAGTTGTGGATACATTTCAGAGGACCCTTCCTGTGTCCCCTGCTCTGGACTTGAACCTGGGTTTACTGATTCAGGCAGCCTTCATACAATGTCATTTGAGCAATCACTGCCCCCCACCCCCACCCTGCGCCTCTCCTCCTCTCTGTGGCTATGCAGAGCAGGCTGGGGCCGTGGAACCACTCGGTTTGAATTCTTTTCTGACTCCAGCCCTTTACTCGCTGTGTGTAGACTTTGTCTGATGACTTTGCCTCTCTGAGCCTCAGTTTCCTAATCTGTAGAGTGAAGATAAAATCCATCTCACAGGATTGTATGGAAGATTCAGTAAGAAAATAGCACAGTTTGCTCTCAGCAAGTTGGTGTTAAAGTTAAGAGTTGGAACTTGATGGGCTCTGATTTGGGCTCTTGTACTTGCTGGCTCTGTGGACTTGGATGAGTGATTTTACCTCCCTGGGCCTCAGCGTCTTTGTCAGTGGGTATGATAAGAGGGACTACCTCGTAGATTGTCCTAAGGAGTAATGAGAATATTTTATGTAAGACTTCTTGCCATGGCGCTTGGTGGGTTATTCCTTTATTGTAGGTAAAAACTATAATAAAGGTATGTTATTATTATATATTATTATAATATATTATTCCTATATTAAGGGTAAAAACCTATAATGATAGGTGGGCGACCCCAGTGCCCCTGGCTGGGACTTCCTAGGAAATGCGGGCCAGGAGGATAAGGTCTGAGGCTGTGCTGTCCCCCTCCTGCCCAGAGCTGCCGGAGAACTGGACGGACACTCGGGAGACACTGCTCGAGGGGATGCTCTTCAGCCTCAAGTACCTGGGCATGACGCTGGTGGAGCAGCCCAAGGGCGAGGAGTTGTCAGCTGCTGCTGTCAAGAGGATCGTGGCCACGGTGAGCCCTGCTCAGGGTGGGGGAGCTGTGAGCCCCGGGCCAGCTTCTCCTGGGGTGCCACTCCTCCCCTGCTTATTTCCTTGATCCGATGCATCTGAGCTGTTCTTGCCCTGAGTCCCCTTGCATCCGGCCTAGGGACTCTGGCAGAGAGGCTTGTGGGGTCAGGGTCAGTGTCCTCCTGTTCTGTTGTTGTGGCCATGGCCTCTCCTAGTCTCCCCTCCCCCAGTCCCGGTCCCCTGCCTAAGGGTTAGTGACTTAGTGCCAGGGAGTAAGGGGGAGGTTGCCTTCACCCAACCATTTGCCCTGTGGCCCGAGGGAGAGGGTAACCCACCAGAGACTGGATCTCCCCGCTCCCCTGCTCCCCATCTTGAGTAAGCATGGCCCTGTAAATGCACCTCCCTTGGTGGTCTCAGACCCCTCAGCTCAGACCCTCACAGGTACAGTGGGTGGAGTGGAGGGTCCCCAGGTGTGGCACTGCTGGGTTGTGATAGCCCACTCAGCGCTCAGAGTCTGAAGTCCCTCCTAGCTGTGTGTCCTTGGGCAGGTCCCTTAACCTCTCTGAGTCCATTTCCTCCTCGGAAGAAGCTCTGTCGCCTATAAGATGACTCAAGGTCCAGTGGCTGGCAGACAGCGGGTCCTCCATGAGCAGCAGTTGTCCCTGTGTTTATTAGAAGAGGGCATTCCTGACTAATGTCTTCCCTGGTTTGTCTGCGTCTCTAAGCTGAGACCTCACATGGGCCTCAAGTCTGGGACTTAGACCAGGCAGGTGTAGCCCATGAGAGTAGGTCCCAAGTGAGGCAGGCAGGCTGCTCTGACTCACGTCTATCCCAAGGCCAAGGCCAGCGGGAAGAAGCTACAGAAAGTGACTCTTAAGGTGTCACCACGGGGGATTATCCTGACTGACAACATCACCAACCAGCTGATTGAGAATGTGTCCATTTACAGGTATGCTCAGCATTGCCCACATTCACTCTGCCACTTGGGGGGGGAGGGGCTGGGGTGCCCTTTCTGAATCCAGGTGCCAGCACTTCCTGTCTTGGAAGCCTGTTTCCTTGTGTGTTTGTGGGGGAGGAACCAGATCCCGCCTCACGGTGCTGTTAGGAAGTGCTGAGTGCACAGCCCCCGGCTCACCGTGGGTGCTTGGTTAAAGGCAGTTGCTGCTGTCATGAGTCGTTGCAGCAGGCAGCTGAGGTCTAGTCAGGGCTAGGACCCCCTCCCAAGCATGCTGCTGAGTCAGGCTTGGAGCAGAGCACTGCAGAGTCATAGCCTTTTCCTTCTGCTGTGAATTAGCAGCTCAGCTCTGGACATATGGCCAGGCATTCAGGGAGGCCTCAAGGCAGAGTCTGAGGCCAGAAAGTAAATGGTATGGAGGCAGGGGTGGGGAGGGTGGCTGTTCTCAAGGAGGCAGAGCCTAGACCTTGGAACCTCAGACTCTTCCCACTCCCCCTCTTGGCTGATCAGTTGTTGGATCTCAGTGCTGTAAGGGACAGTCCATTTTATAGATGGAGACACTGAGGCCCACGGTGATGTAGTCGCTGAGCTGGGAACAGGACACCGAGGCTAGAGTTCTGTCCAGCAGGCACCCAGCTGCCAGGCACTCTTCCGCCCTCTTGCTTTGTCTCCAAGCAGGTGGCTTTACCCGCTGGAACATAAGCAGTACTGGGGGTGGTTGTTGGGGGAGGGGATGGTGTTGGAGGGTGTGGTTTTAGAGTTTCTGGCCAGTGTCTTCCTCTCACCTCTCTGACTCTGCCTGCCTCCTTTAACCAGGGGAGGCCTCAGTCCCTGCTTTCAAGGAGGGAAAGGAGGGGAAGAAATAGGAGATTAGAGTATTTATTTCCCAAGAGGGCAGAGAAGAAGGGGCCTGCCTGAGGAAACCTGGGAAGGCCTCCCAGGAGAGGTGGCAGGAAGCTTGATCCTCTGAGATAGAGAAGAGGGAGCTGCTGGCCTGGGGGTCTTAATGGTGCTGATCCCTGTGTCCAGGGCTGTGACTGAAGCTGTGCTGAGCTCCTGTCCCATCTCTGGGCTGCCGGTTCCTTCAGATGGAGATTCCCAGGATGAGCAGCCATCAGGGAGGCAGCAGGCTGGGGGTGGGAGTGGCTGTGAGGAGGGTGGGCAGGTTTTCTAAGAGGAGGGAGCTGCTGTGTGCTCCTCCTGGATCCCCTGGGCCGACCTCTGGGCAGGGGTGTGACTAGAGGGCGGAGAGGGGAGGCCTGGTGCAGGGCATCGGTGGGCGAGGCGGTGTCCTGCTTCCCCTTCCGTCTGGTCAGCACAGGCCCTGAAGGGCAGCACAGCAGTGGTTATGGCCCCTGGAATCTGCAGGTGAACACAGGTCTCAGCTCTGCCACTTAGCTTGGTGGTCTGAGACCGTTAGCGGTTTTCTCATCTGAAAAGTGGAGATGATAATGGAGCCCATCTCGGGCAGCTCTGAGAATTAAATGAAGCGGTATCTGGAACTTGGCCTGGGGTGCAAGAAGGGCTTAGCAATTGCCGTTTTGAGGTGTTGCTCCATAGGGGCAGAGGGAGGTGCCCTCAGTCTTTCCTTCCACTCCGTCCTGCCAACCCCACCCTGCCATGGCCCGGAATGCCAAGGCAATGTCTTCAGAGTCTTGCCCTCTGGGGATGGGATAGCAGGCTCCGGGGGACCCCGAGGGAGATGCCTTACGGGCATCCCAGGTGTGGTCAGGCCCCATGCTGGGGTTTGGGGACACTCCCCACTTGCCTTTCAGGATCTCCTACTGCACAGCAGACAAGATGCACGACAAAGTGTTTGCCTACATCGCGCAGAGCCAGCACAACGAGAATCTCGAGTGCCATGCCTTCCTCTGCACCAAACGGAAAATGGTCAGTGGGGAGAGGCTGGGCCTAGGCAGGCTTTGGCTTTGCCTTGGCAGCCCTGCCCTCGGGGGCCCTGTTTGGTAGCGGGGGCAGGACCCAAAGACGGCATCACTTAATAGGAAGTAGGAAACCCCCCCAGGACCCCCAAGAGGATGCCGAGAGCACTGAGTAAGGCCGCAGCCAGTGGGTGGCTGCCCTGGGTGGTCAGCCTGGCCGGTGGGCAGCGACGGGCCCGTGTCCCCAGTGAGTGCCCTGGCACCTTCCTCTCTGTAACATGAGTGATTGGATTTAAGGTTGGGGTGGGGATGGTGTGTAGCGTGGTCTGGGGGTACAGGGCCTTGTAGGACCTAGTCCCTGGGGACTGGTGATCACAGGGTCAGGGGGATGGCAGCAGGACCTGGCTTGCTGTAGCCGGAGTGGGGAGGGAAACAGCCATTTTCTGCACCAACTGTGTGTCGCCCACGGTGGTTGGCCTTAAAGGATCCTCTTGTTTAACCCTCTGTGAGGGGGCAGCTGTTACTGTCTTCATCGTTTTTATCTTTAATGAGGAAGCAGACTCACAGAGGTCAGCTGTTGCTGATGGTGACACAGCGGGCTGGGCAGAGCGAGGGTTTAAACCCATGTTCCCCCCGCCCCCACCTGGGCATGACTGTGAGGAGCCACGGGCTCCTTGCCCCGTTTTCCAGGCCACTCCTTGGCGAGGTCTGGCTGAGATGAGTGGGAACCTCCGTGGTCTCTGGGCATTTGTCTCGAATGTTGGGACAAGCAGCCAGAGCGTGTCCGCCTTTAGTATTGAGGCTTTCGTTTCGAAGACCCCTGAGGCCTGAGCATCTGCTCTGTGACGAGGTTCCTGACATTTACTTATTTAGTGTTGGCCTCTGTTGACCTCTGTATATGGAGCCCAGAGCCCCAGTCCCCGTGCCCTGTGGTCCTTGGAGCCAAGGAGACAGGATTTTCTCCCCTACCCCTCTCATCAAGGACGTGTCAAGGACATCACTGTCTTGGAGTGTCTCCCCCCCGGCCCCCTAGGCCTCCTGCTACGCATCAGGGCCTGCTTGAGGTCTTGTGTTAGTTTCTGATAGCTGCTGTAAGAAGTCACAACTATAGTGGTTGAAAACAACCCACTGCTACGGTCCTGGAGGTTGGAAGTCTCAGGTGGCTCAGCGGGGCTGTGTTCCTTTTGGAGGCTCCAGGGAGGAACACACTTCTTGCCTTTCTTAGTCTCTAGGGGCCACCATTCCTGGGCTCTGGGCCCCTTCTCCAGCCAGCCAGCCAGCGGCGGAGCACCTCCCAGTCTCCCTCCTACTTCTGTTGCCACATTGCCGTTTCAAGCTCTGACCACCCCCTCCCTCTCACAAGCCCCCTGCAATTGGGCCGCTGGGGAATCCAGGATGCTCGCCTACGTCTCAACACCCTTTGCGCAGTCACACCTGTAGAGTCCCTGTTGTGATGCCAGCCAGCACTCACAGGCTCCGGGGATTAGACAGGGACATCTTTGGGGGCCGTGATTCAGCCCACCACAGGCCTTGTTCAGGGAGCGCTCTGGGGCAGGTCAGATTAGGGCTCTGACCCTAGCCAATGTGCTGGGTGTGACAGTGGGTAAGACCCTGCCCTTCCACGGGCTGTCTGCCCATCAGCAGAATGAAGAGGTCGCCTCAGTGACCTCTGGGATTATTCTGAAAGGCCCCTTTCTTCTGTGCACCTCATTTCTTTCCTGCAGACTTGGCGTCGCCAGCCACTCACCCAAGGCCTCGTGATGCCCCGGGTCCCCGAGCTGCAGTGGCTTCTCCCATGACGGCCTTGTTCTCACAAACAGTGACTCTTGGCTTTGTCTCTTATGAGGCCACACTGACTTAAAAATACAGGCTCGTTATGTCCCCATTGTTTGTCTCTTCCTCCCCACTGGCCAGAGCAGGCGCTGGGCTGGGGCGGCTGGCCCGCGTCCACTGCTGCAGTTTGGACCCTGGCGCGTAGGGGCTCCGAGCAGCAGAGGCTTCCTCTGGGGAGGGAGGTCGGAGGTAAAAGAGAGCAGATGCTGGCCCAGCAGCTCAAGGGAGGCCTGGGCTTGGGTCAGAGGACTTTAGACAGGCCTGCCCCAGGCCAAGAGGTCAGTTATTGAGGGAAACAGCGTGCCCATGGCAGCGCCCTGTTCCGGCACAGGGAATGGCCGCTGTGGGACACCTGGGCCCAGGCTCCTCCCTTGTCCTGGCACATTATCCTCTGTGGCAGGGGCTGATCGGGTCGATCATGGCGTAACCACCCTTTCTCAGCTGGCCTCCCCACTCCGAGCCTTGGGGACGCCCCTCCAGGCCATCTGATGCAAAGGTGGTGTTCTCATGTCCCTGCCTGAGGCCTCAGCTGAGCCCATGCTGGAGCCTGGCCATGTTGGAGATGCCAAGATTCTCGGGGCTTGGTGGGCATTTCTCAGATGGAGGCAGAAGGTGAAATGGGGCCCTCGGGTTCTGCAGTCCATCTGCTGACAAGTGTCACTTGTCACTCCACAGATGGCACTGCTGCCTGTCCGGGCTAGGCCCCATGTTGGGCACTGGGGCCCCAGGGAATCGGCCGTAGAGATACCAGCAAGATGGCTGGGGGAAAGAGCCGGGATTCAGTGGCTGGTGGACCTGGCTCTAGGGTGGAGGTTATTAGTCTTTCTGGGGGTCCATAAGACTTCCCAGAGAAGGAGATATTTTGAATCAAGCTTTGAGGGCTGAGTAATGAGTGGGAGTTTGGCAGCCAAGAGGAAGGGGGTAGGGGTGGTGAGCGGCTGTGTGCACCCAGCACAGGAATCAGCACGTGCAGACACAGGTGCAGAATTAAATGGTATGATTGGTGGGTGAGGACGCCCGTGTCACTGGAGCTGGGGTGTGGCAAAGCAGAGTCAGCCTGCTGGGGGAACTTTGAATTTGAATGCTGTAATAGCCCTCGTTGCTTTTGGCCAGTGGCCCACCATCTCCACATCCCCACCCTTTCTCTCCTGGACGTTTGCATGAGCGAGAAGCCTGTGGCCACTCAGGGGGAGGGAGGAGGGGTTCTTCTCTGCATCATCCACCGGTTCACCTGAGCTTGGGCAGCACACCACCAGGTCTCCCCCCGTGACTGCCGTTGGCCACGGTCAGGATGAGCTCTTCTGCAAGGAACTGTTTCCATCCACCCTGCTGGGAGGCCTTGGCCAGCACTGTGGCCTGACTATGGGTTCTAAGCAAAGGTGGGGTTAGGGCTTCAGTGCGGGGGTCCTGGGGGTGCAGTGCAGGAGGACTGACAGTAAGCAAGGGGACACCCCCTAATTCTAACTCTAGCAGGCGGAGGCAGATCTGCTCTCCCTCACGTGGCCCCTGGCATTCCTCGAGTAATCCTTTTAGTTCAGGATTTATGCTGCTAGGGCAGCAGAGCCGTAAGGGACACGTGGCCTGACTTGGTGTGAGTACCAGGCTAGGATCTGGGATCCTGGGGCATCCTGCGCTAGACCTGGCCCCTTGAAGGAGCCAACAGCTTGGTTCCTGGAAATGAGACAGGGACGCGAAACACTGAGTGTTAGAACCCAATCCTGGCCAGAAGAACGCCCGCCACAGACCGGATGCGTTCTGCGGAGGGGTGGGCTCGCAGCCTGTGCGCTGAGGGTGGGAAGGCCTCCCCGGGGGCAGGCCCGAGAAGTTCTTTGCTGTGACACTGCCCGGGAGAGCAGGACCCACCCTGCTCCCAGTCCCTGCCCAGCCTGGGCTTGCAGCCGCCTGCACACATGTGTGTCCCGGGTTATATTTGGTTTACTTACAGCTCCGAATTTCAGGGCGAAAGGGCCGGGATGTATGCAAATGAACAAGTCGATTTATGCAAAAACAGTATCAGGCTTGTGTCCGCAGATATCCTGGAGGCAAAAATCACGCGTTTCCATCTCTCTGCCACCTTAGGTGACCAGCCCTTTCTTGGGTGTCTGGTGATTTGACTCCAGCTGCTAATCAGCCCATATTTTTAGTTCATGGGCAATTCTCAATGGTAACTGGGTCTATTAAACTTGATTCCGACGTGACAGCTTAAATTGTAAACAGCTGTGAAGAGTTTCATACTTAATTACCATATTTAAGTTTTGCCATAAAGCGCCCGTACTTCCATCAAAAATGTAAATGACGGAGACATTCAAATGAGATTTTATACTTCGTGAAGTTTAATTGGCATGGATCAGTCAGCTTGTTTAAGGATTTTTAAATTTAAAAAAAAAGAGAGTTTTAAAGGCAGTAGCCACAGACTCATTTCTCAATTAAATCAAGTTGTCTGGCAGATAGTAAGAGAGTGGGCTCTGAGGCTGGTTATGCCTGAACTTGTGCACTTGAAAGAATCTGGTGCTTTCTTCCCTAGGCCCAGGCTGTCGGAAGGAAGCTAGATGCCGCTTCCGGCTACGGCCGAGCTCTGGGACTCCTGTTCCCATAAGCTGGGCTGTGATTAACCCTGAACTGGAAGCAGAGAGAGGAAGAGGCCAAGATGCATGTGGGCTGGGGTGGGTCCTGGTTGAGCGAGGCCTCGGGAAGCCTGCCCCTCGGGCAGATGGAGTTCAGCCAGCCCATTGCACCTCTGGACAGCTTTGGCCTGCTCTGGGGATCAGGGGTGTTTAGACTCTGCCTTTAGGGAGCACCCAGGTAGAGTGACACAGGCATGTGAACTGATGACACTCATATGCATGATGCCAGAGAGAGGTAGGTGGGGCTGTGGGGTGCCAGTGCTGGTGACCTGAGAGAGCTGGTGACATCTGAGTTGGTTCTGAAGGGGCAGATGGGAGTTCTTCAGGGGTGAAGGGCCAAGATGTGGCCCGCCTCTTACAGGTATGTTATAGCACTGAATGGTTTTGGTCTCTTGACACAGGTACACGTTGACGTTTTTACTCCCGCCAGGAAATGTATAAGCCGCCTCCTCCCTTTTTGGGATCCAGTTTTAAGTCCCCCAACCCAGCCTAGGGCTAACCAGAGTCCAGCCTTTGCCTCTGGCTGTGGCTCATTGAGGCAGTGACTGCACCCTTTCCAGTCCTGGCTTTTCTGTTGTCTGATTTCAAGGGCTAAGTTACTGTGTGAAGTCCTCAGGTAATTAGGGAGGGCTTCTTGGAGGAAGTCAGCCTCCTAGTTAATTGAATATAGGGAAGCCCAAAGGGAAGAGGAAAAAAGGTGGAGATGAACAGCCATTGCAAAGGTCGGGGCTGGAAGAGAGGTGGGGGACATGGCTGGGCTACAGGTGGTGAACTGGGGCCCCAGCTGCCTGGAGGGCTTGTGGCTTCCTTATATCCCGGGCTTCTTTGGTGACCTGGGAGGGGCCAGGACTCTGCCCTTGCCTGTCTGACAGTTCAGAGCCTCAGCCTCAGGCCTGCATTTCTGACTTGCTGTCACCTGCCTGACGTGTGCCCCTCCCCTACCCCACTTCCTGTTTTTCAGGCCCAGGCTGTCACCCTCACAGTAGCCCAGGCCTTCAAAGTTGCCTTCGAGTTCTGGCAGGCGTCCAAGGAAGGTGAGCCTTGATCAGGGACACTGTGGTGGGTAGGGGGTGGGGCCGGGGAAGGCTGGCAGAGTAGAGCGGGGTCGGGGGTGGGTGGTGAAGGCCCTGGAGTCCAGGCCCGACTCTCCACCTCATCACCTGCCTGGTTTGTGACTTTGGACAGGTCCCTTCACTTCTCTGAGTCCCTGTTCCCCCTGTGAAGAAATGGGAACAGCTGTCTCCCTCCCCCCAGGGTGATTGTGAGGATTAAGTCTACAGAGTTTCTCTCCTCTCTGCCTGCCCCCTGAGAGTGGCCGCAGACCACCCCTGCCCAGCGAGTGCTGGGACCGGGGCTCCAACGCACTGTGCCTTGGTCCCACAGAGAAGGAGAAGAGGGAGAAAGCCAGCCAAGAAGGAGGGGACGTCCTGGGCGGGGGCCTCCGTGACAGCACCCCATCACTGAAGAGCCGTGAGTCGTGGGCAGGGCGTGGGGCCAGAGTCAGCTGCATGTCCCTGGGTCTGGGCCTGTCCTTCATCCAAAGAGCCCCATTCCCTCCTGGGCTGGGCCAAACCCGTGTGTGTGTGTGTGTGTGTGTGTGTGTGTGTGTGTGTGTGTGTGTTTTATTGTTAAATAAATAATACATCTTCTTTATAGATAAATTAGAACATATGGTTAGAAGGGAAGGTTGCTCATTTTGGTGCATGTTCTTGCAAATATGTTGCTGTGCAACTGTATAAATATATGCATACATCTCTCTGTATACATTTAACATCCTGTTATGTGATCTCTTAAAAAAACTTAAAGTCTGTTGTAAATGTAAAATTTGCAACCTGAAATGTTAGCTGGGGAGAGGTTCTCACCCTGCGGGCAGCCATCCAGCTGTTTCGGGAGGTGCCCAGCTGGGGCTCCGGGTGGGCCGGTTGACAGGCCTGGGAAGGCCATGTCCGAGGAGGGAGTCAGGACCAGGACAGCCCCGGAGTCTCCGGGACCGGGCTGGGAGACGGGGCCTGGAAACAGGTGCTCCCTCCCACTGACACACCTGACCGGGCTCCTTGTAGTGGTTGCCACTGGGAACCTGCTGGACTTGGAAGAGACGGCCAAGGCCCCGCTGTCCACGGTCAGCGCTAATACCCCTAATGTGGATGAGGCACCGAGGCCCCAAGCCTTGAACAATAGCAACGTTGTCTGGGTGAGTGGTCAGAGGGACCCCGTAGGGGTCCTGATCCTGGTTGAGGCCTGAGGCTGCTCCGGGACCCGAGCTCTGGTGCACATGACTCCAGTCCTCCGGGAGGGCCAGACCCAGCCCGGCAGTGCCCAGGCCCAGGGTGGGGGGCAAACAATGTCCGCTTTGAACTTGGGGCTGCCTCCCCGGCAGGCTTGGCTCCCTTCACAGCTGTCTCCTCACAATGGCCAGCCTCTTGGTCTGAGCATCCATAGCTCGGCCTACCACAGGACCAGCCAAAGGCTCCCTTGTTCTTGGCGTGGGCACGGTTTGCTCCTGACGCCCCTCCCTACCCCGCCATCTCCGGGAGGAGCCCGAGGCCTGGCCGTCAGGCGTGAGCCCCTGACTTGCTCTGTGACGCCAGGCAAGCCCCCTGCCCTCTCTGTGTCTCAGCTTTTTCATCCCCTCAATAAAGATGATGACCTCTGCCTGCAGAATCTCCCAGAGGAAACTGGGTGGGTTTTTTTTTATTATCAAAATTAAAATTTTTTTTTCCTTTGAAAATAATTTCAGACCTACCAAAAAAGTTGTAAAAACAGTACAAAACATTCCTATTCACCCTTCATCCAGATTCTCCAAATGTCAGCATCTTCTGTAACCAACATTACAGTGATCAAAATCATTACCATCAATCTGATGCTGTTATATAATCTACAGGCCATAGTCACATTCCTCCATGTGTCCCCCCTATGTCCCTTTTCTGGTCTAGAATCAATTGCAGGATCGTTACTTTGTCATGTCTCTTTAAAAAAAATCTGGAGTGTTGGTGGACTTGAAAACTTCTACCCCATTCCCTGCTGGGGGCCACCTGTAGGCACCACGAGCCTGTTCTCTGCTTTTGGGAACCGCCCTTGGCACCCGGCCCTCTGCTCAGGGAGGCACCAGGGAGCCCTTGCCAGCTGTTTTCCCACCTAGGCTGTGGGATACCTGCCATCACTTAATCCCTCATGAGCTTTGAATTCTGGCTTTGCTCCTGGAAGTGGATGAAAGCAAGAACACCGTCTTACCTACCCTCTTGCTCTCGGAACTTGAAAGCCATAGACCTCATCCGGTCCAACCCCCTCATCTTACGGAAGGAAAAGCTGAGTCCCAAAGAGGAGCAGCAGCTTGCCCAAGGTGTCCCTCGGCCAGTGGCAGAGCTGGGAATTATACCCACCCAGGTGCTCTTTCTCCTGCTCCGCATCCCAGGTTTGGGTCCCTGGGTTGAGATGCACGTGGCAGTAGCCAGGCGGGCGGGGAGGGGCCTACAGTGCCTCTTCCCCCCAGGTACCCGCCAGACCCCTACGCTTGTGTCCAGAGTCCCCGTGGCCTAGCCGGGGCTGGGACAGACCCTGGCTGTGAGCAGCCGCTCCCCCGCTGAGGGTTCATATCTCCTGCTTTGTTTTCCCCAAGGAGCTGGATGATGGCCTGGATGAAGCATTTTCAAGGTAATTTTAGCTGGGCTCCTTGTGCTGGGGAAGGAGGCCTGGCATTTGTGGGCTGCTGCTCTGGGGTCCTCTGCCTGTCTGAGAACATGAACTCTGATCTTCTCCAGAGCAAAAATCTCTACTCGAATACCTCCAGGGATGGGGAACTCACTATCTGGGGTTGGCTGCGTCTGCTAAAAAGCTCCTGCTATTGAATCAAAAACTATTCCTAGTGGCTTCTCTGCCACAGTCTGGGCTGAACTGAATGATCTACAGCTCAGGTTGACTTCCTCTGCCTGCACCTGGTGTGGCCTTTAGAACCTGGCTTTTTGCAGGCTTTGTTCCCTCCAGAGGTTTTGCACTTGTGGAAAGGGGCAGGGAGGGGGCAATGCTTAATGAAGCCCATGGAGCAATACATAGAGGAGGGGTGTCAGGCACAGCGAGGAGGCATCTGGGTCTTGTCTGAGGGTGGTGGCATTTCCCCATCTCCGCAGGGGCCATCGCTGTAGCCATGGCTACCTTCAGTTCAGGGACATGGCCCTGAAAGGCTGGGCTGAAGAGAGGTCTGGGCAGCTCAGGGTTCTGAGCACTGGACCTGTGCAGACCTGACTCCCTGGGCAGCCCCCTGCAGCCTTCTCCTTCCTTCCCAACCCCTCCCTGCTAGAGCCTGGCAGACACCCCTTGGCCTAGCCCAGGGGGTGGGAGGTGGGTGATCAGTACTTTCATGGAGGCAAAGACATTCTTTTCACTCTCCAGCCTGCTTCACTGACTTCACTGACTACAGCGCCCTCATTTTAAGAAAATCTTCCATTTGCTTGTTCCAGATTCCTTAAGTATCATGTGCCCTTTATTAACAACTTCGAAAATCAGCAGAGCATTAAACACGAAAGAACACCATCCTATAATCCCACAGCCCACACTTTTGGGCTTAATGCATGCTAATCCTATACATACACATTTTTTTTTTTTTTTTGCACTGATCAGCTCATGGTATTTGCCATCAGGGATACCGATTTTCACCTAACATTGGCATACCAAGAGCATTTCCCCAGGCTGTTAACAACTCCTTGTAAACACCTCTGCCCCCTCACATTCTTCTAAGGCCCTGGGCCATAATTTCCTTAACTCCCCCAATTCTTTGGATGTTTCAGTTCTCTTCTTTTTACGTCTCCATGTTGAAGGGCACTGTGTTGAACACCGCTCTAGCCAGCAGTCTCCTGCCGTCTCTGGCCCGCACATGCCCCTCCCTGCCTGTGCCAACGCTGCCCTTCCCCTCCCCCCTTTCCTGGTGGAGCTGGGGCGGGGTCGTGGAGCCTCTCTCTCCATGACAGGAATGTGACTGCCCCCCAGTGTTCTGAGCCATTGGGCCCTCACGGGTAGGCTCCGGTCAGAGATGCCACCTCTCCTGACATCATGGAGTTCTTCCGGCCCCCGAGGCCTGGCTTCTTTCCATCCATGCCCCCTCCCTCTGACCCTGGACTGGCTGCTCAGGCCCCCGCCGGCCCCTTTGGGGACCCTTGGCTCACACAGCTCTGCCTTCCAGGCTTGCCCAGTCTCGGACGAACCCTCAGGTCCTGGATACTGGATTGACAGCGCAGGATATCCACTACGCCCAGTGCCTGTCCCCTGTCGACTGGGACAAGCCTGACAACACCGGCGCCGAGCAGGATGACCTCTTCAGCTTCTGAGGGCCCGGGACTGGCAGGACACGTAACAGACCAAAGCCGCTTGTGGCGGGGTGGGGCCGGCTCCAGGACCCCCAGCCACCCTCTTCCCGGTGGCAGCACTGTGGGCCTGCAAATCAGAGCTGCGTCCAGTCAAGCAGGGGGAAAGGAGAAACTTTTTTTTTCGGCCACACTCTTTCCCTGAGAACTGAAGGATGCCTTGAATATTTATTCACTGACTCCTGGTTCAACTCGGAAGCCAGTTTTGCATCAGGCACAAGTGCAGTGTTTTACCAGCTTTCTGCCCTCTCCTGAGGAAGCTCGGCTCTGCTGTGGGTGTCAGGACGGTGACCAAAGCATTTCTTGTCCCTCCTCTTTTTCTAAGGCCCCGGATTTCCCTGGAGGCGTCCCCATTCCTTATAGAAAGCTGTCATCTTTTGAGCACGGGGAGGCTCCGTGGCCTCAGGGGAGTCCCGAGTCTGGTTCCAGGGCCCCAGCAGGCGTGCCTCCCCCCCACCCCCCACCCCCCACCGGCTCTGAGAGACCGAGGGGCAGCCCCTGACCAAAGACAACACACAGCTGGCACTTTAAACCACACATGTAGATGTGGCCCCCAGGGGGTCCTCGAAGGTGCTGCTTTGCACAGAGCTTTCTGTCTGCCTTCCTGCAAGGAGGACGTGAAGTCCCCGCCGTTGGTCCCTATGGGTGCTCGGAACCAGTGTCACTGGCTGTCCAGAAGTTCCCAGGGTCTGACTGCAACAGGGGGGGCCATCTCTGTGACTGCCCGTTGGGGTCCCCTGCCCTACCCCCTTCAGATTGAGCGTGTGCCCTCCTGTCCCGTCTGCCCGGCGTCTCTGAGCCCCGGTTCCCCATGCCTCCTGGGACAGTGTGTGGAGCCCAGCACCTAGACTCGGACAGGGCCTTCTGGTCGCCATGTTGCAGGTGAGGAAGCGGGCCCCCAGCGGGGAAGAGGTGGAGCGCAGAGTGGAACCAGCCCCCGTGCCGAAGTGGCCTTCTCCCCCTCTCTTCTAGCTCGCACCTCCTTCCTTTCTGGCTTTGTTGTCCTCCCGGGAACCAAAAACTCCAGCTATTTTCTGACCAAAATGTGTTTCATAACAAACCATCTGGTGCCTTTCCACGCAGAGCTGGCTTGAGCCTCCGTGCCCTGCTAGTTGTCTGGCTGCCGATTTCCATGAAAATGGAAGTATTGATGCTAATTCGGAGGGTGAAACAAAACCAAACTCTGGAAGCATCCCCCTCCTCCTGACTCTCACCCCTGGGTTGGGACCTGTTGGCGGCAGTCAGTCCTCAGAGTCTCCCTTCTCCCCGCCCCCTCCCGAGCGCATCACCCCTCGGGGCTCCCATCGGGGCTTCCAGGGTCCTCTCTGCCCAGAGGTGCCTCCCAGGCCTGGCCTCGCTGAGCTCAAGTCACTGATCACAGTTGGTGCATAGGAGACACAAACACACCGTTTCTCAGAACCTGCTTGTCCAAGCACTTGAATCAGCACAAAGACGGAAGTGCCCGGGCGAGGAGAGGGATGGTATTTGTAGAGTCTATGAGAATATGGGGTCACTCGTTTCCCTGCCCAGCCCTTCCTCATTGCCGCCCACCCCAGGCCTCCTTGGTATTGGCCCCTGCATTTGTTATGAGGCAGCACGTGTTGAGCCTGACAAGCTGTCCCTGGCAGGAGGATCTGGGGGCCCCCAAGAGAGGCCATGCTGTGTGTGTGTGTGTGTGTGTGTGAGAGAGAGAGAGAGAGAGAGAGAGTCAGACTTGGCCTTCGCGGTGGTCTCTGGCTGACAAGCCGTCGGGTATGCTCCCCTGTGCTCCGCGTGTGTGCAGAGGAGTCTTCTGCTTTACGTTGTGTTGCTGTTAAAGATGTTCTAACGAGGAAAAGAATAAGTAATAAAGGTTCTCGTTTTGAAATACAAAGAGCACTTGCAGGAAGCTGCCAGTTGCCACGTGGGAGCGTGGTTGGGCAGTTCCTACTTTTAGTGGTTATAACGGGCAGTGACCACAGGCCGAGGTGTGTGTGGGGGAATGGTGTGTGGACCCCTGGTGGGAGCCCCTTTTCACCTAGCAGATGTGGTGGTGTGGTGAGGTCATCCCTGGAGAGCCCCGCGAGGCCGCATCCATGATCCAGGGCCTCAGAGACCAAGGTCAGGGCGTCCCGGTCGGTTGAATGGGCATATGATGACGTGTGTGCCCACATGTGCGCTTTTCTTGGGGAGGGTGTCCACCATTCCCACCTCATTCCTGCATGGGTCTGTGACACCCATTCATTCGATAGACCCTCTGCTGAACACAGACTGGGCCTGGGGCTCGGTGCTGGGGCTGGCAGTCCCGACAGGGTCCACATGGGCTCCAGATGCAGGGCTGTGGTGTGACTGGGGACTGGGGCTGAGGACGGCAGGAAGTGTTTCAGTGACTTGGGAGACCCGAGATCTAGCTCAGGCAGTGACACTGCATCAGTCACTTCTTTCCAGAGCCGCAGTTTCCCCGTTTGGGAAGGGGGTTCCACAGGCTCCATGCCTCCCACCTCCCTGGGCTTTGTGAGACTCGGGGGTTAACCATTATGTCATTGTGGCTTCTGAGATGGCTCAGAGCTCAGCTCAGAGCAAAAGGCTTTTGGACCAGTTAGTTACATTTTAGCAGGTTCCACGCCCAATGTGGAGTTCAACATGGGGGCTTCAACTCCTGATCCAGAGATCAAGACCTGATCGAGACCTGATGTGGGGTTTGAACTTGCAACCCTGAAGTCAAGACCTGAGCTGCCATCAAGAGTGGGAATCTGGCTGAGCCACCCAGGTGCCCCTGGGCTAAGCACATTTAAGGAAGTCCAAGTAAAATTGATAACAAAGGCACCTGCCTTTAACTGAGCTCTTACGATGTGCCTGGTGCTGTGCCAAACTTGATCTCCTTTGAGCCCAGGTGCATTTTAGCCCCTGACTGCTGCAGGCACTAAAGCGGGGGAGAAGGGCATCATGCACCCAGTACTTGGCAGAACCATAGGCTGGACTCAGTTTTGTGTGACCCTTGAGCCCACCACACCCTGACCTTCCTAGAGCCACGCCAGAAGCCTAGACTGGCCTAGACTCTTGTTAGCTCCATGGTGTCTGCCACAGAAAGGCCCCTCTCTTCAGGCTCCCACTGAGGGTGTCCAACATTTATCCCTGTGTCTCTTCCAAACAGTGGTATTTAAAATGCCTGGAACCCAGAGGCGGGGCCCCGTGATGTCAGCCAGTCAGGCAGACTCACTGAATTCTGAGTGGATCGTTGATGACTAAGAAATTCTGTCCTTTCTTCTCCTCCCATAATCTGAAAAGACACCCAACAAGTTCATCTTTCGGTTTAAATTTGGCCAATGCCTTTAGTCTCCGGATGTCTCAAATTATGAATCCTGAGCACCCGCCGTCTGCTCTTTCATGCATAACGGATGAAGCTGGGAAGAACAGAGTCGCCTTTCAGATTTGATATGACCTTCAGCTTCACCGGGTGGGCGTGGAGGTCTCCTCTCCCAGGAGGAGATCCCATCCCAGCTAAATCCCTCTGAGGACTTCTCAACAAGCCCCAATAAGGAATGGGGTGGATTCTGTGCCCTCAGTTACGGCTTGGGGTCTGGCCTTCCCCCTCCTGCCACAGCACGTATACCGCCCACAGCAGGTGGCCCGTTTATCCGTCAGGATGTGAACCTTTCTCCAGCGTTGAATGCATGCCAGGCCCTGGTGGGCCGTTCACACGAACATCGATCCTGGCTGTAATGACTGTGCTAAGAGATGGGTGGTCCCAGTCCCATTTTCAAGATGGGACAGTTGAGGGGTAAGGAGGATAAGTGAATTGTCCAAGGTCTCAGCCAGGAAGGAGCAGACCTGGGATTCGAACCCCAGGTGGTCCGACTCTAGTGCTTGCTTACTGACACAGCACTACCCACCCTGCAGAGTGAAGTCCAGGCCGGATCGCCCACTCCCAGCAATGGGCAGCCTCTTCCCATGGGACAGATGAGAGCTGGTGGGGGAGGGGTGTCGGTCCTCCACGGGCAGAGTGGCAGGGCCTGGTCCAGGCTAGCTCCTCAGGCAGCAGCCATCCTCCAGAAGTGTCCAAACATCCTTCCTGCCTCTAGCTGGGTAGCTCCCCTGCGGCGCTCCTTCTCTAGACATGCCCCATTGACAGCTGTATCTCATCACGTCAGCGCCACGTATTGCCCGCACTAGGCATTGCCCAGCCTGTGGCAGACAGGGAAGGGGTGGCCAGGGTGGGTTTTGGGGTCTCAGGAGGAAGGCTTCCTCTGGGAGCAGACTCCGTGCACTGCCGGTGGTGAATGGCAGCCTCAGAGAAACCAGCTCTGGAACACGGGCAGCACCTGTACACATTAGCTACTTGGAGCTGCTGCACAGCTGGGCCAGCAGGCATCATAAGCCCATTTTAGAGACCATGAAACAGGCCCACCGAGCTCATGTGGCCTGCCGGCCTCCCACAGGTTTAAGATAAGAGGCAGGCCTGGGATCCGAAGCCTGTGTGTTCTCTGCCAGCCAGGAATGGCCCTGCCTCTCTGTGGGTCACTGGGAACATTCGGACAATACCTTGCCTGCTTCGGAACTCCTGAGCCCAGTGTCCGGCACATAGATGCTGGATCAGGGTGGTGCTTTGCGTCCAGCCCGGACAGATGTGAGCAGCTGTGTCACAAGTCCTGGTTGCCAAGCAACAATTCCAACTGCACTTGCTGAGCCCCCGCATGGGGTGGGGCTACCAGGGCCTGCCCTGATCTCTTCACAGTCCAGGGCTTGTGGGTCACGATGCCCTGGAGAGCTGGGCACAGGCCAGGTCTGCGCCACACCAGGCGGGCATTGGAAGCCAGAGCTGAGGAAGCCAGCAAGAGCTTCTGGAAGAGGGGTGTGCTCCTGCTGGGCCTTGAAGCGGGGCACAAAGGTGGGAGACGGCCTGAGCTCTGGGCGGCCAGAGCCTGTGTTGGAGACACCTGTGGACCTAGTGCTCAGCATAGCACCTGGCACAGAGTGGCCGCCCTTAACGGGAGTCTGCTCCTCCGAAGCAGGCCAGCCAGCCCGCCTTCCTAATAAGGACCCCGAAGGGGCCAGGTACCCTGGATCGGTAGGCAAGACTCGCCTCTCAGTCCACTTTGCAGGGTATGCGCTCTGGAGACAAACCCATCCTATGAGAGACATGTCCAGGCGCCCCAGGCTCGGCGCCCTTGGTCTCCGCCACCCACGGCCCAGCCCGGCTTGCTGACGCATGTGTGGTCTCCTCTGCTGCCCTGACCAGACATCTTAGTTTTCAAAATGTCTTTAAAGCTGGATTCTAGCATGTTAGTGCCAGAAGAGCCCCTAGTGGTCCTCCAGCCCACCCACTTTGTTTACAGCTGGGAAACTGAGGCGCACAGAGGGCTAGGACTTCCCCACGCTGTGTGGGCCACTAAGCAGAGCTGATATTCCAGCCATAGTTTTTTTCCTGCAGGCCCCGCGCTCAATCTTCCACCCCAGAGGGAAGAAAGAGAAGTCCCTTCCCTGCACTTGCTGGGAAGGATCATGTGCTGGAGGTCGGGGGGCTTCTGGGAAAGTGGAAAGGAGCAGAAGGGCCGGAGAAAGGGCCTGGTGAATTCCCAGG
This sequence comes from Hyaena hyaena, assembly GCF_003009895.1. Lineage (NCBI taxonomy): Eukaryota > Metazoa > Chordata > Mammalia > Carnivora > Hyaenidae > Hyaena > Hyaena hyaena. The sequence continues at coordinate 7,317,174 of NW_024080635.1, read as the reverse complement.
CATGGAGTGGCCGTCGGCTCATCACCGCTTGGGCTCCCTCCTGGAGCCCCGAGGTCGCATCTGCAGCTCAAGCTGCCGGCTCACCGGCCCTGAGAGAGAGAACCAAGCGCTGTGGTTATGAGCACTGCCTCTAGAGCCAGCCTGGCCCAATTCTCAGCTTTACCACTTGCTAGCTGTGTAAATGACTTACTAGTCGGGCCTCGTTTTCCTCACGGGGAAAGAGTAGGATGGTAACGGGTTGTCCAAGCTGGGGTGTTTTGAGGGGTGAATGAGTTAATGAACCGTTTATATTTGTAAGGTGCTGAAAACACTGGCACTGTCCCTCTGTCGTCCTGAGGGCGGCTGTGGGGGCGGGGTGGGGCAGGGGTGGGGTAGACCAGCCTCACTCAGCCCAGGGGAGCAGCCCACCCGGGGGCAACAAAGTGGAGGAGAGGAGTCACATCCCACCACCTTCTACCCCGATGCACACTCTTGCTTGTCTCCACCATCAAAGTGTGCCCACTGGGAAAATAAGAGAAACTTCCTTCTCCGTTTGGGATTCAGTCAAGAAACATTCTATGCTAGCAGTTTCAAGTGGGAAATAAATCTCTCAATAAAGAGAGTGTGGTCACAACACCACTGGCAGGGCTAGGGGCGTGCGGGAGGCCCCAGTGAGGGCCCAGGGAGCCAGGAAAGGTTGGGGTTGAGGGAGTTGCCGTCAGGGAGCTTGGAGCCCCCTTTCCTGTGGCTCTTGTGTGATCTGGTCTCACAGGCAGAGGCTGCTTGGAGTCAACTCACAAAGGGAGGGGGTCAAAGGAAGGGGGTCAGTGGTGTGTAGGCGTCTAGCCCTGAGATCCAGGAGGGCACGTTGAAGGGAGGCGGTGCTGGGCGCCTGGGTGGCTCAGTCGTTTAAGCGTCCGGTTTCTGCTCAGGTCATGATCTCCCGGTTTGTGGGTTCAAGCCCCGCTTTGGACTCTGTGCTGACAGTGTGGAGCCGGCTTGGGACTCTCTCTCTTCCCCCCTCTCTCTGCCCCTCCCCTGCTCTCTCTCTCCCTCTCTCTCAAAATAAGTAAACTTATAAAAAAAAATTTAGAAGGGAAGTGGTGCTGAACCCCTCCATCGTGTACTCTGGGGAGGTGGGGTTAGTCCAGAGAAAACCTACCTGCTACACAGCCCCCTCATGTGCTGCACCAAGAGTCACACAGAATCATTAATCCTCCTGACACCCCTGCGAGAGCTGAGCCTCTGAGAGGCAAAGTGACCTGATAAATGACCAAACCTGGGACCTCACTGCAGGGCTGTCTGCACGTGAGCCCGGCCTCTGCCCCTGGATACTGTCTGAGATCCCCACTGATTGAGTACCCCGTGTATGCCAAGCAGGGTTCCAGGCAGTTGGAACATGGCAGGAAACGAAGAGTTGACGTCCCACTATGGAGAGGGGACACGGCGCCCCCTCCCCTGCAGATATGAATCAGTCACCTCTGGTGCTCAGTCCTATGAAGGTGCTCGACTCAGGGCAAGGGAGTCGAGCAGCAGGGTGGGCAGTGCTGCTTTACGCAGGGTGTGTGGGTACACTTGAGCAGAGACCTCAGGAGGTAAGGAGCCAAAGTCATGGCCGTATTTGAAGAAGGAGCATCGTAGTCAGTGCAAACCCCCCAGAGGCAGGCAGAAGTGTGGAATGTGCCAGAACAGAAGAAGAAGCAAGATCCGTGTGGCTGGAGAGGAAAGCTGCGAAGTGAGGTCCGCGAGCAGGTCAGGCGTGTGGGGCCTGAGGCAGGAGCCTCCAACTGGCTTCTGAGCAAGTGCAGAGGGGCTGCACACAAAGGTGGATGCAGAGACCTCAGGGGTATCACAGTCAGCCAAGCTCAGGCCCAGGAGAAAGCAGGCTCAGGGCTAGGAAAGGGCCAGGCAGCAACTTGAAAATGCAAAGGCGTTTCCTCCCTCTCCGTTTTCCTGCTGGAGGACAACCCGGTGTGCCCCGCCAGGGACCCACATCTGTGTGTCCAGGCCATGGTGGGCGTCTGTGGGTCTGGGTCCAGAGTTTGTCTGTAAGTCCTGCTGGCCCCAGGCTGTGGTGCAGCAAGTGCCTCAAGGCGGACTGTGTCGCTTGGGGCTGTGGAGCAGCCCATGCTCACTCACCGGGCCTGTGTGTGTCATAGGCTCACATACCGAACGTGAGCCTGGGACCACGTGAGTCTGGGGGGAGCAGGCATGTGGGTCCCTGCTTGTCTGTAGGGAATATCTTTGACTTTGGCTCCGTCACTGTCTGGGCCCCCTGGCTTGCTTGACATTCCACAGAGCTCAGCTCTAGTTTTTATAGTAAATCAACACAGATGGCCTGTGGGACCGAGCAGAGTTGGCGTGTGCCTCTTGGGGACTTGGGCTGAGGGTCTGCTCCCCGGGGGTCTCTGACAATTGAAGTAGAGAGGACTTCCAGCCCCGTGCTTTAAACCCAGAGACCTCCTCGCCCCCCGTGACCAAGTTGGATCAGGGCTCCCTCCACCCAGTCAGGAAGACTGATGTTTGGTCCCTGCCAACCGTAAGTAAGAGCCAGATTCCTAAACCCGAGGGCCTTTGGAAAAGCCACGTCTTCAGTACTTACTGGGGAAAGGGTATAGAGCTAGGAGCCAGAAGGACCTGAGTTCAAACCCCACTTCTGCCACCTCCTACCTCATAACATGGGTCCAATGACTGCTGCGTCCCCATCTGTGGAATGGGGACCTCAGGGTATTACTGTGACATCTAAGTGAGCACTCCCTATGTGCCAGACATTGTGCTAAGGGCTCTCCATGAAGCCACCGCATTTAGTCCTCACAATAACCCTCTAAAATGGCTGCTGTCCCCATTTCACAGAAGAGGAAACCAAGGCCTGGCCCAAGGAGATGAAGTTACTTACCCCGTCACTCAGCTGGGAATGGGCAGAGTCTGGGTTTGGGCCAGGGAGTCCGGCTGTAAAAGCAGCGGTGTGAGGCCATGAGGGGAAAGCAGGGTGCCTGACTCCTGGTCGGTGTCTGGTCAGTGGTGGTTGTTATTGATGCCGCATCCTATTCAGGATCAAACTCCTGACCCCGAAGGCTAGCTCTGGACTCTCTTTTCTCATTTTAAATTTAAAGAGGGTAGTGGAAAAGCCCCAGAGGTAGGGGACAGAAGTTCAAACCCTGGCTCCGAGAGTCCTTCACTGTGTGACCTTGTGAGCCTCCATGCATTCTCATCTTACATGAGGACACTCACACGGGCCTGCCTGTAAGGATCAAATGTGCACAAAGGAGTGTAGCCTCCTGTCACGAGTTGGCTTGTGCCCTCCCAAAAAGATACATGGAAATTGCAACCCCCAGGACTTCAGAATGTGGCCTTATTCAATGTTTATTTTTGAGAGAGAGAGTGCAAGCAGGGGAGAGGCAGAGAGTAAGGGGGAACAGAGGATCCAAAGCAGGCGCCATGCAGAGAGCCCGACGTGGGGCTCAAACTCACGAACTGTGACATCATGAGCCGAAGTCAGACGCCCAACCGACTGAGCCACCCAGGCGCCCTAGAACATGGCCTTATTTGGAAATAGGGTCTTTACAGCAGTAACGGAGTTTAAACAAGGTTATTTGGGTGGGCCCTAACCCAATGTGACTGACACCCTTATCAAAGGCGGGGTTTGGGCAGGACAGACATACGCAGAGGAAAGACCGAGGAGACCCAGGGAGAGCAGCCTGGGAAGGCTGGGGCCGCTCTGCTGGAAGCCGGGCACCTCCAGGACAGGCGGAGGCTGGCACAGGCAGAGCACAGTCCTTCCCCTGCGGGTGACCGGCGGAGCCCGGCCTCTGGCCTCTGCCACTGTGAGACAATACACTTCTGTGCTTCTAAACGACCCCACTTGTGTGCTTTGCCACAGCAGCTCCCGGAAGCTAATACCCGGGCTGTGACGGAATATCCACAGGGCCTTCCGTTTTCACCGGAGGGACAGACCCCACCCCCACCACTAATCCTGTGAAGAGACCCAGTCTGGCAGAGGTGCCATCACTGGCCCCGTCATACATCAGGTGGGTGTGCGGTGCCGGGACACAAACCCAGGTCTGCTCTGCGGCCTCTCCCCGCCCTCTGCACCCTGCCTGCCTTCATGGCTGTTGGGTCTCACGGCCTGGGCTACATGGCACTAGGAGGGGGCGATGGCAGCTTGCTCCTGGGTTCCAGTCCTGACTTCTGCTGCCCAGTTGTGTGACACCCTTTCTGAGCCTTGCCTTTGTCTGTACAATGGGGCCAGGAATGATCTCTGCGTTAACTGCAGGGAGGTGGTGAGGCCGGGCCTGGGGGGAAGTTCATGGTGCTGTAACTGGGGGCTGCTGCCTACGCAGGGCCTGTGACTGGGGGATGTAAAGTCGTGTCTGAGGCCACCATGTGCTGTGTCCCAACAGTAGCTGGTCTGATCTAACCCGGAGTGGGAGGGCAGGTGGGTCAGATTTAGGAGATCCAGAAAGCTCTAACTCCCCCAGCCTCCGTGCTTAGTCCCCAGGGTTGCCATGGAGAAGGGGAGATGGATTGGGATACTTTGTGGTCATAATTTATCAAGCACTTAGCCTGTGCCTCATTTTTGTTTTAGTGTGATTTTCACAAGAGCTCTGCAGAGTAGGTGATATTGGTCCCATAAAAGATTAGGAAACTGAGGCTCAGAGAGATGAAGTGACTTGCTTCAGGTCACACAGGTGGGAAGGGCCAGGACCAGGGTATGAGGCCAGGCCTAACTCAACCCACCAGTGTTCTTTCTCCTTCACAGCAACTCCCTCGTGCCAATATCAGCCCGATGTTTGGTGGAAACTGGGCTGGGGCCCAGAGAAGGGAAGGAACTGGTCGGAGGGCACACTGAAGGTTGGGGGCCAGACTCAGTTCCAGGCCTTTCTTCTTCTTCAGAGAGCAGCGCTGAAGGGCAGGTGCCCCTGCACTTAGCAAACCTCGATAGGTCTAGAGCCTTCAGCTGCCCGTCCTGGTGTGCAGGAGGCCATGCGGGGGGCTGCCCCGAGGCACAGACCGGAAGAGGGCCAGAAGGTGAGGTCCAGGCAGACCTCTGCCCACAGCGTGGCGCCCCAGGGTGGCTTGGCCAGGGGAGGCCTCTGCTGGGCTGGTGATGCCAGGCCAGTGTTTCTGGCCCATGATGACGACGTCCCTCTAGCGTGGTGTTCCGTCTCAGCCCCGCTGAGTCTCCCGGGGGAGTGAAGGCCCTATTGCCTTCTCACTTCCACTGCTGCAGAGAGAGAGCAGGTGAAAGAATGTCTCAAATGCTGCTTTATCGCAGTAAGTTTTTCGATTCAGCTCATTACATTTCATTAGACTTATTTAATTAGAATCTTAATAAAAGAGTAGAGCAGGAGGGAGGCTGAGGAGCGGAGGTGGGGAAATCCGTGCTGAGCGTGTGAAGTAGACAGCTGGGGAGGTGGGGTGGTGGGAGAGGGGACTGTTGTTCCCCCCCCCCCCCAGGACACCAGCACGCGTGCTAAGGGGTCGGATCCATTTCCTGCCCTCACGGGAAATCGACAAGAAGCCAGGCAGTTACGATGCCAGGCGCTAGGGGGCTCCAGTGGGGGCAGCAGAGGCCATTGTGCCTGCCACAGAGCCGGGGGGGGGGGGGGGGGGGGGGGGGGGGGGGGGGGGGGGGGGGGGGGAGGTCTGGCCTGGCTGGGGTTAGAAAGGCTCCCTGGAGCAGAGATGCCTTCGGCGACACCTGAATGCTGAGTTGGCGTTGTACGAGGAGGGGAAGGGCTTGAAGCAGGTGTGGAGAGAAGGGGTGACTTGGAGGCTCCGGTGGGGGGCAGGGCAGAGTGGAGATTAGGAGCCAGGACCTGGAGCCGGATAGCTGGGCTGCTTCCCCACCCCAGTGCCACCACTGTGCACTCTGACAAGTTACACCACCCCTCTGAGCCTCATTCCCGTCATCTGTGGAGGGAGGTCAGCTTCGGCACCCACCTCATAAGGGCTGTTCTGTGGTTAGACGAGCCGATGCGTGTAAAACCCTGGGAGCATCAGCTGGTACGTGGCCAACACTATGTGCATTAGCTGGTAGAATTATCCCGTGTCGTCATCTTTTTTTTTTTTTTTTTAATGTGTATTTATTTATCTTTGAGACAGGACAGGGGCGGGGGGTGGGGAGAGACAAAGGGACGGAGAGAGAGAATCCCACACAGGGTCTGTGCTGTCAGCACAGTGGGGCTGGATCCCAAGAACCGTGAGATCATGACCTGAGCTGAGATCAAGAGTCCGATGCTTAACAGACTGAGCCACCCAAGTGCTCCAGGATTGTCTTATTATCCAAGCGGAGACTTCCAGTGCTGGTCAGTTACACGCATCTGGGCGGGAACACAGCTCTGGTAGTCGCTGGTGAAGCCCCGGGTGTGGGTGGGCACCCCAAGGCGGGGTGGCGGGTACAGCTGCTACTCATCATCTCCACTCCCTCTTTCCTCATTCCCCGAAGGACCCTTTTTGTTCAGAGATCTGCCCTCCACGCAGCCCATGCCCCTCCCCCCGCCCAGGGTTCCGGTGATCAGTGAGCCTGAAAGCTGACCTGGTGTGTGGTCCATGGAGCGCTATCCTCCCCTCTCCCTCTTCAGGACATCAACAAAGAAGCATGTGACCCCATTGCCACCCCTTGGGGGAACCAGACCTAGCAAGAGGCCAGTCACGTGCTGGTATAGAGCCTTTCAAACTTAAAAAAGAGAAAAAAGGAGCTGATTTGTAACATTTGCTGATTTCCATGGTGTAAATATTCCCTTCGTGGCCAATTGCTAGCCGCCAACAGGACATCCTGGAGCACACAGACGTAGAGTGCGCATAGTCAGCACTTGCCAGCCGCAGAAGCCAGCCCCAGCACCGCCGGAGGAAGCTGACGCCAAGGCCAGCAGGACTGAGAGAGAAAAGCGGTGGCGCCCCTGAGGGCACTGGGAGCTGCTGGGAACTGTGCCCAGGAGCCCCCAACCCTGGGCTTCCACTTTCCCAGAGTGTTCAGTCACTTGCAGCCAAATGTATCCCATATGCTGCAGGGTGCAGAGCAAGAAGAGCCCCAGGGCCGGCCTTGACCCATCAGCAGAGGAAGAGGAGGCTGTGAACCCAGCTGCCGCTATAATTCGGCAATGCCAATGATCACATTTGTTAAACTTAAACCTATTGCAGTAAAAGATAAGAGAATTCCTAGCCCAGCTGGAAAAAAAAAAAAAAGTTCCTAGGCTCCAGTCCATGCCTTGAGCCAAGTATTTAGGGATGGAAGCTGTTATTCTTTTAATTGTCCAGTGTCTCGGAAGTGGCCGCCCGATCTTTAAAATCTCTGTACCATTCATGTGTTCAATGGCAGTAGCAATTCAGGCCCTCCAAGCTATGCCTTCAATGGCACTTTTTTCCAGATGGCCACAGGCCATAATGTAATTCATTAATTTAATTTAATTAGCTGTTCCACCACTACATACCACAGCCTGCTAGATTCTTATCCCTGGATACTAACTGCATTTTTGCTACCTTCAGCCTCAGCTAGGCCAGATAATTAATTTCCCCATTTCCCTGAGGGTGTGTTGTCTGAAACCCACCCCCTCAGACCAATTTCTAAACTAGTCATGTTTTTTTAGTTGGACACAATAGAAACCGACGCTCAGTAATTTAAGCAGAGCAGGAATTTATTGGAAGGACACCAACCGGGCTCAGGAAAGGGCAGGTGTCAACGGAGGCTGGCAGCTCGGGATGCATCAAGGGGACCCCCAGAGGAGATGTCTGGTTCTGATGCTGCTGCCGGGGCCACCGTCGCTGGGTGTCACGGCCTGGGCACAGCCGCTGTCCCCCACGGATGATCTCCACTGTTCTCTGCCTGGTGGGGTCAGCCTTGGCATTGGGAGGGCACCCGCCTCCTTATAGGGTTCATCCCATGAGGTAGTCCCCCGAACAAGAAAGGGGTTTGAATGCTGAGCAGGGAAAAAGGAACCCAAAACACAGCAAATGTTCCCCTTGGCTAGGTGTTACACTAACATTTTGTCTGCTTTACATTTAATTTTCACAATTCTCTTTTGAAGGGTGTTACTTTTATCAACCTCATCTGCCAGCTGGGGAAACAGCTGAGTTTCTTCAGCAGTAATAAACCCAGATTTTTCAGGGTTGCTGTGAGGACCAGGCTGGACACCACAGATGCCAGATGGCTCGGAGCCAGGTTTCTAGAACGGTTGTCTGAAATTTAGGCCAGCCTTGGTCTTTGGGCCTTGCGCAGGTGTAAGGAGCCTATCCAGTCTGATCACCTCCCTTTTTAATTTAATACTTATTTATGAGAGAGAGCAAGTGGGGGAGTGGCAGAGTGAGATGGGGACAGAGGATCCAAAGCAGGCTCTGTGCTGATAGCAGCGAGGCCAATGTGGGGCTTGAACTCACCAACCACGGGATCTTGACCTGAGCCAAAGTCGGGCACTCAACCAACTGAGCCACCCAGGCACCCCAAGTCTGAGCACTTCCTACTTCTAGACACTGCTGCTGTTGGCCTGCCTAGGGGCAGGTCCTGGACCAAAAGGTGGCACCATCCCGGGGAAAGTGACAGATGCCAGTGAGCCGGGGAGAGCAACTCTCACAAAGCAAATGGCTTATCAGGAGTGTATGCTTTCTGTCAGGCCTCAGCACGGGGTCCATGTGTCATGAAGCTGGGACCCACTGCTGGGTAAACTGAGAAACAGGCGTGAGCCCCTTACCACAGAAGTGGGAAGAGGAGAGGGTATCTGAACAATAGAAGCCAGCCAGGGCAGAGGCCGCCTGCAAGTGGCCCAGGTCTCCCCCATCAGATTAGGAGTTCCTGAATCTGAGATGCTCCCCCTCCGTAGACTGGGGAGAACCTTCAAGTGGCGTGATGCCTCTTCCAGCGCATCAGGAGGGTTGTGTGTGCAGGGCTGTGTCTCCCACCTTGGATTGGGGCATCTAACAGTGGGGTGTCTCTTCCTCCAGACTAGAGAGGGCTGAGCGTTCTAAGGTCAGTGTCAGCAAAGCCAGGCAGATTGGGACTAACAGCTGGATGGAACTTGAGTATCTTGAAGGGGAAATTGAGACCCAGAGAAGGACAGGGACCTGCCGAGTTCATCCCCCAGGGAGCAGAAGACCAGGACAGCACCCTGGGACTCCTGCCTCCCAGCCAGGAGGAATTCGGGTGACGGGGTGAGGCGCAGCCTTGGGAATGCAGCTCCCGGAGACAGTCAGGAGGAGGCAGCCCTGTGGGGACCTGGGCGTGGCCCTAGGCGGCCAGCCCCGCCCATTGGAAGTGCCTTCTGTTTTTCTGTCCCGTATGTTTGAGTCCTTGGCCCGGCTCCTGGGCGATTGCCTCATCCCACTGAGGCTAACAGATGTGCGACGGCTGGAGGAGGGGCTGTCAGTGGAATCCAGCCCTGCCCGTCATGGGCCTGGGCCGCAGGAGATGGAAATCTGGGTTCTGGTCCTGGCTGCCAACTTTCCCTGCTTGTGTGGCCCTGGTCAGGGCCATAGCCGCCCTCCTTCAGTCTCCTTTCTGTCTAATGAAACTTACATCGGATGTTGACTGAGGACCTACGATGTGTCCAGCTCTGTGCTGGGCCCTGGGTGCGAGCCAGACCCTGTGGTCCCTGCCTTCAAGGAGTCTGTGCTCTGTGGGGAGCTGACGTTGAGCATCTGTAGCCAGTTTAATGAGCTCCCTGATTGCAGAGGTATTAACAGCAAACAGTTCCATTTTTCTCCAATCACTGGCCCCAACTGTTCAGTGGCAGATCGCAGGGTGTTGTGGTCACATTCAGTTATTACGTGGCCATCTGTCTGAGGTCCTAATCCTAGGGGCGATTCAAAGCTTTCCCTTCCTTTGTTTCCAGGTGACAGATTGTGGGATTTGGAGTGTGTGTGTGTGTGTGCACACACTAGTGCACGTGTCTGTATGTGTGTGCAGCATGGAGGGGTGGCGACGGGTTCTCCCGTCTCTTGGAGGATTTGGGAGTACATCGTCTTGTTCTGGGATACTTCCCTTCCCTTCCATTTTTTTTCCCAAATTTAAAATTAAATTTTTATGTTTTAAAAATTGAAGGGAAATATATATAACATAAAACCCATCATTTTAGCCATCGTCAAGGGTGCAGCTCAATGACGTTAAGTACATTCACAGTGTTGAACAGCCACCACCCCCATCGATCTCCAGAACTTTCTCGTCACCGCCAAATAAATCCACCTCCATTTTGAAATAACGGCTGTATCAAGACACAATCCACATTGCATACGATTCACCCGTTTAAAGCGTGCATGTTAGTGGATCTTTAGTACAGTCAGAGGGTTGTGCAATCAGCATTACAAACCATTTTCAAACATTTTCATCACCCCTGAAAGAAATCCCCCACCCCCTTCTCCACGACTGGCCCCTCACCTTAGCCCATGGCCAATCTACATTCTCCCTATGGATTTGCCTGTTCTGGACATTTCACATATATGGAATCATACACTATGTGGCCATTTTTGCTCCGCATGGTGGTTCTACTGCCTGCCCATGTGTGGCACGTGTTGGTACCTCCTTCCTCCCTCCCTGTTGTTAAGGCAGAGATGTAGGGGCTGAGGGGATTGGGGCTCAAGAGGTAGCACCTCTGTGTTACCCACCATGACTGGGCTCCTCTCTGAACCGCCCCTGCTGGCTGCCAGTGCCCTTGGCGTGGCGGGCATCTGAAGGCTGGCTCTCCGCTGGGCGTGCATGCGTGTGCTCTTGGGTCCTCAGGAGTCCTGGCCTCCACAGTCTCCTGATGTGGGCATCTGGCCCCTCCGTAGCCTCCTCTCCCCAGCTCCCTCCTGCGGGGGTCTGCCCCGTGGTTCCTGTTGCGGGGCCCTTGTGTGGTGGGGTGCCTTCTAGGGTGGGTACCAAGACAGCACAAGCCCAGCTCTCTTCTGTGATGCCTACTGACCCTTAGCGCGTGGCAGGTGTGCAGGCTGCCCCTTGTCCATCCTTCCCAGCCTGCCACTCCTCTCTGCCTCTCTCCCGCCCCGCTCAGGTAGGCCCAGATCAAGTCAGCCCCAGCAGCGAACATTCCCGGCAGGCAGATGCCCACCTCACCTCCTGGCAGGGAGCTTCTTGCTTCCTTAACGATGCGTGATGTTCCTGGTGCCTTGCCCACAGGCTTGGCTGGGAGGAGACTCTGGGTGCAAAGGGACACCCTGGCAGGCTATCTGTCCCGCCCCCTGCCCATTCCCTCTCTGGTTCTGCCTTTTCCCCTGGGAGCCTGCATGGGCTGGGACATGAGCAGGGTATTGGTCAGTCTCTGAGACGAAAGAAGCCAGGTTGGCAAGAGAAGTAAGGGTTTTGGTCCAGAGCAGGCCTGGGTCCTGATCCCCACACTGTCCCTCACTGGGTGTGTGACCCAGAATCTGTCCCTTCCCTCTTTGATTGTCAGTCTCCTTGTTTATTAAGAACTCACCCTTCTTGAGTTATTTTATTCCCGGGGCGCTTGGGTGGCTCAGTCGGTTAAGCATCTAACTTCGGCTCAGGTCATGATCACTCATTTCGTGGATTCAAGCCCTGCATCGGGCTAGGTGCTGACAGCTCAGAACCTGGAGCCTGCTTTGGATTCTGTGTCTCCCTCTCTCTCTGCCTCTCCCCTCTCATGCTCTGTCTCTCTTTCTCTCAAAATAAAATAAAACATTAAATTTTTTTTTTTTAATTTATTTTATTCCCATTTTACAGGAGGCCCAGGGAGGGGAAGCGAGGCAGTGGTGCCCAGGCCCCCGGTATCCAGCCCAGGCCTCTTTACTCTACACCTGGTTACCCCCCGCCCAGGGCCCAGACAGGGTCCGTGCCAGCGGACTCCCGGTGGGCAGTTGATGCAGGGGCCCAGGTTTCTGGAGGCTGGAGGCTCTGGGCTCCCATGAGAGTCAGGCTGTGGGGAGTGTGGCCCGAGCCCCCTCCTGCCCCCCACACCCACCTTTGTGCCTTCCTGGGAGCTAACTCTGATTTCCCTGGGGCCCCATCTGATCTGTACAGACTGTTCTCTGCAGACACCAGACCTCAGCAGTGCCACAGCATTCCCAAGGGTCTCATACCTGGATCTTTCCTTCCCACATACTGTGTGTGTGTGTGTGTGTGTGTGTGTGTGTGTGTGCGCGCGCGCGCGCGCGCGCGTGCTCATGTGCAAGCTGAGCCAAGGAGGGTGGGGAGAGGCAGGGGATGAGTTAGGGGATCCGCAGCAGTGGGGGGAGCTTCAGCTGGGCTGAGGGCAGGGTGTGTCTGTCTGTCCTCACTGGGTGTTTCCTGCCTACTCCTATTCTGGGCAGGGCTCAGGCTCCAGACCTGAGGGGCCAGGAAGCCAGAGGCCTGACAGTCCTCAGTCCAGTCTCAGACACAGATTCACACCTCTGAGCCCCCCGGCAAGGCTTACCCCCAGCTCTGTTTCCAAGCTAAGACCCAAACCTGCCCCTCAACTGAGCCTTGCCCCCACTTCTGTGCCAAGCCCTGATCATAGTCCCAGACTGAGCCCTCATCCTGGTTCCAAACTGGGCCCTGGCCTTATTCTAAACCTGATCTTTTTTGCCAGACTGTTCTTTGACAGCTGAGCTCTGACCCAATTCCAGACCATTCCCTGACTCTGGTTCCAGGTTGAGTCCTTACTATAAATTAAGCTCTAAACCCAGCTCCTACTATATCTTGGCTCTGGTCAGAAATTCAATCATTATTCAGCCCTAATTTCAGTCCTGCCCTCCGTCCTTGGCCAAACTGTGACCATGGCCACCGACTGATCTCAAATGTGCAAACAACAAATCAACCTTTGACCTGAAACCTGACCCAAACGGGAGCCAGGATCCCTTCCAATGGCAGACTCCGCTGGAGTGAGAGGGGACGCCTGTGTCTGGCTGGGCAGAGCTGCAGGGGCTGGGCAGAAAGGCACCGAGGAGAGGGCGGCGAATGACAGTGGCCATCGCAAAGAAAAGAACAGTAACAAGGGCTGGCATCCAAATTGAGAGTGGGGTGTGGGAGGGCTCTGGATTCGGAATGCACAGCTCTGGTTCTAATCCAGGCTCTATTTTGTGTTGTAACCTTATTTTGGGCGAGTCCATTGGCCTCGGTGAGGTTGTTTCTTCATCTTAAAAGGGACCCGCCTGCTTTCCTCTTCACTTACGTAGCTCCTTGAGAGCATCGTTTTCCATCTTCCCTTCTTACATACCGCCCCCTTTGCCTGAACCACCATTCTTTCCTTGCCCACCCCTGTATCCCTGAGAAAAAATGCCCCTTCCTCCAGGAAGTCTTCCTGAAACTCCTTGTGGTGGACATAAGATGCACTCTGCATATCCCCCTGCAGTGCAAGTCTTGGTGCCCTGGTCTGGAGTGCTGCCCCAGACGGCCTGCACCCTTCAGTCTGCACGCATGCTGGGCTGCCTGCACTTGGTGACTGAACAATAACAGAAGGCAGGGAGGAGACTCAGAGATCTCCTTCCAGCCATTCCAACCAACTCAGGACAACTCTGAAGGGCTATTGTCACTCCAGTGCTTCCCTAGGGTAGCTGAGGTCCTTGGGCCGGTATTGGGGTCTCTCCTTTCCCCCCATGGTTTTCTGTCCCTCCTTTCCGCAGGTGTTGATCTCAGAACACTCCCTAATAAGCACCTCTGCCTCCAGAGAACTCAGCCTGGGACACCCCTCGTCCAAGTCCTAAGTTCCTCCCACGGTGCATGGGTCATCTCCTTTGTAACACTCATAAGCATTTAGGGTGCTTGCTTGTTTCCTCTCTATTTCCATTATGCTTGCCATGCAGGGGGGCATGGACACAAAGCATTAGCATGGCTCGGTGCAAGTAGAGATCACCTGGGAGGAACAGAGAGGAAGAGAAGTGGTAGAGTGTTCACAGCCCCTCGAACTCTGAATATCCTGAGCACGGGTCCTCTACATGGCAGACATGTCCTTAACATGGCCAGGGTCCCAGCGAGAGAGGCCAGCCGCAGCCAGGGGACTGGATATGCGACCATCTCCAGGAGAAAGGACCCACCCCACGCTGTTGGGCTAAGAGGAAGGAGGGGACATGCAAGTTCTCTAAGTAATAAGAAATAACATCAAGGGAGGTCTGGATGTGAGCCACACTCCAAGGACTCTGGGAGAGCCTGGAAGGTCTCGGCACCCAGGAACACTGCTATCTGCCAAAGTTGACGTCAGCTGCTCTTGGTAGACTCGCCTGGCATCCAGAAGGTCCAGCCAAGCCGGCTCTCTGCCAAGCCTCCAAAAGTGAGAGGGAAGGAGGGCCCCCCAGACCCCCCCCCAGGTTTGCTTCTCATCAAAGATAAATGCCTCCTGAGGGTAGGAGCTGAGTCTATCTTGTTCCCTGTTCATTAAATTGTATGTGTGCCATATAACAGATCAATAAATAAGGGATGGAAAAGCAACTTACAAACCAGAAGCATTATGCAAGGCAGAGGATCATTGAGGTATGGGGGATGCTTCTTCCAGAAGTTATTCCTTAGGAAGGGCAAAAAAAAAAAAAAAAAAGGTCTATTAATAGACCCGATTAATAAACATTCAGCCAAGGTAAATGTTAACAGGAAGTACCTCTGCAAATGTTGGCGGTCTCTCAGCAGGGCTCAGGGTAGGCTGGTGTGCAGGCAAAGAAGGCATCTTCCCTTCTGTTTGCCCAGGGCAGTCTCGTTCCTGAGGGAGCTTCCTCCCTGAGTCCCAGGCTTTCTGCTTCCTGGAAACTCACACTCTGGTCCAGCTACCCCGGCCCCTTAGATGGCCGCTGAACACGCCAAGCTTGCCTGTACCTCAGGGTCTTCCCCCCGCCATTGTCCCTCTTCCCCTCACTTCCTTCAGGTTTCTGTACAAATGTCACCCCAATCTAAAATAGCAGCCCCTGTCCCCATCACTGCTCCCCCCTACCCCTCCTCTTTTAAACAATTTTAAAAAGTTATTATTTATTTTGAGAGAGAGCAAGCCCAGGCCAGGGAGGGGCAGAGAGAGAGAATCAGAAGCAGGCTCTGCACACTGTCAGCATGGAGTCCTATGTGGGGTTTGATCTCATGAACTGCAAGATCATGACCTGAGCATCTAACCAAGACCTGAGGACTGAGCGGGAATCCTCCAAGCGAGGGTGAGGAGTGAGTTCAGGGCAGAGGGATGTACAGATTCAAAGGCCTGAAGGCGAGAGGGCACCTGGCAAGTTGGAAGAAAATGAAATTTTGTGAGACTAGACCGGAGTGGGAAGGGAGGAAGGATTACAGTAGAGACTGGGCGGTGGGCTGGGCAGGGGTCCCCTCATGAAGGATCTGGAGCAAACACTAAGCCTGGAGTGACATAACCAGTAATTACTTCCGCATACCAGTGTTTTCTCACCGTTCCCAATTTTTAGGAATTTTGCCACTTCCAACATCTCCCGTCCCAGTGATCAGTACTGTTCACATAACATTTTATGTGTAACTGACTCACTTTGCTCAAATACACTCATTTAAAAGGGAAGCACTTTGTAATACTATCCTAATTTGTATCAAATCTACAAAGTGACAGTCAGTAAAGTGAAACCTAATGAAAATGAAATATCGTTACATTGCATTGCGCCTAGGGCTCTGATTCCAAAGTCTACCTTCTCTTGTTAAAAAGGGAGATTAAAGTATCAGCAAGGTGCTAAAGACACAATAGCACCAGGTGGGACTTTCTCCTTAACATGATCATTGGAAAGATTGCAAGAGGATTCAAAGGGAGTATCTTTCTTGCTTTGTGATTCAGTATTACTTCAAGCTGTGTCTGGATTTCTTCTAAGATTGTTTTATAGCTACATAAAATAATTTTATGCACAACCACTTATACAATTTCCACACATTGAGAAACTCACCGTAAACCTTTCAGGTGTCTTTGATTGAATGCGAGTAGAGTATGGAAGAGGAAATGGGGTAAATGGCCAAGAAAACTGAACAAACTAATCAATCAAATTTTATCCCCTGATTCTTCTTACATTGGAAAACCCGCCCACCCATCCAACTACCTGGGCATCCACCTGCCTGCTCCTATGCCTACCCACCTTTTTGCATGTCTGCTCGCCCACCCACAGATCCCATTTACTTACCCGTTTGCTTACCTGCCTTCTACCTACCTGAATCTATGCACCTGTCTCATCTACCAAAGGTATGCATGCACACCTTCCATGCAAAGGTGGAACATACACCACCCATTTTTTTTCTACTTATCCACCTACTGTCCATCCATCCACCCACCCAACCTTGCATGCACCCACCCACCCAACATTCCTTCCATCCACCCTTCCATCCAACATCCCATCCATCCATCCATCCATCCACCCACCCAACCTTGCATGCACCCACCCACCCAACGTTCCTTCCATCCACCCTTCCATCCAACATCCCATCCATCCATCCATCCATCCATCCATCCATCCACCCACCCACCCACCCAACCTTCCATCCATTCATCCATCCATTCATCTACCCACCCAAACTTCCATCCATCTATCATCCATCCATCCAACATTCCATCCATCTCTCCACCCACCCAACCTTCCACCCATACATCCATCCCTTCATCCACCCAACATTCCATCCATCCATCCATCCATCCATCCATCCGTCCGTCCGTCCGTCCACCCACCCATCCACCCAACCTTCCATCTCTCTATCCATCCCACAAATTACATTCCACATTCACTGCCTTAACTCCTGGTTTTATTCTTCCTAAAATAGAAACTGTGGCCATGGCCACTTTTATTGAGTTCTGACTTGGGGTTCATTGCCTCTTACCAGCTTCAGTTCTCCTTGAGCTTCCCCTTAGGTTGTCCCTAGATGGAATCCCTGAAAATCACTTTATTTTTGTTGTCCCTGACCTCTTCCCCTTATACACTCCTCCCCACCAGGTGTCTTATTTTCCCATAGCCTTACCAGGGAAGTGTCCTAGGTTGTCAAGACTGAAAAGGACTGCAGAGACCACTGAACCCAAAACTTTGAGTTTCTAGATGAGAAAGCCAAGGTCCAGAGTGGGCAAGGTCACAGGGTAAGCCAGTCATAGTTTTAGGAAACTTCTTTCACAAGATAAATCCTTTGTCCCTACAGACTACTCGTGGATTTCCAGAATGGCAGGGCTTGAAGCATCCTAAGACATCCTAAGAGTGGAAAGCCACTCAAGGACATGGGGTTCACAGAAGTGGGGGTTGTAAGTGGTCTGGTCTTTTAGTTCCTACATCCCAATTCAACTAGAGGACAAACTATGTAAGATTAAAAAAAAATTTTTTTTAATGTTTATTTATTTTTGAGATAGACCACGAGCAGAGGAGGGGTAGAGAGAGAGAGAGACACAGAATCCGAAGCAGGCTCCAGGCTCTGAGCTGTTAGCACAGAGTCCAATGCAGAGCTCGAACCCACAAACTGTGAGATCATGACCTGAGCCAAAGTTGGACACTTAACTGACCAAACCACCCAGGCGCCCCAGATTTTTTTTTGAACAAAAGGTTTTACTGCTAAGAAACAGAGCTTAAATCCTTTGTTCTTATCAAATGCCCTCATTTCATGGACAAGGAAATAGGTTCAGAGAGGAGAAGGTTCTTGCCCAAATTCATACAGCAGGTAAGTGGCAGAACAGATTTGCTAACCAAGGTTTCCTGGTCTTGTCTTTTTCCTTTCCTGAGTATCTTCTGACTTTAGACGGACTTGAGTTGTGGTGGCTGGGGAAGAGGGAATGGCCATTGTTTTCCCCAAGCATTCCCACATCTAACTTAAGGAGGGCAAGTGATCCCATTTGCTGCTGATGGACTGAGGACATAATACATTAAAGAAATCAAGCATGGTCCTCTGGACTCCTGGGCTCCCTACACTGGGCCCTGGCTGCCAAGGGAAGGTGGGCAGGGGTACCAACTATACCCCAAGCCCTTCCTTTATGATGGCTCTCTCTCCTTTACAGCTCTTTGCTTTTTACCAAATTCTGCCTGTTACAGTTATGAGAACTGAGCACACTTTGTTCACTGTGATTGTGGGTTTTGCCACTGAAATTGATAATCCCTCTTGGGAGAGACATGAGATGCTTTCCTCCCCCGACACACAGTATGAATTGCTCCTTGCTTTCTAGTGGAGGGTAGCAATGTCAGGGTTCTATGGACTCCTCTCACTCAGCTGTATTTGAAACTCAGCCTATTGATGTACTCTGGGAGCTGGGGCCAAGCTCCATGGCATCCGACCTTGTCCTGAGATCTCCACCTGCACTGCCTGTCACTCTCAGTTTTCTGGGCTTGTCAACATTTGCTGAAGCGTCATCCTTGTTTATTTGTAGGTGGGGGCAGAGGGCTGGCGGGCTTTATGCCTTGCCCCTGGCCTTTTAACACAGGTGAACTTGTTTTTACATAACATTATGCAGCTGTTAAGATCAGACTCTGGAGTCTGGCTGCCTGAGTTCAGACTCCAGTTGCCCTGTTCACTGGTCGTGTGGTCATTGGGCCTCAGTTTCCTCACCCATAAAATGGAGATATGAAATAATAGGAAAGTCAGAGAAGATACCGCACTGAGATCTGAAGGAAGAGGAGAGGAAGAGGAGAGGAAAGAGAACTGTGGGCCGAAGAGAAGAGCATGTGCAAAGACCCTGTGGCAAGAGGAAGTAGAGCGTTTACTAGGGACTGAGAGAGGGCCCAGGATGGTAGAGGTACTGGGTGTGGCTTGCTCAGCATCGTTCATAGTGCTGCCTTCCTGTCCTAGAGAGACTGAGAAGCGGGGCTCCTGAAGCCAAGCCCCAGATGTGATTTAGATTCTATCACTCAGATACACCATGGACATTAACACTGTAAGGCAGGGTCCTGTCTCTGATTTTCAGGCAACGAGATTCAGGAGGGATTTGTTTTTCTGTAGCAGCTCCTGCAGAGAGCTCAGTGTCTAGGCCCTCGTTTGCAATCACAGAAGAGCCCAGGACACCCATTTTCCTGGGGAGGGGGTCAGGGCAGAGTTTAGCCCTGAGCCAGCAGTGCTAGCGGCAGCCTCCTGAGCCCCCAGCTCCTTGATCATAGGAGAGGCTGTGGTGTCATTCTGGGGATCATTTCTGGAAGCTCAGCCTAGAACCTGCCTCTCCAGCCTTCCCAACAATGTTGTAGACCCCTGTCCCCTGCATTACACTCCTTTTGACTTAAAGGAACTGGAGAGGTTTCTGTGATCAGAAGCTGAGACTACAGTTGAGCGTCCGACTTCGGCTCAGGTCATGATCTCACAGGTTGTGGGTTCGAGCTCTGCGCAAGGCTCTGTGCTGACAGCTCAGAGCCTGAAGCCTGCTTCGGATTCTGTGTCTCCCCCTCTCTCTACCCCTCCCCTGCTCGTGCTCCGTCTCTGTTTCTCATAGATAAACATTAAAAAGAAGAAGAAGAAGAAGGAGAAGAAGGAGAAGAAGGAGAAGAAGAAGAAGAAGAAGAAGAAGAAGCAGCAGCAGCAGCAGAAGCAGCAGCAGCAGCAGAAGAAGCAGAAGCAGCAGCAGCAGCAGCAGCGGCAGCAGCAGCAGCGGCAGCAGCTGAGACTGGCTGTGATGCATGGGGTGGACGACAGAGGACAACTAATTCTTCCCGAGCCTTTTCCTCCCCTTCCACCTGGGCTGGGTGTGTGACTTCTTTTCTGTGCTTTCTTTCTTTCTTTTTAAATATTTATTTATTTGTGAGAGAGAGAAGACAGAGTGTGAGCAGGGGAGGGGCGGAGAGAGAGGGAGACACAGAATCTGAAGCAGGCTCCATCCAGGCTCAAAGCTGTCAGCACAGGGCCCGACATGGGGCTTGAACTCACATACAGTGAGATCATGACCTGAGCCAAAGTCAGATGGCCGACCAACTGAGCCCCTCAGGCGCCCCTGGGCCTGTGACTTCTTAGCCAGAAGACAGTGGCACTCTATCAACTCCAGGCCTAGCCTTGAACTTAAGACGTGAGTGTTTCTCCTTTTTACCTTCTGGCATGCTCACTTTTATTTAAATTATTTATTTATTTATTTATTTATTTATTAAATGTTTTAATTTTTGTTTTTGAGAGAGAGAAAGAGACAAAATGTGAGCAGGGGAGGGGCAGAGAGAGAGAGAGCGAGACACAGAATCCAAAGCAGGCTCCAGGCTCCGAGCTGTCAGCATGAAGCCTGATGCGGGGCTTGAACGCATGAACTGTGAGATGGTGACCTGAGCTGAAGTCACCCAGGCGTCCTTGGAATGCTCACTTTTGAGACAGTCGAGCTGCCATGCTGGTTGAATCCCAAGCCACATGGAGAGGCCACATGTGGCCTCTGGTCCACAGTGCCAGTTGAACTTCCAGGCAAGAGCCAGCATCCGCCACCAAACGTGAGCAAGCACCTTGGAGGCCCAGCCCAGTCACACCTCCAGATGGTGTCGGTGCCAGAAGAACCACACAGCTGAGCCTAGTCAAGCCCAAGAATCATGAGAGATAATAAACCGTTGTGGTTTTGAGGCCCCACGTCTTGGGGGTGATTTGTCACGCGGCAACAGATAGCCATAGACTGACCGTTGCAGGCAAAGGGAGTAACAGGAAGTGAGATGGAGCTGGGAGATCAGCACAGTAGATTATGTGGAACCTGGTTGGCTGAGGCCAGGAGTCTTGTTCTTATCCTGAGAGCAGCAGGAAACTGGGGAAACGCGTTAGGCAGAAAGGTGACGTGTTTGCATTTACCTTTCATGTGGATCCCCCTGCCTGCTGTGTGGAGAACAGAGCAGCCTGGCTCAGCTGGTGGTGGGCTGGGGGAGAGGGGTAGTTAAACCGGAGCAAAGTGGGTGGCTCAGAGATTCTTGGGAGATAAAATTGTAATGCTGGACGATGCCTAGGGAACAGCCGGTCATCTATGTGCACTTTACCTGACCAGTTCCTGCTACTCTTGGGGCCCTTGTCACTCACACCTCAAGCCTCCGCAGAGGCATAAAGGGGAAGGAGCAAGGGCTTGGGTGTCAGATACGTTGGATCTTAATCCCAGATTCACCGCCTGCCTTCTGTGTTACCTTGGGCAAGTCACCTGACTGCTCTAGACTTCACTTTCCCTCTTCGATCAAATGGCAGCAATAAGATGATCGTAGTAATTCCACTGGTTTATTGAGCAGTGCCTGGTGCACAGAAGGTATGAATGAATAATGAATGTAATGGGCTGGAACCATTGGGTATAAGGAAGAAATGGCTTTAGTTTTCTTCTCCACCTGTAAACTTCAGTCGAAGGCAGTTTTTCCTTCCTTGACTCCTGTTGATAGGTAGATCCATGACTTTCTGGTCCCTTTTGGTTAAAAAGACAGTTTCATTTTGGTAATTAAAGCTCACTTCCAGCAATTAGAAAGTCCACTCTGAGTAAGTGAGATATGGATTTCCCATCCATCTCAAAGCTCAAACAAGCCCCTTCTTTACTAAAGACCTACTGTGTGCCAGACTCTGGGCTGGGGGCAGGTAGGGTTGCCAGATAAAATACAGAAAGCCCCATTAACTTTGAATTCCACACAAATTAGTGAATAATCTGTTTGTATATGTATGTCCCAAATATTGCACGGGCATACTTATAGTAGAAATTATTTGTTAGGGGTGCCTGGCTGGCTCAGTGGAGGAGTGTGCGGCTCTTGATCTCAGGGGTCGTAAGTTCGAGCCCCACATTGGGTGTAGAGATTACTCACCTAAATAAACTTAGGGGAAAAAAGAAATTATTTGTTGCTTATCTGAAATTCAAATGTTGGGGGCCCTGGGTGGCTCAATCGGTTGCGCGTCTCACTTCGGCTCAGGTTATGATCTGCGGTTCATGAATTCGAGCCCCGCATTGGGCTCTGTGCTGAGTGAGAGCTCTGAGCCTGGAGCCTGCTTCAGATTCTGTGTCTCCCTCTCCCTCTCTCTCTCTGTGCTTCCCCCGCTCATGCTCTGTCTCTCAAAAATAAATAAACGTTGAAGAATTTTTTAATGTAACGAATTCATTTGCTATTTATTTGCTGAATCGCAGCCCTCATATGCCTTGCCCCTATCCCGGGGACCATGAGCCTTCTCTGCCTCGGCCAAAAAGCACTTGACTCTCGGTGAGCAGGCGGACAGGCAGAGGAATCCCTTTTTCTCTATTTTCCCCGTAGCCCATTTGACCTGAGCATCGACAGTGCAGTTTGAGCACTGCTCCTTTGTCCTCCCGATCACCCGCCAGTAGAGCTACAGTCCTTTGATCTTTGGGAAGCCTTTTTCTTTTCAGGTGGTTAGAAAGTGCGTCTGCCTCTGGGAGGCTTGGAGCCTTATCAGCTAGTGCTTTCTGTGACATCCAATTGGGAGTGGGGGTTTCTGCGAAAAGCGTTCAGCGGTGATTTCCAAGAAGGGGTGCATCCAGGAGGGCGGGGAGTGGCCTGATGGAGGGGGTGAGAGGGACCCAAATTGGGGATCCTGGGCCCAGCTCCTGGCTGCCCAGGATCCTCCCTACATTTATCTGAGCCACAGGCTGAAGAGAAAGCCCTAGAAAGGGCCTTGGAGGAGGCTGCCGTTTGCCCCAGTGAGAGAGAGAGCTGAGACTGGGGATGGGGCCAGGGGCAGGCTCGGGAGTGTGGGTTTGGGGCGAGGTCCTTCCTCTTGGGCCTCAGAGCCCCCACCTTGACGAGGGTGGTTGGGGCAGCCCACCAGGCCCCCTGTCCCAGTCCTCGGTGCTCTTTATCTCCGACTCACCAGGGCAGGCTGGCCTGTCTGTGGGATCCTGCAGAGTCCCCCTCCCGGGAGAGATCCTTCTTCCTCCTCCGCCCCGGGCCCCTGGGGCCTGACACAGAGTGGGCTGCCCGCGCCCCTGGGAGCGACAGCCTGTCTCCCATCTGTCCTGAGCCCGGTTTTTCCAGAAGCAGTAATGGGTGCAGGGGAAGGCAAGCAAGAGAAGGAACAGCTCTCCTGTCGTAAGTGTCATTAGCTGCTCCTTACCTTGGCCTCTGTAGGGAACCACTGACCTTGGCCTCTGTAGGGAACCACTGACTTTGGCCTCTGTAGGGAGCCACTGAACCTTCTGGGGGGCTCTATAGCCTAAGTAGGGTTTCTTGCAGCTTTCCCCATTGGCAGTTTAGGCCTGAGGGTTCTTGGTGCCTCTAAGTTACAACCCATTGATCTGCTTTTCTGCCTCCCAAATTTTGTTAATGTTATCTCTTCTGTGCTCATTATCCTTGTGGTTTTATGCTTTTAAAAAAAATCCCTTTTCCTTCATGTTAGTGGAGCCTCAGGAGGGAGCAGAGTTGTGCGCGTGCGTGTGTGTGTGCACACTCAATCTGTCTTATTTAACCAGAATTCATAGTCAGCCTAATGTAATCTTTACCACAGTACCAAGAGGCCAGTAATTACCCCCGTTTTCCCAATGAGGAAACTGAGACTCAGCGATGATGTCCACAGAGCTGGTAAGTGGCGGGACCTGGTACCTCCCACAACCCTCTGGCTCCAACACTCTTTTTTGTCTTGCACAGCTCTCCCAGCAGTGCTCAGAGAAGGCCATACCCTGCCCCCATAGAAGTCGGCCTCTTATATGGTAAAACCCCAGTTTGCCAGAAGGACACCCGGGGGTGACCGTGCCTTCCTCTGTCTGCCCATGTCTTCTGCACCTTCTGCAGGAGCTGAGGCACTCTGAGAGCACTAAGCTATTGTCAAATGCAATCAACAATCAGAAGTGGCCTTAATGTCCAACAACAGCAGATTGGGTAAATAAATTACGGCATACCCATTTAAAAACTACTATCTGGCTGTCAGAATGATCAGGTAGAAGAATATTCAACTTCCTGGGAAAATGCTCCTGACATATTGGTAAGTTGAAAAAGCATATTTTCCCAACAGTGGGGGCAGCATAGCAACAATAGCACGTGTGTATAATAACAAATTATAAAAAAGCAATTAACACTGACCTGCAACCCCTGATCCTTGCGTATAAGTTCCAAGCCAATATCCAAAGTCAAAAGGAATTCTCTCTATTCTCTCTAACCCAGGAATATGAGATCAAGTTCTAATACCTTAGTTCCGCCCATCTCCCACCTCTGTCTTGCCTCTCTCACCATCCTGAAGCCTACTGTTCACATACCCTGGAGAAGAAAGTGCCACCCCACCTGGGGCTTAGTGAATTCTCTACTCCTGGAATACCGTGGGTACTGAGAACATGGTAAATAGTCAAGTTTTCACTTTACCATCAAGCTGGGCCACTTGAAAACACCTCTCTCTCTCTTTTTTTTTCTTTGAAGGAGAGTGGGGGTGAGTGAATTAGCTAGAGGGAGGGAAATGGCAGGGAGTTGGGATGCTCGAGGAAAAATAGCCCCAGTGCACACTACATGAGGAAAAATGTACCAGAGATCTAGCCACAGCCTACCTTATGAAACACTGAATTTCCTTTTCAAAAGATCCTCTGGACTAGACTCAAAATTTGTTTATTCAGGATGCCTTAGAATAGTGTACTTCAGGGTGAGGGTCACCAGCCATTAGAGCTGTGCCATTCAGTCTAGGAGCCACTAGGCACATGGGCTCACGGGCACACTGGAAATGGGCCGTGAGTGTAGAACACACACTAGCTCAGGAAGACCTGTTATATAAAAAAGAATGTAACTTACCTTATTACCTAACTTATTGATAACAGAAACGATAATATTTTAGATGTATTGGATTAAGTCAAATATATTGTTAAAGTTAATCTGACCTTAAAAATCTTTGTACATTGAAACCTTTTTTTTTTAAAGCCCTGTGGTCTCAGCGCTGGACATAATACATATTAATTTGTCACCTAAGTTCCATGTCGGTGCCGCCAATGCAGATATACAGGAGGTTCTGCTCACTGTGACCATGCGGCGACTCTGGCTGATGGAGCAGCTGTCATCTCAAGCCCTGTAAGTCACCTTGCTACAGGGAAAGCCATAGCTCTGGAGGTTATCGCTCTGGACTTTAAATGCCCTGGCCTGGAAGTGACACCTGTCATTTCTGCCGACAGCTCATTGGCCAGAAGTAGTCACATGGCTCCATTCAACCAAAAGGGGATGGGATAGTCCTACCATGTGCCCCAAAGGCACAGATCCAGAAATACTTGGCAAATAGGGCAAATAACTAACTTGGTTTCGATCAGCTTTTTAATTTTTTAAAAATAACAGAAAAAGTAGAATGGAACAGAATAAGAAATAGAGGGAACCACAAAGCCTTTAAATGACAGTTGAGGTTCAAAAATATTTGTGGAATGATGAAAATTCTTTCTGAAGAGGGATTGTAGCCACAACGTGTCTCTTGCGTACTAACAAAGTCCCTGGCAATTGGTAATCTCATATAGGGTATTATGGGCCCCTTTTATGGATGAAGAAATTGGTTCAGAGAGGTGAGTGGTCTGCTCAGGTCACCTAATCAAATGGCAGGGTTGGGACTTGGGACAAGTAAGATACCTGGTGGGATTCTGTCGTCAAACTCCAGTCTTTTTCTCTTTCTCCTTTTCTCTTTCTTTTTCTTTCTTTCTTTCTTTCTTTCTTTCTTTCTTTCTTTCTTTCTTTCTTTCTTTCATCAACCTTGAATCCTAAACTTGCTATTTTCTATTTCTTTTAATAATACAAACGTTTAACAGGTACTGAATTTAGCACCAACATCATTGCTATGTTGTAGCCAAGGAAATAGAGGCTGAAATAGATGAAGTGACCTGCCCAAGTTACATAGTCATAAAGAGGCAGGATTGGGTGGGGTTCGAGGAGATTCAAGGCTATAACCACAATTCTTTTGCCACTCTGGCTTATTAATCTAGTTCTAGAAGACACCTGAATGGCAGAGTGGATAAAGTTTAAGGATACTTCCCATGATTGTTTCATCCATGTGGTCTTCACCCAACCACGCCTGCTTGGTGCCTTGGGCCCTTCTTACCATCCTAACACCATAGGAGCAGATACTTTGAGATCCTGCCTAGAATCTGGAACCTCAATAACCCAAGGAAACCAGAAGACAGACAGACAGACAAACAAACACTCCCTAATATTAGCAAGTGGAACCAGATGACTAAATTATGCCAGGGTTACATTTTAAACATACTATTTAATTTCTAGCTTTATGGGGCTTGATGTAAGCTGTTGGAAATGTACTTTTAGGTGATTCAAAGTTATTTATTTTACATGCCCTTTAAAAAGTGCCAGCACCATAAATAATAACTAACATTTGGTTCCTGCTATATGCCCGGCATGCTGCTAAGGCATTAATGTGGATTATTTCATTGAATCCTCACAATGAGAATGAGGTAAATGTAACCCTGGATTGCAGGAATGAGGAGAACCCCCACCACTTACCATGCTTGCCTCAACTGGTATCTGCCTCCAACTAGGAGTTACTTACATGCTTTGATCCTTAGACTCACATCTGCAACATTCTATCACTGAGCTGGACCATCTAGACACTCCTAGAAAGGAGGGGCTTCCTGAGTGGTGCTCAGCGCAATAGAACGTTCATCCTCTGAAATGAAAATCTATGTCTAATTTAATCTTTACTTGACAAAGGAGAGTTCTCATAGGGATAGGAGACAAAGTACTTGAAGCTGGAGCTTCCCTGGAAACTTTGTTACAAAGTTTCAGTTTGGGTTACTCACCATCAGGAAATGAAGCACCCTGATTCTTTTTGTCTTTTATGGCATGGGTTCACTCTGATCAAGTGCTCGCTACTTGCCAGACTGGGTGCTCAGACATTTACAAAGATTAGCAACTATAGTCCTCATATCCACCGTATGTGGTGGGTGCTGTGACCATGTCCACTTCACAGATGAGGTAACTAGGGCTTCAAGAGGTGAGCAATCTGCTCAAGGTCTCAATCTTGGCAGGAGACCGAGTTCAGACTCATAACTGGTACTCTGATTCCCGGGTTTTTCTTGGCGCTATGCTTTCCCTTCTCCAGCATCCTGAGGACTTAGGTTTGGGAGATAAATCAAGAAGTCCAGCTCAGTCCCTGCTCACTTGGAAGATGAACCTAACATTTGCTCCAGACTCTTTATAGTCACCTATCTCATTTAATTCTCACATCATCTTCCTGAGTATGTATTACTATTGATCACTCCCTCTGCCCCCCACCCCCACCACTTTGACAGATGGAGAAAGCGAGGCTCAGAGAGGGCAGATGGGTTGCCCAAGATCAACCAGTCAATGTGTGGCAAAGCCAGGCCTCTCTGACTTCAGAGCCTTGGCATTATAGGGTTTCTCACCCCTGATGCTGTTGACATTTGTGGCTGGACCATTCTTTGTGGTAGGGAGCTGCCCCGTGCGTTGTAAGATGTTTAATAGCATCCTTGACCTCAATGCACTTGATGCCGGTAGCCCTCCTCCCCCAGCAGCGATAGCCAAAATTATCTCCAGACTTTGTCACATGTTTCTGGGGGCAAAATTGCTCCCAGTTGAGAATTCTTGCTCCTTCTGACCTCTGTTGCAGGGCTGGGGGACTCAGGTAAGATGAGGTGAAAGGAAACTTCCATGACTTTCTTTTAAGATCCACGAAGGCAGGTGTGCAGGGCTCGGCGACTCTGAAATCAGCCCCCACTGCACAGCGAAGTATTGACTAGGTCCCGTAGCCTGCTGGAGTGGGCCCAGCTGCAGGGCCTTTATCTGGGGACTGACGGGGTGTGCTCTCCCTGGGCAGGCCCCCCAGGCATCAGTGTCTCTCCTGCTCAGGGTTCAATTTATCTGGAGGCCATTAAGGAACCTGCCTGATGATTATCTCTTGGCTCGAAAGTGGCTTTATCTCTAGTCTTCGATTCTAAATGGAACTACTGACCACTTGAGATTCAGATTCTGCACCAACTGCCCAGCACCTTCTTGATGAACAGAAGAGAAATCCCTCATTGCTTGGTTCACTGCTTCCGTCTCAGCAAATGCCCCCACATCCGGGGCAAGTTAGAGACCTGGGAATCAGTGCAGATATTTCCCTCTGGATCAATGTCCTATTTCGAATATTCTCGGAGTCCTATCAATTTTGGATCCTAAGGTGTAATTTGGACCCTGCAGTCCTGGTGGCTCCCACTTCCCCAGGCTAAGGCACATAGACCATTGCAGTACCCTCTCAAACGCTCCCACTTTGTTTGCTCCTGCCTTCTATTCTGTTGCCCACACTGCAGCTAGAGTAGCCTTTTTAAAACGTTAATCTGAATCCACCCACCCACCTACGCCTACACACAGTCCCACTCCTGCCCTGAATCATTCAGCAACACTTCCTGTCTCTCCCCATCACTCTCTAGACTTTTTCTGTTCTCAAAAGTACCATGTTTCCTCCACCCCAGGGCCTTTGCACATGTTGTCCCAGCAGCTGTACCTTTTTGCTTAGGTAGTGCTGTTCAGCCTTGGGGGAAGTTTCCCTGACCACTTCTCATCCAACCTCAGTTTAGGTCTGGATCCATTGTTCCATGTTCCTACAGCGGCATTTTTCTCTTTCTTCACTGCCCTCTCAGCCCACATACATATTTGGGGATTGCTTATTTGAAACCCCTCTTCCCGTGAGACTGTAAGTGGCCACAGGTGGGAACAATGTGTCTATTTTGGCTCACCATGACATCCCTAAAGCTTTGTATAGTGCCTGGAACATAGTAGGCACTTTATCTGTACATGTTGAATGAATGAATGAGCTCATACAATCCTCCCAACAAGCCTGTGAGAATTTCACCTGAGGCCAGTGTGCTGCTCTGACCCCCTACAGCACCTGCTCTCACGGCTTTACAAGATAGAGAGCAATAGACTTTGAAAGACATAAAGGGCTGTGGAGCCTGACTGATTGGACCAAATCTCCCCTCTGTCACTTCCCAGATGTGGAACATTGGGCAAATTCTTTAACATCTCTGTGCTTTCGTTTCCTCTTCTATAAATGTCTCATGGGGTGGTTGTAAGGATCAAATAAGTGAGCTTCTGGAACACGCTTTTATAAGAGCTTGGCATATAGCGAATGCTCCATTGATCTTAGTTATTATTAATATTATTAACACAAGGAGCATAGGGTCTGGGAGCAGATGAATCTGGTTCTCTCTTATATTTGCAAATCATTCCCTGTGTGACTTCGGACAAGTCGTGCCACGCCCCTGAGCCTTGGTTTCTCTGTCTGCAAAGTTGGGATCTCAAGGGCTACTTCAGAGAGTCATCATGAGGGCCTGATAGAACGAGATCTGAAGCACATAGACCACTGCCCTGTGGTTCCCCTCCTGATGGACTGAAAGGTCCCTGTTACCTTTTAGACCAGAAGCTTCCTGAAGATAGGTTTCATATCTGCCTTATTTAGGGCTGTGTCCTGCAGCCCCTCGGTTCCTGGTAACTGTAGGTGTTCAATAAATAGTTCTTTACTGAATGAGTGACTCAATAATAACAGGAACCATGCTTTGTTCATATTTGGGTCCAACATGAGATTAGTGAAGGACCTAGCATCTAATTTCAACAAGCGTTTGTTGACAGAATAGATTTTTTAAAGGGCTATTTATTTCTGTTACCAGCCTCATTTGCGTTTCTCCATTAAACTGAGAAAGATACTTGTTAACCTATCCTAACTCTCCCTAGCCTTAGTCTTCTTGCCTGTAAAATGAGGCTATCAATAAAACCCACCACGTAAGCGTGTTCTGAAAAGTAAATGAAGTAATATGTATTTAGCACATAGAAAATGTTAGTTCATTATTATTCCCTTCCCTGAGGCTCAGTTTTGTCCTCTGTAAAATGGGCATCCACTCACTCACTCATTTATTCATGGGTTACTCTATAAACACAGTGTGCGTGTGCGAGGCATTGTAATTAAGACCTAGGGCACTTAGAGAGGTAAGCAAGCCATGGTCCCTGTCATGAGGAGGTAAGTGTCTGCTGTAGGACAGCATATCAATAGCAAAAGCAAGCGATGAAAGAGCCGCGATGTGTGTGAGGTCCACGGAGGCTGGGGACCTGCAGGGTTTCAGTGATCTCTCTAGGGAGAGTGTAAAAGGTCACCAATTCAGCGTAACCACTAGCACGACATCAATCTGAAATGGACTTGTCTTCTCTGTGTTCTGGGGTTTGTACCCTGGATCTGTGGAATGTGCTGGTTTTGCTGTAGCCCTGCTTTCTACCCTGGGCCACCAACGTGTGAGAGGCTGAGACAGGTGTCACAATCCCATTGAATATCAAGTTCAAACACACCTCCCTTCCTAAGACTCAGCCTTGCTTCCCGCCCCTTCCCCTGGATTCTGCCTCCTCAGGGGACTGAACAGTGATTCCCTTTCCCTCTCAACGTGGAGAGAGCGCCTGGGGTGTCTCCAAAGAATGCTGGGCTCCTGGTTCTCCAAAGACAAGCCTGCCTCTCCCCGAGGTGGGACCCATCGATGGCATGCTTGGGCCCTGGAAATGAGGGCAAGCCAGGCCGAGTCTCTGGGTCTCTGGGTTCCTGCATCTAAGTGGCTCACATGTTTATCTCTGATGTTTACAGCTGGTTCCAGGGAGCTGAGTCCTGCCAGTCAAACCCATGAGAGATTGAAGCATCTGAATTAGAATTTTACATTTAATCTAGGTGTAACTTGTGGGGTTGGGGGGGGACTACTTATCTCCAGTGACCAACATATTTACACCTGTTACCCAGAGCAGTCTTTTATTTTCAGTGAAAAGGCATTTACATGCCAAGGGTATTTAAATATCAGGGGAGGGTCTGCTGTCAGTGGCCTGCCAGAGGGAGAAGGATGTCTGAGCCTCAGTGGCCCATCCTAGCAGGCCTCAGGGAAGAAGCAAGATTTACGAGGCGGGAGCCCGCCTGGGCCGCTTCTTCCATCGGTAAAGGCCTCCCTGCAGTATTTTCTGTCTCGTCAACGCTGCATTTCATTTTAAATTGCAGCTGAAAGCAGATATTTTCCCTCTTGCCTATTACACCTCTTAATTTGTCTCTCCCTCTGCTGTTATTAGTCTCTATAAAGTGTTTTGCATGAAAGACCCACACAGCGCAATGTTGTTTTGCCCCGGGTTAGGTTTAACAGGAGGGGAAAGCTCAGAGAGACCTAAGTCCATGGAGGAAGGTGTAGGGGCCCTGGGGTCGAGACACACGTGTCTGGGAATATATGCCTGGCAGCGTGTACATGTGCATGGTTTTGGACCTGTCTGCTGTGCGTCAGTGGATACGTTGTGTGCACATGTCGATATTAGGACTAATATGTATAGATGTCTAGGTGTGCTCTGGTATAATCACTTGGTGTTCATTCCTTGTGTGCAAGTACTCGCTCACAGGCTATCGCTGAGAGCGTATGTACCTGTGCGTAGGAGCACACATGTGCGCGTAAACACACGCAGGCAACTAGGTACGCATGTCACATGATATGTGTGGTCTCTACACACGACCAGGGTTCTCTCTTCCCTGCCCTCGCATCCATGTCTCCCTCCCCTCCCCCAGCTAGGGTCCCCAGCCCTTGGGGCTGTGGGGAAAGGCAGGCAGAGCAGTGGTGTGTGCGGGGCCAGTGGAAACACGGCCTTAGCCTGGCCCAATCGCGGCCACAGCTCCCCGGCTTGGCCCCGGCCACCTCTTCCTCAGAGCCTGCCACGGCAGCACCACCAGGGCTCCTGCGGGAGCTCTGGGGACCCCTGGGCAGGCCCCCAGCTCCCTGTCAATCCTGGCCTGGCACCTAGGAGTGAGAGCTGCGACCGAATGACGGCCAGAGCCCTTCAGACTGGCCCGGTCTCCTGCCCCCACCCGCAAACCGACAACAGGAGCGGCGCGGGAGGGGGCGGCAAGGGGGGAGATGTCTCGGTCCCCCCCAGTCCAGAGAACGCTGGCCACTAACCAATGGGCGACTGCAGCCCAACGGGGATCCCTCCGAGGCAGCCAATGACCTCGCGCCGCTCTCCACCCCCGCCCGCGCCAACTCCGCGCAGCTGGACCATTGGTGCCGGCGGGATGGGGGGAGTGTGCGCGGCGCTGGCCACTTGAGGGAGGGGGCGTGGCTTGGAGTCCCTTCGCCTCTCCCCACCCGCGCTTAGGCCCCGCGCTCCCAACCCCAGACGCGAGGCCATTGGCCTGGCTGCGGCGCCGCGGCGGAGGTGGACCGCGGGGCGCGCGCAGTGGGCGTGGCTCGAGGGCGTGGCCCGGAGGGAGGCGGGGCCGCGGGCTCTGTCTCAGTGAAAGCCGGAGCTGCGGCGGCGGCGGAGGCGTCCGGGCGGGTGTGCGCGCGTGTGGGGCGCAGGCTCGGCGGCGGCGGCGGCGGCAGCGGCGGCGGCAGCGGCGGCGGCGGCGGCGGCTCAGCCTGAGGCGGTAGCGGCCCGTCTGGAGCGGCCGCTGCGAGGACGCCAGCTGCAGCGGGAGAGGTGCAACCGGCGCGGCGCGCTCCGTGTGGCCGGCGGGGGCCGGGAACAGGTGATCCCAGCGGGTCGCCGAGCCCTAGCGAGTTGGCGGGGCGGGAGTCCGCACTCCCGGGCGCAGCTGCAGCCGCCCCGCCGCGCCTGGTCGCGGACGGCGGACTGCGCCCGGCGCCGGACCGCGCGGCTCGGGCGACCCTCGGCTCCCGGGGGGGCCCAGGAAGCCCCCTGCCCAGCGGACTCAGAAGTGCCCGCTCGCACTGCCCGGCGCCCGCTCCGCGGCGGAGCAAAGTTGTGGACGTGTCCCGATAGCCGAGCCGGGCGCTGTCACGACCCGGCCCGGGTCGGCGCGCTCTCGCAGCGGCGCTGACAGGCCAGCCCCGCCGCCACCGCCTCGCCCCCTGAGCCGACCCCTTCTGGAAACTGCTTCTGGGGCTGAAACTTTGGGCCGAGGGGCTGCGGGCGGCGCGGCGCGGGGACGAGGCCTGCGGGCGCCCCTCGGCGCGGACAGCCTGGGCGCCGCGGACGGCATGTGACGGCCCCGGCGGCGGCCGCAGCGCGGGAAGGAGCGGGCCCCGCGGGCTCCGGCCCTTGCGAGGAGGGGCTGCGCGGCGGCCGGAGAGAAGGCTGTGGCCCGCGGCCGACCCTTGCGGGCCCGGGCCCCGAGCCGTGTCGCCCGGCGCGCCCGGGCCCCGCCGAGGCCCCTTGCGCCCCTGCCCCGGCGTGGGGGGACTCGCCCCGAACTCTCGGAACTTCAGCGGCAGCCCCCGGAGCGGCGAGACTCTCAGGGACCCCCACTCCGGGCGGCGCCCCTCGACGACCTCCGCGCGCCGGACCCCCTGCCGGCCAGTGCC
Source organism: Hyaena hyaena (assembly GCF_003009895.1). Taxonomy (NCBI): domain Eukaryota; kingdom Metazoa; phylum Chordata; class Mammalia; order Carnivora; family Hyaenidae; genus Hyaena; species Hyaena hyaena. The sequence continues at coordinate 7,284,196 of NW_024080635.1, read as the reverse complement.
TGCCCTCCGAGGGCCTGGGGGGCCCGGCCGGAGCTGACCGGCCCCAGCCCCGCGCCAGGCCACGATGCTCATGAGGAAGGTGCCCGTCTTCGTGCCGGCCTCCCCGTGGGGGCTGCGGCTGCCGCAGAAGTTCCTCTTCCTTCTCTTCCTCTCGGGCCTCGTCACCCTGTGTTTCGGGGCGCTCTTCCTGCTGCCCAACTCCTCTCGCCTCAAGCGCCTCTTCCTGGCCCCCCGGACCCAGCAGCCCGGCCTGGAGGTAGTGGCCGAAGTCGCCGGCCACCCCCTGGTCCGCGAGCAGGAGTCGCCTCCCAACCCGGCCCCCGCCGTGCCGGCCCCGGGTGAGGACGACGCCAGCAGCCAAGCCAGTGCCCGCCGCCGGAAAGGATGGCTGCGGCGCACGCACCCCACCGGGACGCGCGAAATGGCCACGGCGGCCCGGAGCAGTGGCAGCTCGGCCCTGCGGCCCCAGGGGGCCACGGCCCCGCGACCCCAGGGGGCCACGGCGGCCCGGAGCAGCGGCAGCGCGCCCCTGCGACCCCAGGAGCCGAGCATCCCGTTCAGCTTTGACTTCCATGCGTTCCGGAGCCGCCTCCGCCACCCGGTCCTGGGGACTAGGGCGGATGAGAGCAAGGAGCCCCAGAGCCTGGTTCGAGCCCAGCGGGAGAAAATCAAGGAGGTAAGGACTCTCCTTCCCCGGGAAAGGAAAAGACTCTCTGTGCTTGCATCCGGATCCCCTGGCTTCCTTCTGGTCGCTGGACCACTGCTTTAGGCCCTGCGGGCACACCTCACTCTCCCCTCTCCTCCCAAACTTTCCTTCCACCTCCTCCTTAGTGGGCACTTTCCCACTGTTGGGTTCAGTTAATCATCCCCATCCCTGGCAGGTAGTAGCCGAACCACTGGATCGACTCTCCCCTATTCCCAGACTCTGGTCCTTCCAGTCAAGTCCCCAGCCCAGGTGGATTCCCCTCTGTCCCTTTGTGGAGTTGCTAGTTAGGTTCCTTAACGGACACCCTCTCTGCTTGCGCAGGGCCAAGAGCCACATTCTTTCTGTGTGTCCTGACTTTCTCTAAACCCCTGTGGGAGCTCCTACCTGGAAATCTGGGATTTGGGGGTGGTATTTGGTGCCCTGACAGTATTTTGTAATCCACCCAGAAGGGATTGTGGATTCTTGCTAACTCTGTCTGTTGTGCTTGGGAACAATTGTACAGAATCGCATGTGATGCAGGAAGGAGTGATCAATAGGGTGGTGGTAATGTTACAGAAGCTCTGAGGTTATTGGCTTAATGAAGCAAGTCTTGAACTTGTTCCCTGTAGGGGTTGTATGAGGGAAGGGTTTAGAAGGATCACTTGGAGTGTGAGTCTTGGTCTCAGTTTGAGAAACCAAAAGCAAACGCAGCCTCTCCATGGCTTGAAGATTGTTGCCAAGCCGCCACTGGTAACTAAATGCTCCGCTCTACTCCTGTTAGAGCTGCCTGCGTGAGGTTTTTGCCCAGCAATGCAGTGGGGGCTGCAGTGACACCCCCGGGCCACGAGGGGGCTATGGGCAAGCAGTGGGCCAGGGTCTCCTCCCTAGAAATGAGAGGAGGCTTCCCCTCCAGCCTCCTTTTAGCCCTCCCCATGGACCCAGAAGGAAAGGGCTGTTTCCGCCTGGACTTCTTGGTTTGCTGCAAAGGAGCCAGCAGGTCTGATTTCCAGGGGGAGCCGGCAGCAAGGGTCAGGACCTGCCCTGCCAGGATCTGCTCAGAGGCCAGTGGAGAGCTTCTCTGTCTCTTTCTCTGTGCCTGGACTGTCCTCCACCCCAGCGTCCACCTCTCCCACACTTCTTACCTCTGCTGGTACTCAGCCCTTCTGAGATAAGCCCTGTTTGGAGACTATCTTAACTAGCAGTCACAGGACATTTTGTGATGTCAAGCCAGAAAGCCACACGGATGAGTGCTTGTTTTGTGTGTGTGTGTGTGTGTGTGTGTGTGTGCGCGCGCGCGCTCTTAATTTTCAAATTCTTGTTGAAATCTCAGAGGTTTGATTGAAGGCTGGAACTTGCAGGAGCTGAGGAAGGGACCTCATTTCCCCCTTTTTGGTTAAGAACTGTGTCGTCCACTACTTATCTGAACCACCCACAGCTCCCTTTCTTGGAGCCGGCTCTGAGCACATTAGCCCTTTCTGCCTTTTTACATCTCCCTGGAGAGCAGTAACCCCCAGTGACGTTCTATACAAACTGCACACATACAGTTTATTGTGGGGGTGTCCAGCGCTGCCATCAGATTTTCCAAAGCGGCCCCCAGAGACTTAAGAGTTAACTACCGTCCAGCAGTGGCTCAGTCGGTTAAGGTCCGACTTCAGCTCAGCTCATGATCTCACGGTTCGTGGGTTCGAGCCCTGTGTTGGGCTCTGCTGACAGCTAGTTCAGAGCCTGGAGCCTGTCTTCAGCTTCTGTGTCTCCCTCTCTCTCTGACCCTCCCTGCTCATGCTGTCTCTCTCTCTCTTTCTCTCTCTCTCTCAGAAATAAATAAAACATTAAAAAAAAAAAAGAATTAACTACAGTCCTCTTCAGAAGAGGCACTTTGTGCACTGGCATTTAGGTATGTGACCTATTTCTGAAAGCCTGGGGTTGGGAGCCATGGCAGGAAGGGGGTGCCAGCTAGTGGCGACTTGATTCTGTGCTCCTGTACCTCGACAGCTTCCCTTGTCGGCAGAGGCCACAGGCTGCAGCAGCTGGGGGATGGGGGGTGGGAGAGTGGAGACTCTGCTCTGCAGGTGGGCATAAAATAACATGATGGAAGGCTTGTGTGGGTTGCCAGATGTCTGGATCATTCAGACTGGCATCTCCGGGCACCCCTGGTAGTAGCTGGAGGCCTGCTTGCACGTACCTGTGGTTGGTATCCCGAAGACCTTAAGCTTCTCAGAACAGAGGAGGCAGAACTATACACACTATCATATCTTGAAGCCTGTTGTCTCTTCAGGCTTCTTGAGTTTGGACCTCCTGCCCCTCCAAACAACCTGGAAAACGCGGGGCAGAGTTTTTGGTTTAGCTGTTAATGCAGAGCTACCTTCCCTGGTGTCCTGCCTGATAGGGAATGCGTAGGACTGTGGCTGGAGGATGTCTTCATTTCCTTCTTATTTACATTTCTGTCTGTGGCATGCCCGGGGGTAGATCATTTTAGAAAGGTACCTTTTTTCATAAAAGGGCCTGGTGCTTCCCTCTCTGGCTTGTTTATTTCCAGACATGGATTGATGAGACCCCAGGAGCAGAGGGGGAGCTAGCATCAGATAAAAAGTGCCCTGGTCTTATAAGATGAGGTTTTTAAAGTGAAAGTAAACATCAAGAGAGACCCAGAGAGGGTCATAAATGGGAGTGAATGAAGACTGGACACCAGGCTCTAGATCAATGAAGTATATTTATAAACATTCTGGTTTGAGAGATGAACGTGGTCATGAGGTCTGTGCTGATAAGGTGGGTTGAAGCCACACGTTCTGGGTGTACATACAGCAGGAAACAATCTGTCAGTAGAACCAACTATTTCTCTTTCACTCTGCAGCCATGGAACCTTGTAGAGGACAAGGTGGTGGAAAGGGGAGACCCAGAGAATGTGGGTTTGAATCTCAGCTTCAACTGTCAACTGTCTGACTTTGGGCAAGCCACATGCTCTCATTCCTGGCCCCTATTTTTCCTTCTGTAAAATGGAGCAAGGAAGTGTCACATACACTCTTGCTTCCAGACATGGCCCCTAAGTGGACTGCCAGTCTGGTCAGGGACTCCTTAGCTGTGGGCTTTCCCAGCTCTGTTTGCAATGTGCTAGTTAGTTCCGTGAAGAGACAGTTGTGTGTTGGTATTGATGATGGTGGTAGTATTTGCTGTCGCATGCCTGGCACTTTGTCAAGAATAGATATTCATAGAGTTGATTCAGTTAATTGTTCCTATCATCCCTATGGATCTTAATTTATTTATTTTTAGAGGGAGAGAAAGATGTGTGCATGTGCGCAAGCCAGGGAGGGGACAGAGGGAGAGGTAGAGAATCTTAAGCAAGTTCTGACATGGGCTCGATCTTAGAACCCGTCAGATCGTGACATGAGCCAAAATCAAGAGTTGGACACGTAACTGACTGAGCCACCCAGGCGCCCCCATATGGGACTTTAGAGATGGGATCAAACAGTGACAGCTTCTCAGTCTGGGATCATGGAGAGGAAAGGAGTTGGCGAGAATGTAAAACAGCTTGCTAGCAGCCTTCCCTTTCAGATCTGACGATGATATAGGAAATTATTGTCATAATTATTAATTATAGGGGAGCTTTGCCATTGGTGGATTTCTTACAGATTCGATTTCAACAGATTTTCTCACTCCTAACAAGCGCTGGGAGTGTATAGCCTGTCAGGGTTACATCTCAGTGAAAGGATTCACACTCTCCTGGGTCTTCCTGCTCATGATGGTTGGGTGCTGATCTGGGGGACCTCAGTTGTCCCTTCCAATTTAGGGAGCTTTTGTTAAAGGGAACTGGAAGTCTGAGACCGTGAAAATGTAGTATTAGAATGGGGCTTCCCCTGGTCCATATGCAGAACGTGGGTTGAATTTCATCTCTATCCCCTCTGCCCAGTCCCCTCAGGCACCACCATATGTGACCATCCTGCTAAGAATCCAATCTGGGTTCAAGACTTAGTCACACCATTGACTCTGACCTCAAAGAAAACTATCTATCACTGGGCCTGTTTTTCTGGTTAAACAAAGGGACTGGCATATAGAGGACTCTTCTCTTTCCCTCACTCCCACCTGTTTACTATTTTGTTTATGGCTCTGCCTAAGCACCTAGAATAGGGTCTGACACCTAGTGGGAACCCAGTTACTTAAATGAATGGCTACAGTAGAGATGTATAAACTACCAGTTAAGGTTGCTGGCGACAGAGGCTGGGTCTTCTTCCTGAGGGCACCTGGAATTCTAAGGGTGTCAGAGTAGGGGTCATGGCAGCTCTGGGACCCAAGAGGCCTTTTAGAAGTTGCGGTAATTTTCTAAGTGCAAGTAGTCTACCTAGAAGAGAGTGGGGAGGTGGCAGCCATGAATAAAATCTTTTCATGCCTGGATGGCAGGCATCTGGAGGATGCTGAGTCGCCCTGGAGTGCCCAAGACTTGGCAGGGAGCACCCCGGCTCTTGCTTTCTATGCCTGCTGTGTTAAGCCTCCGGGATATTGCTGGTTATGATATGTGACTATGTCTGAATAAGTCATCTTGGCAAATGATCTTTGCTCGCCATTAACGGGCTGGTTCGTTAGTCATCTGTGGTTTCTCTGTATATCTGATTTATCACTGCTAGTGCCATGGAGAGGTGGGAAAATTAAAGGGCTTTGTGTTCTTTGTAACATGTGAATCCAAGCCTGTGAGATGTTCAGGATAATTAATATTAGGAACACCTTAGATCTGAATAGCTTTCCTTTGAAGAGCTCTGTTTAAGTTGCAGATTCATTGAAGATCCTTTCTTCCTCCTGCCCTCCAGTTTCACTCGTGTCCAGCTCTATGATACATTTGATGTAGATAGGATGACTGTAGATAGCAACTGGACAGGTCCTTTGGGAGACCCTTACATCCTCAGCCCAGGCACATCTCATCCTTCTTCCTGGGAATTGAGTACTGTGTGTAAAGCTTAGACCTTGTCCCCTGCAGGGGGGCAACTTCACATCCACAGGTCGGGTGGATTATTTTGTGTTGTGCTGTCATTTGGGGGAATTAGGTGCAGACATGCCAGGAGCAGTTGTTTGTTGGGACTCACATCCTTACCTCTGTCATTAGTGTTAGGTCTGGAAACAATGACTTTTAAAAGTCAGCTGTTTAGTCCACACTGTAGTTAGCAGAGGGGTAAGAATATAGATTCCCCTGTGGTTTCGGAGTGACTGATTTACATCTGAGCTCAAGAAACACTTTTTCTCTAGCTTTCCCTGAAGACGGATCCATTACTCTACCAAAAATAAATATTGTGATATATATCAGGCATACTTTGCTCAAAGGGACTTACATCTTTTCTCTTATTGAAAAAAATAAATCAGGCTCACAAATTGGAAGGAAAGGAATTCCATTCAGGGAAGTGGTTTGATAATCTCGCTGGGCAGCCAGTCCTGTGGCTCTGGCCTTCCTGTGTCCTAAGTTGAGTCTGTGTGACACAGAGGGAGGTGTGTGTTAGGGAATTCTCTCCCTGCCTTGTTTTCATTGGCCAGGTCAGGAAAGCCTCCACAAGGGAATGATGGACATGATTCAGGAGAGTAGTTGTCTCAGGTGAATTCATGGGTATCTATTACATTACTTTAATATTTTTTTTTTAATTTATTTCTAGGAGAGAGAGAGAGAGAGACAGCGCGAGCAGGGGAGGGTCAGAGAGAGAGGGAGTCACAGACTGAAACAGGCTCCAGGCTCTGAGCTGGCAGTCAGCACAGAGCCCGACACGGGGCTCGAACCCACGAACCGCGAGATCATGACCTAAGCTAAAGTCGGACGTTCAACCGACTAAGCCACCCAGGCGCCCCCCTATTACATTACTTTAAAAGAGGAATGATACGTGGGGCAGAGTGTCATGGATCAAAGATGATGATGATGATTCTAGTTCTCTGCACCTGTCGTCCAGAAAGACCAGGCTCATTCAGATGGTAAGCCGTGGTTCTTGACCCCAGGGCCAAGGCCTTACACACAATGATGATTTGCGTGATTTGGGGGAAAGAAACGACAGACTTTCTTAGCTCCGTACTCCCCAGGCAGATGACAAGACCCTGAATTGAAGACTCCTCAAAAGAATTCTGAGGACTCAAGGGCCTAAGTCACTCTTCCTTCCCTCCTGTTGGCTCTGTTAATAGCCAAGACAGCATAGTTTTGGTTCTCTATTTTTTTTTAATTGTTTATTTTTGAGAGACAGAGAGAGAGAGAGAGAGAGAGAGAGCGCATGAGTGGGGAAGGAGCAGAGGGAGAGGGAGACACAGAATCTGAAGCAGGCTCCAGGCTCTGAGCTGTCAGCAGAGAACCCAGCACGGATTAGAACCTGTGAACTGCTAGATCATGACCTGAGCTGAAATTGGACACTTAACCAACTGAGCCACCCAGGCGTCCCTATTTTCATTGTGTGTGTGTGTTAGTTTATTTTTTATTTATTTATTTTTATTTTTGTTTTTATGTGTGTGTGTTTTTTAAGTAGGCTCCATACCCAGTGTGGGGCTTGAACTCAGGACTCTGAGATCAAGAGTTGCATGCTCTACCAACTGAGCCAGCCAGGGGCCCCGGGTTTGTTTTTTTTAAATGCAGTTGATGTGGCTGAGATCACTGCTAGTCAGACCTCCGCCCCCAAAGAGAACAGAAACCATGGAGGCCACAGCTGTAGGTTTCAGACTCAGTATGTGTGGTGGCTCAGGCGTAGGTCTTTTCTTCCCTGAAAAGGCTGTTTTCTAAGATTTGGGTTGAGAGCTCCCCAAACTTGGCAGGCAAGTGGAACAGCTCTTACTCACATGGAGGCCTGAGTATGGCTCTCAACTCCACCTTTTCATTAATTAAAGGCCAAGACCAGGGCAGTTGTCCATCTGTATCAGTGCAGAACCAATAATGGTAACTTTTATGGAAGGAACTTTGGCATACTGATTAGTGTTCTTCTTAATTGATGAACGATAATTGTGCTTTTATCCAGCACGGTCTGGGTATCACCTGCTCCACAGGTAAAACTTACAGGCGAACAGTGTTCACTAAATAACAACCATTTTCAGGGGTTGAATAATAGATTCCTCCCTGCTCCGCCACCTCTGCCATGACTTGGTGGTCCAGAAAATCCATTGTGCAATACAGCATGCTCTGTAGGGCCTGCTGAGTTGTACAGATGTCTTTTAGCCTCTCAGTGGCTCTCCCTGTGTTTTTGTCTTTTTTTTTTAACAACAACCCTGTGATCCAGTACTATCTATTTATTTAAGTATAGTTTACATATAGCAAAATGTACAGATCTTAAATATACAGTTTGCTGAATTTTAACAAATGCAGGAAACCATGTAAAGCACACGTGAAGATACAGAACATTCCCATCGCCTCAGAAAGGCCCCTCTGCTCCTTTCCAGGCAATCCCCCATCAGCCATACCTCCCATCTCCTAATTCAGTGTGTCACAAGAGATTTGTCTGGACTGTTCTAGAGCTTCAAATAAATGGAGTAGTTTAACATGTGCCTTTTTGCTCCAGGCCCCTTCACCAAGGATGTTTTTGAAATTCATCCCTGAATATAGTCATACTTCATTCCTTTTTATTGTTGAGATATATTCTCTTGCATGAATATAGTACAATTTGTTTATCCACCACCTGTTGGACTTTTTGGTTGTTTCTAGTGTTTGGCTATTATGAATAAAGCTGCTGTGAATATTTTATGTACAGGCTTTGTATAGGCATGGTTCCATTTCTTTTATGTGAATACCTAGGAGTAGAATTGCTGGTTTATAGAGTAGACACATGTTTAACTTTATAGGAAAACTGGAAATACTCTCCCTAAGTAGTTAAGGCCATTTTATACTTCTGTCAGCAGTGCGTGAGACTTCTACAGCTTTGTCAGCACTTGCTATTGTCCACCTTTGTAAGTTTAGCCATTCTATGTGATGGGTAGTAATATTTCGTTATAGTTTTAATTTTTGATTCCCTGTTGAATATTGGTATTGAACATCTTTTCATGTGTTTAATATTTCTGTATCTTCCTATAAGTGTCTATTTTAATCTTATGCCCCCTTTTTTAATTAAAAAATTGGGCTGTTTATCATCTTACTGAATATAGAAATTCTTTATATATTCTGGATATAAGTCCTTTGTCAGATATATATACTATACATATTCACTCCCAATCTATTATAAATATTAGCTCCCAGGGGTGCCTGGGTGGCTTAGTCGGTTCAGCATCCACCTTCGGCTCAGGTCATGATGTCGTGGCTCGTGGATTCGAGCCCTGTATCAGGCTCTGTGCTGACAGCTCAGAGCCTAGAGTCTGCTTCAGATTCTGTGTCTCCCTCTTTATCTGCATCTCCCCAGCTCGTACTCTCACACTCTCAAAAATAAACATACATCCATACATATTAGCTCCCAGAATATTTCATTTTCTTAGTGGTATCATTCACAGAACAGAAGTTTAAAAAAATATTTTGATGTTTACTCATTTTTTGGGAGAGAGAGACAGACATACACAGAGTATAAGTTGTGGAGGGGCAGGCAGAGAGGGAGACACAGAATCTGAAGCAGGCTCCAGATTCTGAGCTGTCAGCACGGAACCCAACGCGGGGCTTGAACTCATAGATCATGAGATCATGACCTGAGCCAAAGTTGGAAGCTCAACTGACAGAGCCACACAACTCCCCCAAAGAACAGAAGTTTTAAATTTTGATGAAGTCAGTGTATCAATATTTTCTTTTATGGTTAGTGCTTTCTGTGTCTACTTAGAAAATCAAAACAAAACAAAACAAAAAACCCTTTGCCTTCCCCATGGTCATGAAAATAGTCTCCTTTTCATTCCAGAAGCTTGATCAGTTTAGTTTTTACTTTTAGGTCTCCCATCTACTTCTCATTTTTTGTATATGGCATGAGGTAGGAGTTGAGAGTCATTATTTTACATTTAGATGTCCAGCTGTTTATCACTTTTTGTTGAAAAGTCTTTCTTTTTCCCTTCGAATTGCTTTGAATCCATGTTAGATTAATCGACCATATATACATGGTTCTGTTTCGACACTCTTCTGTTCTATTGATTTATCTTTATGATAATTCATACTATCTTGGTACTGTAGCTTTATAATAAGTCTTAAAATCAGGTCCTCTGTCTTTAAGCTTCCTTTTCAAAATTGCTTTGCTTATTGTAGGTCCTTTGCATTTTCTGCAAACATTTGAGAACTAGCTTGTCAGTTTCTGTGAAAAGTCCTGCTGGGAGTTTGATTGGGTTTGCTTTGAATCAGTAAGTCAAATTGGGGAGAACTGATATCTTAACAATATTGGGTCTTTGATCCATGAATGTGGTATCTCTTTCCATTTATGTAGATTTTCTTCTCTCAACGATGGTTTATACTTTTCAGTGTAGAGGGCTTGAATGTCTTTTATTACAACAGCGATTTGCTATTGTAAATGGTAATCTTTATATTTTTATTTTTAAATTCTCATTGCTAGTACATAGAAATACAATGGATTTTTGTGTATTGACTTCGTGTCATGTGACCTTATTGAATTCATTTGTTAAATTTGTTCTTTACAGATTCTTTAGGATCTGTTGGGTATATAGTTATATTGTCTGTGAGTCAAGACAGTTTTACTTCTTCCTTTCCAGTGTTTATGCCTTTTATTTCTTTTTCTTCCTTCTTTGCACTGGCTAGGACTTCTGGTTCAATATTAAATAGAAGTGGTGAGAACTGAGATCTTTGCTTTGCTCTTGATCTCAAAGGAGAAGCATTCAGTCTTTTACATTAAGTATGATGTTAGGTATAGGTGTTGGCAGATGCCTTTTATCAGGATGAAGTTTCCTACATAGTTTGCTGAGAGTTTTTATCAGACATAGGATTGAATTTTGTCAAATACTTTTTCTGCATTTGTGGAGATGATCATATTGTTTGTCTCTTTAATTCTGTTAATATGGTGAATCGCATTGATTTTATCCTTTTTTTTAAAAAATGTTTTGTTTATTTTTTGACAGAAAGTGTGCAAACGGGGGAAGAGCAGAGAGAGGGCAACAGAGGATCTAAAGAGGGCTTTGCAGGGCTCTGACTGACAGGCTGACAGCAGCTAGTCTGATGTGGGGCTTGAACTCGTGAACTGGGAGATTGTGACCTGAGCCAAAGTCTGATTGATGGTCAACCGACTGAGCCACCCAGGTGCCCCNTGTTTATGCCTTTTATTTCTTTTTCTTCCTTCTTTGCACTGGCTAGGACTTCTGGTTCAATACTAAATAGAAGTGGTGAGAACTGAGATCTTTGCTTTGCTCTTGATCTCAAAGGAGAAGCATTCAGTCTTTTACATTAAGTATGATGTTAGGTATAGGTGTTGGCAGATGCCTTTTATCAGGATGAAGTTTCCTACATAGTTTGCTGAGAGTTTTTATCAGACATAGGATTGAATTTTGTCAAATACTTTTTCTGCATTTGTGGAGATGATCATATTGTTTGTCTCTTTAATTCTGTTAATATGGTGAATCGCATTGATTTTATCCTTTTTTTTAAAAAATGTTTTGTTTATTTTTTGACAGAAAGTGTGCAAACGGGGGAAGAGCAGAGAGAGGGCAACAGAGGATCTAAAGAGGGCTTTGCAGGGCTCTGACTGACAGGCTGACAGCAGCTAGTCTGATGTGGGGCTTGAACTCGTGAACTGGGAGATTGTGACCTGAGCCAAAGTCTGATTGATGGTCAACCGACTGAGCCACCCAGGTGCCCCGAGAGAGTTTTTAAATTACCATTTCAATTACTTTAACAGATATAAGGCTATTCAGAATTTCTATCTCATCAGTTTTGTCAATTTAGCTTTCAAGAAATTTGTCTATTTCATCCAAGTTACAGAATTTATTAGAATAAAGTTGTTCCTAAGATTCTCATTTTCCTTTTAATATTTATAGGATCTGTAGTAGTGCTCCCTCTTTCATTTTCAATGTTGGTAATTTCTGTCTGTGTTTCATTCTTAAAAATAGTGTAGCTAGTAGTTTATCAATTTTGCTGATCTTTGGAACCAACTTTTGATCTTTTTAAAAACATTTTTTTAACATTTATTTATTTTTGAGAGAGAGAGAGAGTGAGAGACAGAGCGTGAGCATGGGAGGGGCAGAGAAAGGGAGAAACAACTTGAAGCAGGCTCCAGGCTCTGAGCTGTCCACACAGAGCCAACAGGGGTTTGACCTCACAAACCTTGAGATCGTGACCTGAGCCGAAGTTAGATGCTTAAAGGACTGAGCCACCCAGGCGCCCGTGATCTTTTTTTTTTTTAATGTTAATTTATTTTTGAAGGCGAGAGAGACAGACTGAGCAGGTGAGGGGCAGAAGAGAGGGAGACACAGAATCTGATGCAGGCTCCATGCTCTGAACTGTCAGCACAGAGTCCGATGCATCTCACGAGCTGTGAGATCATGATCTGGGTGGAAGTCAGAAGCTTAACCGACTGAGCCACCCAAGCGCCCTCATCTCCTTTTCTTTTAGAACTTCAGTTACATATGAGTTAGACTGCTTGATCATATTTTTACAGATAACTGAATCTTTTCATTTTCTTTTCAGCCTTTCTGTGTTTTGATGTAGATAATTTACATATCTTCAGGTTCACTGAACTTTTTTCCATTGGTTGTTCAGCCCACCCAGTGAATTTTTTAGTTCACAGATTTTTTTTAAATTTTCACTTCTAGAATTTCCATCTGGACCTTTTTCATTATTTCTGTTTCCCTGGTATTTCCCATCTTTCATTTATTATTTCCATAGTTTTCTTTGCATCCCAAGGGATTTTATAATAGTTTTTCAAAAGGTGTTTTTTTTGTTTTTTTGTGTTTTTTTTTGCTGCTGTTTCCAAAATCTTTGTCATCATTAAGTCTGTACTTATTGACTGTTTTATCTCCTGGTTAGGGTCACTTTTTTTTTTTTTTTACATTTTCATGTGACTACTCATTTTTTAAAAAAATTCTGTGCCAAACATTGTGAATCCTGCTTTTTAAAGATTCTATAGCTTCATCTGCTTTTATGCAGTTTTTCTCCCCTCTGTTAAGCTGTCAACTGTCACGTCTCATAGTTGTCAGGATACCTGCTCTGGCAGCTTTATTTTCTACTTTCCCAATTTTGTGATTTTCTAATCTGTACTTGGCCAGGAAACCATTCAGTCTAGATTTTATAATTTAGCATTATATGTAAAGTACAAATGAACACTTTGAGTCTGTTTCTAAATGCTCCCAAATCAATGACATGAACTTTATCAAGTACATATATTTAGCTATTTAAAGATTCTTATTTATTTTTAGAAATTGGTACTGAGTGTGTGAAATATAATTTTGTAGTGAACCTACATCCTAAATAAAGACAGCATCAAAGGGCTCCTAATTTTGGGTTGATATGATTTTAAATTATTTGTGCATTTTTTGCTCCTCTGTTTTTAGATGTTAGAAGAAATATTTGTTTGTATCTGTAATGTTCCAGCAACCTCCATTAGTGTCACCTTCTTGCCAGGATTTTTTAACCTGTCAAATGTTTTTTTCTGGGCTCCTTACCTTCAGTCTATTTACTACTTTTTAAACCTTGGTTTGTAATTTGAATCATTAAAGAAAAAAAAAAAAAGAACTGCTCACATAGGCCAAATTGCTGAATTACTGATCAGCAGAAAGCTAAATACACAGGGCTAAGGATCTCCAAGGTGTGTTCTGTGAGATCTGATCTCTTATTTCCCCTTATTCAAGAAAGCTCAGTGTAGAGTAGAGATCGTATCTTATGGCAAAAGCTATCTTTGACTTCATTCGTGTCCTTTGGAATGGGTGAGGTATTGAATAAAAATTATAAGTCACTTATTTAAGATCCTTCTCCCCCATTTTCACTCCTGGAATGAACTTTTCAGAGATTAAACCTAAACTTTGCCAAGTAGATGCTGATCTCCTTGGAAGACGTTTCAGAGCCATTTTTGTTTTTTTCTGTGCTTGTGTTCTTGACCTAAATCAGCAAATCTTCCTCCTTTCCGACTCTCCCAGAAGCCATTCTCCATGTCTACCACATCCCTTCCAGAACTCTGGAGTAGTCTTGGCTTTTAATTATAAGAATCAATGGGGAAAGAAGACTTTATAGTTTCTTGCTTTCAGGACTGGCCCTTTTAGAGAGCAGCCTGTAAACTATAACCAGTTGTTACTTTAGGGTATAAGGAAACCCTTTATAGAGAAAGCTTCATGTTTAGACAGAAAAATAGCAGCTCAGTCCAGAGACTGCTCTAGCAGTTTCAGATACAGGTCGTTGTGGATGTATAATTATGTAAGGGGCAGAGACTTCACACGGATGTACTTTCAGAGGTAGTATTGTACAAGAGCCTCCTTATAATCATGCTAGGAGATCTGTCTGGTTATTGATCCTTGAGTAGCTAAGAATGGTACCAGAGTAGTGTCAGTCCAGATGGGGCTGAGGGAGACAATGTTAGACATTTCCTGTGATTAGACCCTGAATTAGATTAAGGCATAATAAGATTCTCTGTCCTCTGAGTAAAGTGCTCTTAAACTTGGCACCAGTGGGAGAATTTCAGGTTGTCAGCCCTGGTATTTGAAGTGTCCTTGCATGTTATAAAAAGGGTTTCTGACTCTCTGGCCTCTGTACCACCCGCTGGCGTTTAAATCCTCAGGGTGAATCTGCAGGGGATCTGCTTTGGAGGGGAGTGGGGGCTGGGCTGGGACGCTGCCCACCTCCTCCTGGGGAGCCGAGATAAAACACTCCTTGTGTATGTGGTATTTTTAGTAGAGCCCTAGCATCCCATTAAGAGTTTAACTGGTCCCCACAATGGCCTGTGGCGTACAGGGCATGAACTATAATCCCATTTTATAGCTGAGAGAATGAAGACACTGAAATGGCAGTGACCACCTCCAGGCCCTGCCAGTTTAGACTGTGATACCCTGACGGAAACCCGCTCTCCTGATGCCTTGGTTGACATTCATTCTATTACCTCATCTAATGGCTCATGGGTGATAATTCAGAGGAAGAGCTTTCACTTTGGGATTGATTAGAGTAGAAATTGTCAGTTTTGGTAGGTATCAAAAGAACTGGTCTGATTGAATCTTTAGAACAGGGGTTCTAGGGGGCACCTGGGCGGCTCAGTTGGTTAAGCGTCCAACTTTAGCTCAGGGCATAATCTCATAGTTCATGAGTTCAAGCCCCACGTCGGGCTCTGTGCTGACAGCTTGGGAGCCTGGAGCCTGCTTCAGATTCTGTGTCTCCCTCTCTCTCTGCTCCTCCCCTGCCCACACTCTGTCTCTCTCTCAAAAAATAAACCTTTAAAAAAAAAAAAAAAAAAAGAATGAGGATTCTAACCTTTATTACCCCCTGGAAGCCCATGGAGGAATTTTGTAAACATGGACACTTGGGTTTCTCCTCTAGAGATTTTGATTTAATTGGTCTTGGGTGCAGCTGGAGCTTTGGGATTTTTAAAAACTTCCAGGTGGTTCTAACATGCAGCCATGCTTTAGAACGCACCTAGGGCAGTTTTGTCTTCACATAGGCTTTATCTCCTTCCTGGCTGTATTTCCCTTTTACCCACTGATGGAAGAGTTTGGAAATTTTCTGTATTTATTCAGACGGAGACCAGGATTGGATAAGGAAAAAATGAGCTGGAGAAACGACTCAATTAAAACTGAATTTTCCAGAGTTAAGAGCCTATCCTGTTAACACAATCCAGCGAAGCCATGAACTTATTAAAACTTTAAGAAAAAGTGTTGAAAACAGCAACTATCTCTTGAGCCTCAGTTATACACTGAAGGCTATATGAGCTGAAGGAAAGGCAAAGATGAATCTCTGGCTTTAAGGAATTGTGTTGTGTAACGTTGTCCTGCATCTGAATCGCTTCCTGCCACATACAGGTACATAGAAAGAGGGAAACATTTGTTAGCTGCCCAACAGTCGCCTGTGCCATCTAACTCCTGTTTTGGGGAAAGTAGGTAGGACATAAACATCTGGAATGAAAATATTTGCTGGTCGCGATGTAGATCTCCCAAAAGACCATCGCCCTCCTGCCTACGGCTGCTCTGCCGCTTTCCAGTTAACAGAACAGCCTTTTCACATTGCTGTTTGGGCCTTAAAACCGAGTAACAGATGCTCAGGAGAAAAGGAGATGTTGAAGAAGTGAAACACTGAACCCGGCTCCCAGCTCTCACACGGCAGGCAGCCAGGTCTGCAGGTTCACACGGTCTCTGCCTTGCCAGGTGCTAAATGCGACTTAACCTGACATTGCTGTTCTGGGTTATTGGATCAATTCTACCCAGGCCACGTCTGGTGGAGGCTGCAGGAAGTGAGAATAACTACAGATCAGTGTGAGTGTCATCCCCACGGCTTAGTGACGGTCCTCTTGAGAGCTCTGTTCCCATGCAGGAATCTTCAATCTGTCCCAGCTATTTCTAGCAAATTCTTTAGCTGCTGTGGCATACAGAACAGGTCCTATTTGTCCCAGACTTATTTCATTCCAGCTCCAAGGGGTGGACATTTAGCGTAGGAGCATTAATGGAGACTCCGACTTCAGAGAAGACATTTCCTTCTGTTGTTGGATCTTATATTAAACCATGCTTACTCAGAGGCCTCTGGCTGCTGGAAGCAGTGACGAGGATGGAACTTGGCAGATGGCCGTGGCTGCGGCTTCGTGGAGGCCTGTGTGGGGACACAACTGTTTGTATATTGGTTTTCATTTATGCATTGGTCTTATTTTCATCTTCCTGAGGTATCCAGATGCTATGGTGATAGATTGGTTGGAAACGACTCATTTGTCAGGGTTCCGTGGGGGACGTAGGTTTCCTTCTCGTGTGCAGTGGAGTCTAAAATGTTTAATTAGATGCTGAGGCATTTCTGCATGGGTCCATCTCTGCCAGGTCTCCTGGGTGGATGCCATTCCTGGGTTGGAGAGGGCCTGGGCATTGCTGGGCCTGACCTCCCCTCCCCTCTTGATGCAATTCTCAGCCCTCCCTTTCTATGAGCTTCTGGGCTTTTCCCCCAATCTTTTTTGTTCTAGAAACTGCCTTTATGTGACTGCCAGAATTTGCAGAGCCGATCCGTGATGGAAATCTAGTTGTCAAACAGGTCCAACCGAGACTTTATGAAATAATGTAGTTGCACTGATATGCAGTGAGAAGAATATTAACTACCTGATGCTGATCTGTTTTGTTCAGTGCAACTTTTTCAGAGAACTAACCTTGTTCTTACCTACGGCACACTGGGCAGTGCTTGAGATGCTGAGGATGCAGAGATGAGGCTTCTGCCCACAACGAGCAGAGCATCTAGCCAGAGTGCAGTAGGTGTGTATAAACCTAGCACCGTGGAGGTACCCAAATAACGGGGCAAACAGACGACTGGGGAGTCACATCAGTTTGCTCTGAGCTTCGGGGAAAGGGCAGCATTTCAGGTAAATGTGGAGAGAATAGTAGGGGTAGTGGGCTTGCGGGGTAGCAGGCTCCATGTGCTGGATCTGGGGAGGGGTTATAGGGGTGGATGTGGGAGGTGAAATTTGGAATGCCCAAGGTTTCTACCTGGGGTAGATGGGGACATCGGGGAGTAGGGACAGTGAGAAATCCTGGGAGGGGAGATGAGTTGAACTCTAGGCATGATAAAGTGACGGGCTTGTGAAATAAGCCGAAGTGGGCACTTCTGGTGGGTGGTTGGAGAGACGGGTTTGGGACTAGGGGTGATGGCACAGGAGATGGCATGGCAGACGTCCCAGTGTGGCGCAGCAGGGGTCGAACGCTTGAGCACGAAGCCATTCAGGGAAAACTCCAGGAGCAACCAGTGTTTAAAGAAGAAAAAAAAAAAAACAGATTTGGGAAGGAGGGAGAGTCAGGTGGCAGAGGGACCAAGAGACCCACATCCAGCCTCCTTTTTCCAGGTGGTTCTGCCACACCTGGCCGCCCAGCTAGCCCTGGGAGCAGCTCCGTGACCCTGGCAGGCTTGCAATGCTGTGTCCTCTCCTCCTCACCCCTGCCCAGCTTTGGAGGACCGTCTTTACTGGCCGCAGACTCCCCAGCTTGCCTTCCTTGCTGGCCTCAAGGATCAGAGTCCGTTGTTTTCTGATGCTCTATCAGGACTCACCTTCGGACCTCTGCTAAGAGGTGCTGAGTGCCCTGCGTGGGCTGCTTTTTGGCTTCCGATCGAGAGCCCAAGAGCTAACCTGGCAACATGGGACTCTTGTCCTGGCCTGGTACTGGGTGAGCCCAGCCTGTGGCTTCCTCCTCATCCCAGCAGAGTGTGCAGACCTGTACCTCCCTCCACCTTCTTTCTGGAAATACGACATGTGCGTCTCCAGCCTGGCCATGCTCTAAAGATTCATGGGCCAGTTCCCTCATCAGTAGGAGGAGGCCACGCGTGGATGGAGGAGGCATAGGCTAATCTTCATTGCTGTGGAGGAAAGGAAGGGATTGCGAAGTAGTGAAGACACACTTTGTCTTTTCTCAGTGACCGCAGACAGGCAGTGGCCAGACAGATGCCTCCACATTCTTCTCAGCTCGTGGTCGGATTCCTCTGTCCAGTGAACTGTTCTCTTGACACCAAGCTGCCGGCCATCCAGTAGGGAGGGTCACTTGGCAGAGTCCCTAAAGGAAACTGCCATCTAAAGAACGTCTGTGTGGCATTCTCACCCTGGACAACTTTCCAGACTTTCTTGTGACTTGTGAGCTGTAGAAACTGGCCCCTCTGCTTTCTGGCTGCAGCCCGGGACTGCAATCAGGCTCCTCAGCTGGACTGTGTCTGGAAGAAATCCTGAATGCCCCAGGGCCACAGCGGCACCTGTTTTGTGGCAACGAGGTGTTCTCAGCTTTCTCTGTCTTGCCCGAATCGCTCTAAATTTTCCTTAGTGGTTTGAGCATCTGGAAGTCTGAATATTTAGGTCTGTTCATCTTCCTGGGAAAACAGGTGAGCTGTGGCCAGTACTAGTCAATTCCAGTTTATCGCAGCAGGACCAAAAAGCGGGTGGCAGCTTTCTCCCTCGTGGCACTGTATTTTCAACAGTAGCCTGTGCTGGGTGGCTAAACCTCCTCAAGAGAGGTGACAAAGGCTGAACTGAGTTCCATGCTTTCGTCCATGCTTGCCCTTACACGGGGTTTATTGATGCTGGCAGAGGACCTTGGAGCAGCCCCACCAGCTAAGTTGAAAGTGTCCAACTTCCTGACTCTCTGTATCTATGTGCTCCCCCCCTGCTCCCCCCCACCTCCCTGGACCTCCCCACTGCTGGGCCTGGACCTTCTGCCCCAAGCCAGCACCCCCCTTCCAGTCCCAGAATCAGTCCCCCTCCAGTCCCCTTGTGTGAGTCTACCACATTTTGTTTACCCCTTCACCTGTCGATGGGTATTGGGATAGTTCTACCTTTCAGCTGTTATGAATAACGCAGCTGTGAACATCTGTGTACATGGTTTGGGGTGGACATATGTTTTCAGTTCTTTTGGGCACCTACCTAGGAGGATTACTGGGTCACATGATAATTCTTCCACAAACTTCCATAGCTGCTATACTGTCTCACGTTCTTACTAGCAGCGGGAGGGAAGGCCTTGACTTTTGGAGCTCAGTGTACCAGCCCCTGTGGCATAAACCAAAAATGTTACGAGGAGTCAGCCTCTGTGCAGGGCAGCTGGGACCGGTGGCATCAGGAGTGAGCAGGGAGGGGACGCAGGGCCTGGGGAACTTGAACGGAGTTCCTAAGCATCCCTGGGTGGCCTAGGGCCCAACCTTCAGGGATGGTTGAGCCTCTCTAGTTTGGTGGGAGTGTGACAGGAAGTGTAAGGGGCAGCGACTTGGGGAGGGAAGGGCCATATGGTTGTCTTGGGAGGGCTCATCCAGGTGACTTTGTGGGTGTGAGGGCCTAGGGTAGGAGCGGGGCGGGGAGGGCGCGGGAGGACCACAGGAGCCAACATCAGAGCCTCTGGGCTGCGGCCCGTGCTGCAGGGCTCTTCTCTCACCGCTTGCTGTACCAGCTCCTGGAGAGACCGGGGAGGCAGGCCACCGTAGACCCTCAGCAGCCCCACCTCAGCACAAGCAGGGTCGGGGTGGCCTCTTCACCATATCCCAGCCCTCCTGCATCTGGCAGAGGCCTCTTTCGGCGTGCATGGGCCAAGTCAGAGCCACCTTATAAACCGTGTTAGGATTTATCAGTGTTACAGTTTGGGAGTGATACTTCTCCATTCGCTGCCTCCTTGAAGCACCTGGTAATTCGGGAAGCTCATTCCCAGTTTAGGGATTGCGGCTCAGAAAACGAACGGCTTTCGGACTTCCATGACTGGGAAGGGATGGAACGAGGACGCACACCTGGCATTCCTGGCTGTGGACTCAGCATTCTTTTCCTTGTGCTCCCCTTCTCGGGCGGGGGGGGGGTGCTGTATGATATGGAGGCTCGGCTTTCCCAGGGCTCTCTTCGTTGGAACAGATTGCAGGTCACAAGGTGCCGAGGACCTGGGACAGGATTGGGGTTGAGTCTGATTCTTAACACACGTAGCCGCCTTTCTCCCCAGGCTCTGGTCAGATGCAAGACAGATCTGCTTCCCTGTCTCTGCCAAGGCCATCTTGGCCCCCTGGGTTGTGCCCCCATCTGTCTCAGCAGAAGAGACAGCCCTCAGCTCAAGTCAGCTGAGATATTTGGGTCGAGCCTCAATTCTGACGAGGCAGAGTTAGCATCTCCTGCCACAGCCCTGGCTTTCAGCAAATGGTAGGCTCGACTTGAGGGCAACGTTCAATTATGAAAATCTATTTCTCTTGCCACATTCAAAAAGTCTCCTAATGTGCCTTTGTGCACATACAAATTTAGTGACACATCACTAAATGTGTATGAGGTTGCCATGGAAATGTCTCTCTTCTAACATGGCATTCCAAGAGCAAAGAGAAGGGAAGTTTTCTTTGTAAAGAGAAGCAGAGCAGAACTTGGCTAATTGTCATCACATGAATCCCCAAACTGTCATTCTTCCCTGACTACCTGTCTCCTACTTCCTGTCAACAACATAATGGTGGAAGCCAAATCAGCACGCTGCACTTCCTCAGGAACCCCACAGGCATTTTGTCCTTACCCTCCATGCCAGGCATGTCCCAGGAAGGATGCCCGGACTCCTGATCTGGGCTTTCACCTTGCTTAGAAAGTGCACCTTCCTGGACCGTCTGGTACTTGCCAGCCAGGAACACTCGAGTCTCAGAAGAGCTCTTGGCACCACGTTCTTCGTAGGACTTGCAGGCAGAGCAGGTCTTCTGAAGAAGCTCTGCGTTTCCCAGCAGAGCCTCAGAGCTGTGGTTGTCTCTGTGACTAAGGCGTGATATGACAGCGGACAGAGCGTGCTAATACTAAGGCACCTTTTGAATGTCGGCAAACCCCAGCTATTTTCCTAGTAGTGGTGTGAATCTCCAGAATGTGGGGAAGGATGGAGAAGAACCTCAGAGACTTTAAGTCTGACTGAATGCCTGCCTTCCTGTCTCTGGCTCACCTTGCCCTGTCTTCACCTCTGTCCGGTTGATATCCGGTTGACTTTCTTCATCGATCTTGTCTGTGAACAAAGAAGTCAGTGTCCTTCTGCAACCCTTGATCCACATTGGCTAACCCTTTGATTAGGTCATGGAGTTCACTGGCTTTTCCAGGTCTGGAGCTGGGCAGCTGTTCTGACTGGTTCTCAAGTTGAAGCTCATGGGTCTTTTTGCTACTGAAGTTCCCCAGTGGCAAGTTCTAGGGTGGGGAGCTTAGCATCTTGCCCTGCACATCTGCCCTAGGAGCCTATGTCCTTTCTAGTCTCTGTTGTTCTAGATTTCTCTGCAGGCCCCTTTGGCCGATGACGTTTTGCACTCATCTCACTGTTAAGAGATGGTCTCAGGGCTCAGAGGCCAGTTCACCCATATGCATGCTGCTGCTCCTGGGTTGTCCAACACACGTGTGTCTCTGGGGCTACAGGGTCCCAGACACTGGACCCCCTGTCCCCAAAGGGACTTCTTGGTTCCTTGGGTTCTGCGAGCCTGCTTGTTGCTCTTTATCCAGCTGCTCTGCATCCCTGGGAAGCATCTGGTCCCTGTCTACTGTCAGGGTGAACTCCAGAGGTTGAACATATCCCAGTCTTCTTGCTTTTAATGTTGAAAACCCTGGGGTGCTCCATCTTGCCCGTGGCTGCGCTGGCTGCCAAGAAGACCTTCCGCCACTAGCCGGGCCCAGTTGCCCAAGTGGTAGGACAGAAACTGCCTCTGACTCTGAGAAGCAGAGGGTATTGTGCTGCATGCCCCCTAAGCACCCAGACCTGTGTTCCCGACCAGATCCTGCTGGGTACCCCCCTTCACCTTGGGTGGGAAGAGGTCTTTCCCGTCATGAGGTGGATCCCTCTTGCTGCTACAAACCGGGTTCTCAGCATTGTTTCTTACCCACCCTGCATCTCCCCTGCTGTCAAATGGATGAGAAGTCGCTTGGCTCATTGCCAACTGTGACCTTGTTGATTATGTGTAAGGCTGACTGCGAGCTGAGGGGGATCCCACCCAGAAACTCCGTAGCAGTTTGGGGCCTTATGTTACCAAGTCGGTGCCCAGTGCTCACCTTGTTGGGGCCTCTAAGAAACCTGTCTGCCTCCGCAGGCAACTCCCACTCCAGGCTCCTTCTCCAGTTCCTTCTGAGCTTGTGATAAGCTGATATTGGGGCCTGTGTTGCCGGAGAAAGCAGGTGGGACATTGCCTGCTTGGCTCCGTGACCTAACCACATCTTCCCTCCAGCAAGGGGCAGGACTCTTACTAATAGAAAACTCTGTTGGGGACAATATAGAATTTATCTCTGACACATAATGTTCTGAATCCTTTTTCTGCCATTTTCAACTCTGGAAATCTGCCACACTTGAGTGTGTAAATGCTTTATAGGCAAGCTGGCTGCCCCTCTTTGCTCTTGGCTCGTGCCAGTAAATACCAATTTAGTTCTTACGGAAGAAAACTAAAGGAGACTTGGTTGTCTCTCTAATCCACAAACCCTGTAATTCTCACCTGGAAAATCGGGCTCTCCTATTTCAAATCAGTTCTAATGGCAAAGGCTAAAGGGAGGCTTTATTGCTCTTATCCAAGCTTATTTCTAAACTTATTTTTCAATTCATTTGTCTAGTGAATGAGAGCCCCTCAAAGAGAACTGGAGGGAATTGGCTTAGGAGAAAAGGAGAAAGGCATTAATAACCACAGAAAGAGTTAGGGAAGGAAGCTTGCTTCTGGAGAGATCCCTGCTTCCTGGATACTCAGAGTGGAGTCCACCAACGAATAAGCAAACATTCTAGAAATCAGTGGATGCCAAGAATCAGGGAGCCGGCCGCTGCTGAGTTTTCTAGAGTGCCAGTTGGAAATCCTCTCCTGTCCTTTCTTCTGTCCCAGAGGCAGACTCACCCTTGCCAGAGACTTCTGTTGGTAACTGGGCCAGAAAGACACACTGCCCAGTTGGAGAGGTGAGACGGTTCTTGGTTCCTCTCGGCTGACCTTGAGTTTGCTTGGCTCTTCAGCTGTGGTTTACGCCTCTTTCCAAGCTCACCGCCTTGCTGGGGCCAGGAGGGTTGCTCCAGGCTGTTCATTGCCCTACAAGGGGTTTGAGGACAGATTCCTGTTCTGGCCTCATCATTTGTGAGCAGCCTTCCAGCAGGTGCAAAGGGCAGCCCCTGCCCAGCACTGTGGATAAGACCCCTAAAGGCAGTGCCCGACCCTTCTGTGTCTGTGCGGCTGTGATGCAAGGCGAGACCCCATAACTTCAAGTAAGATGCTCTCTGCAGGGAGAGACTAATGTGTGTTTCTGTGCCTCTTGTCACTGAGCAGGTTGCCCGGAATTAACACGCTCACCCTTTAACCACATGCTAATCCTTCTGGCCTGGTAGAGCGCATTCTAATTCCCATGCTGCCCAGGGCCTGAGGTCCGCTGTCAGAAAAAGAAAGATGTTCCCTGTGGGGAAAATCTGTGCATTGGGGGTTATATCAGGCTTATGCCAGGCATTTCCTTAGACTGCTGGATTGTGGGATTTAGAAAAGCGATGAAGTCCCGTTCCATCTGAGACATGCTAGTGGCACGGTCCCGCGTCAATGCCATGGCGTCAGTGCCGGGAGTGGGGAGGAGAGGGAGGACACTGCCGCCTGCCTGCCAGGGCCCGAGACTGGCCTGGGCAGGGATTACCAGGAGTCCCGGGACCCGGAGGACCTATCCTGCTTCGCAGCCATGCCTCACCCAAAAAGCCAATCTTCCTGAATTGCCACGCCAGCAGCACCTGAGTCCTGAGTCTGAGTGGATGGTCCCTTTGCCTCCGGCACTTGCCGAGGACGCTGGCAGAGAGGAGCCAGAGCCCAGGAGCCTTTGCCCATGTGTCAGAGCTGGAAGGTTCCGGCAGCACCAGACACTCCTGCTGTAGGACAGCTGCCTCCTTCCTGGTGGCCGTTGGGAAACAAATGGCCTCTCTCAGTGACACTGGGGCTCTTGCGAGTCCTACTTGCTGCCAAAGAAGTCTGTTCAGTGCGGTGGAGTCGCGCTCTCCTGGGAAGTGAGACTCTGCTAATGTGTTCTCAAATTCTGTTCCAGCTGGCGCCGGCCTTCCCCCCCCAGCGCCCGCTCAGGCGTGGGGCTGACTGGCGGGCGGCACTTGGCGTGTGGCTGTTCAGCTAAGACCGAAGCTGTCACCGGCCCCAAGTCCTGCCCTCTGCCTCTCCCTTCCTCGGCGGGTCTTGTGATCTGGGGCCAGGGCCTCATGAGGTGTGTTCTGAAGCAGAGCTTGGGCAACGGGCCACCACAAGCAAGTTATTTAACGGCTGCCTCAGTTTCCTTTTCCGTGCAGTGAATGATGATGGGGCTATCCTCAAGGTAGGAATATATATAAAGCACTTAGCAGAGTGCCTGGCACATAGTAGGCATTTAATCCGTATTAAGCTTCTATTGTAACTGCTCCACTGAGACCCCTGAACATTTCCCAGCACTGCTGGCCATGGCCCAGCTCTCTAAGAGGCCTTTATAGGAAGCCGTCTTTTTGTGTTGTGATGTGACTACCATGTGCCCTTCCTTCAATGCCTTCTAATTCGATGCCCTGTCACCCTGCCCTGGATACGGTCCTCCAGCTTCTAAGAGGGAAGCTCCACAGATGCCCTGAGTTTTGTGAACTTAGACCCAGCAGCTGCCAGTGGCCTGGGCTAGGGGCCACACTGGAGAGGGTATTGGTGCCAAGCTGCTTTCCCCAGAACGAGGCTGCTGTGGCTGGCCTCAGTTTCCCTCAAGTCTGGCTCCAACAGGAAATTTGCTGAGTGGCCCAGCTCTTACCTGGGGGGCAGGGGATGTGGCATATTTGGGAGGACAGTGTGGGGGCTGCACCCTGCAACTCACTATCAGCTGCTATGATGTTGTACCACGTGTCCCCTCCCTCCCACCACAGGTGACATTTGGCAATGTCTGGAGATACTTTTTGTTGTCACAACTGGGGACGCCTTTGCAGTAGGTGGAGGCCAGGGATACTGCTAAACACTGACAAGGCACAGGACAGCCCCCCACAATGAAAAATTATCCAGTCCCAAATGTCGATGCTGCCGAGGTTGAGAAACCCTGATCGATTCCCAGCTGGATGGGGAGACAAGTCTGGAAACTCTAAGGATTGCAGGAGAGAAGGATAGAAGGCAGAGAGATCAGCCTGAGTCCTTTATCCCTTCCTGTCCCCCAGCCCAAGAACCTAGGGTCACCTGTCCTTTCCTGACATGCTGCGCAAATGTGGACACATGAGCCCCTCTGAGCCTTAATGCCCATTCCTTGTACTCAGGGATCCACGAGGTTGCCTTTCCAGCTGAGGACCTACCCGAGACATCCAGGTCTAATGCGGAGACTGGACCCTTAGGTGGTCCAGGCTGTTACCCTGACTCATGAGGCACCTGATCCCTTCCAGAGGGTAAGGTTTTATAAAGAGAAAACAGCTCTGCCTTCTATTGGGGGGGTGGGGGAAACTGTTGAGCTGGGTCTAGACTCTGCCTTAAGGAAGCTCTGTCCCATGGGGTGGGTGGATACTCACCCGCAGGCCCTCCCAAGTCCAAAGACCTAGCTGCTGCTGAAGCGGCTTTTCCCGTCTCAAATAATTGTCCTTTCTTTATGCGTAGCGAGCTTTTAATCTGTGTGTGGCCGCGTTGGGAAGCCTGACTTGATGGCAGATGCCGTGGAACATAATCCGCTCACGTTTAGGCTGTAAATTTTCTGTGGTTCCAAAGTGCCATGGAGTTCACCAGAACACATTCTGTCCTCTGATAATTGAAGTGGCTAAAACAAAGCAAGGCCTTCTTGGTTTGAAATAAACCGTCTTGTGAGCTGGGCCAGTTTAAAACAAACAAAACTTGGAGCTTATCTCTGATTGAGGACTCAGGCTTACTTCACCCCCCACAGGTCGTGGATTAAGGAGTTCATTCACTCTGTGATCTTGGGCGAGTCTTTTAACCTCCCTGGTCTGATTCCTCTATAAAATGTGGGGCCAAGGCTAGATCCACAAGTCCCCCTCCTGCTGCGGCTTCTCGCTCAGCTCCTGGGTTGCATGGAATATAGGGAGGAGACCTTATGCTGTTCCTCCAGGGTGAAAATCACTGCTTCTGAAAGGTGTGGGCAAGCTGAAGAAATGACCCTCTCCTCCTCTCCGCAATTACACTTCTCAGATGCTCTTGAAATACGAAATGACTAGTTTAGTTACAAGGAGCTGGCTGACACTTGTAGTTTAAATCTCTTTCTTTGGCTTCAAGGGAGTGAGCGGAGTTTGACAAATACAAATGGAAGACTGTTCTCTGGCTGTTTCCTCTGACCCTTGGGAACAGAAGATGATCGATGTGTGGGGCAGAGCATAGCTGGGTAAAAAGTGGGCTCTTCCACCCACTTCCCTTTTCAGCTCCTCATTTGTCCCCTGGGGTCTATTGTTGGCCTCCTATCAGGGGCACTGACTTCCACGTCTATTGGTTGAAATCTTTTCCTCTTTAAAACCCTCTGGAAAATGCCAGTTTTCCCTCAGAGACTCGTGCCAGGGGTTAATAGGACGATGGAAAGAAATTTGCTCTTACCCTGGAACCTCGATTTCTCCTGTTGCAGTTTGACTTAAAGAAAGTAATCTTGTCCTTGAGTCTGACAGTGTGGAATAGCTCCCCTGGAGCTGGGGGGTGGGGGAGAGAGCCCAGGGCCTGACCTGGGGGTCCTTATGAGCTGCTTTCTCCTCCGGAGGGGAGGAGGCGGTAAGGTGTATCTCCAAAGGGTTGTCTCCAGAGCTGATGCAGGTCGTAGGTTGGGATTCTCACGTCCTTCATCATACAGCTACAGGTAACTTTTAGCACCTTTTCCAGGTCTAGAGACTCACCAGTGTAGTCGTCCTTCACTGATGTGTTAGCTGAAGTAGGTCCCTCATGTTTTTGGGGTCAGCTCCATATTTGGAATAAATAAACCCGAGTGTTAAACCCCTTCTGGGTCTTTGCCTTCTGCAGGCAATTCCTTGTGTGTTTCTCTGGCCATATTCGAGCTCTGCTTCTGTCCGCATAACTGCAGTGGTTCAGTTGAAGGTGCTATTAGAGGAAAGAACATGGTGAAAGGAATAGACACTTGTTTGGTCATGCACACCTGACACCCCGCCCTGGCATCTTGCTCTTCAGATTCATTGATCAGGAAGGAATCAAAGAGGAGGGAGGGAGAGCAGACTGAGAGGCCCACTTGGGTGGTAACCAAGCAGAGGAAAGGTCTTCTGCCTGGATCTGGGTGGAAAATGGATCCCAGGGCCTTCAACCTTCTAAGCGAGAGCCTGACATGGTCTATTTATCATGACCCAGCCAGACAGTTCTGTGTCCTGAAATCCTTTTCAAGGGAGCGTTCAGACTGAGAAAGCCACTCTCAACTTGGAGCTTTTTCCAGAGGCTGGGGAGAAGGAGGGGCAATCGTTCTAAGGACAAGGGTCAGGATGGGAGGGGAGTGCTTGAAGTATAGGAACTAAGCAATGAGGCAAAGCCCTGAGGCTTAAAGTAGTGACATCTTCCCTTGTTGGTTGGAGGTGCTTACCTTCTAGTGAATCATCCATACACACAGCACTTTATATTCTTCATTATTCTTTAGCAATAAATAATTTCCTACTCATCTGTCAGCTTAAGACTAAGGGCCTTATACTCCGGGTGCTGAGAATATAGTAGCTTGTTGTACATCAGTTGTATTTATGTCCCATTTGGGGACTTGGGGGTTGCCCTTTGACAAACACAGAAAGGAGATGGATACAGCTAAAGCCATAGAGACACAAGGAGGTGGGACCAGGGAGCTTGGTAAGCTCTGCTACTTATCACCAGCTACCACTTGGGTACATCATTCTTCCTAGAAGAAAAACACTTGTGCAACTTGCAGGGTGAATCACCCGCCCTGTTGTGTGACCAGAGAAGTGAGCTCCAGGCTGTAGATGGCCACACGTGGAGCCTGAGCCACCAGCTGGACACCTGCCCGCTTTGAGGGCTCACCCATTTATGGAGCATTTACTGTTGTGCTCTTGACTGTTCTCTGTGCCCACTTCCCTGCAACCCCACCCCCACCCCCAGCCTTGAAGGGCCTAAGCAAAACCACACCCCTGCTCTCTAAGAATGCCTGGCCTCCCTCTGGGGGGCCTGCCTGGTGTTAGTTATCCAAAGGCACAACTCGGTGACCACTACTCAGTGACCTTTCCCATGGGTTATCCGTCTTCACAGTGGTTCTAGGAGACACAGATGATAGTTCGCCTCGTGTCACAGTTGAGGAAGCTGAGGCTCAGAGATGGTAAGCAACATGCCCAGAGTTACACTGCCAGAAAGGGGCAGAGCCAGAGTGGGAATCTAGAGTGGGACCCTTGGCCACCCCATCTGCCCTTAATCCTAGGACACACAAACTATAGGCTGTAAGGGCTGCCTGAGTGGGGAGGGGGCTGGAGGTTTCATGGCAGTGAAGGAGGCGGGAGTGGGCCTGGCAGGGAGACAGCTGCTGGTCCTCCAGACCTGCCTCTTAAGATCCTTTCTCTTCTCCAAGATCCCTCCCATCTGCTCAGCCCATTACAGCTTCGGAAGCCCCTTTCTTTCCTTTGATCTTTGAAGTGGTTCTCACAGGTTGCCGTCTTTCTGGAGGAAGAAACCAAGGCTCACAAGGAGGGCTTGCCTGAGATGGCGGGGTGAACAGGAGGGTTCGTCGGACTTGGGGTCCTGAGTTGTGTCCTCTCTTTCCTAAGCCAGCCCCAGCCCTGCCCTGCCCACCATGCCAGTGTTTCCTAAACCCCAGGTGCGACTGTCGCTTGCGAAGGACTCTGGGCCGGGCTCTGGGATACCCACGTTGGCTTGGCACATCCCTGCTTGTCCTCCAGGCCCTCTGAGCCCCTCCCCAGCCCCCCCCAGCCCCTCCCAGCCCCTCATTTCCCTGGCGCATCCCCTGTCCACCTGCTCCATCAGACTGAGTCCCCACAGGCTGCGAGGAAGCTGAGAGGCTGTCCTGTTTCCACGTGTCCCCTGCGGTCTGCATCTCCCAGGCCAGGCCGGCAGTGTCACCAACAATGCTGGCCTTTGCCTGCCTCTCCCCTGCATGCTCTACGTTGTGCCTGAGCCCACTGCCTTGGGGAGGAAGAGCAGGAAGCCCCCACAGGGCCGAGGGTGCTTGTTCCCAGCACCTGACAAAGGACATGAGCTGGAAGTCACCCGCTTGCCTAAATGGCCCCTGGTTTCACCACGGCTGCTACCAGCTGGAGCTCAGATGTGACACTGGAAGTTGGGGTTGAGGACTTTCTTGTTGTCTTAGGTAGCCTTTGAAGTCCAGGCTGTTTTGTTCTAGATCCCTTGTCTTCTGGGACCTTCCCCCCCCCCCCCCCCCCCCAGGCCCCATCGAGTCAACAAAGCTTATGGTTCTGCTTCTTCAGCATGCCGAGCTCTGTCCTCCAGTGCTGCCTCAGACCTGGGATGAGCTCTCCTCTGGCTGACCTGTCAGAGCTTCTGCTTGACCCTCGGGCCACAGTTTCCTAATAGTATGTGCTTCGCCACCTAAAAAGCACAGTACTGGCTCTGTCTCTTTTGAGCCCTCCAAGAGGCAGCTCCCTTCCCTCCGAAGAACTGAGCGAGCTTGGGGTAGGGGCTACAGCCTCGTTTCTAGAAACCCTAAATCCAGGCAGATCAGCAGGCCCCAAATATAACTTGAAAGAATACTTCCTTTCTCTTTTCTTTTTAATGACAAAACTTACATGTTGTGCAAACGTGATCACACAGTCCTGGGTGAGCCCACTCGGCCTAGGACCCTGTGGTCCCCTGGGGCAGGGCGTGGGCTGCCTGTGGGATGCACCCAGCAGTGTGCTAGAATGAGATCTGGAGAGCTGTTGGTAAATTCTCAGAAATTTGGGGAGCTAATTGTCAAAAACAGCCATTACTTAAAAATTAATTATGTGAATTTACGATTAAATTATGCTAAAAGCAAAGGTAGCCGGTATTTAAAACTCATCACTTGCTAATTAATTTACTACATTGTTATTTATCTCTGCTCTTGAGGTTGGACACCTCCACTGGTATCTGTACATAATGCTGTTCTTCTGCACGTCTCTTCCTAACATCATGTCGGTAGCTTGAAACAGGCAGTGGCAGGAATGTTGACACCACAGAAACTAGCAAATGCTATAAATCAGGATTTGATTTATTGTTCTGATGATTATCTAGACTTAGGAAAGTGGTGGAGAAAACGTTAATAATACAGAGCAGGCTTAACGAGTACCATCGTAAATAGAGCAAAAAAATGGAAAACAACATTTTTCCAGTTTTCAAAAACTGCCATCAAATTCAGCAAAGAATCTGCTGCTGTCATAGACAAACAAATGGGATTCTGGTATGTTTTTTGTTATTTCATTTTTGTCTTGCTTTTCACAGTAAACGAAAACATCAACCTGCGCGCTCCCGTGGGAACGACACATTTGCCAGTGCACTGTTGGTACAGCTTTGCTGCATGTCTCGTGTATTTTGCCACCTACCTGCTTTTGATGGGTCTGTCCGCGTCCCCTTTCATTCACTGGCTCATTTAGCAAATAAATATTGAGTGTGTGCTATGTTCCAGCAGTGAGTAAGACAGACCACAAACAAAATAAATGTCCACCCTGTAGTATGCATTTTCGAACTCTTCCCTCCTTTGAGGCACAAGCTCCCCTTCTCTGTGTCCTGATCTTCCCCACGGAGGATGAGGTCTGCATTTTCAGCCTTTTGCTGATGGGGGTGAGCCTCAACTCCAGCACAGAGCCTGAGCAGAGTCATGTGTGAATGGCTTGGAACTTGAATGAAGGCCCAAGCTTGAAAATCGAAGTCACTTTGTGGGAGAAAGAGGGAAGCGAAATCCGTTTCTTGGGCGTTTGTGAAATGGGATGAATCCTCCGAGCTTGATGATTTTCTAAAGTTGTTCTCTGTGCTGTGGGCTTGAGGGAGATTTCAAATGAGACCCATGTACCTGAAAAAGCTGAAAAATATGTAACATAAGAAATAGCACAGGATAGCCTGCTGATTCACTCATCTGTTTGTTCAGCAAATACTTGGGGTACCCAGCGCCAGGTGCTTGCAGGCTCTGTGAGCCGCCAAGCCAAATGATCTGCAGTCTCTCCCCTTGAGGATGTTCACGCTTGTGGGGCGGTTTATAATCCTGCTTGCTGGCTAGTGAGTGCAGAGGCCTTGCCCATCTCTCTGGAGTCAGGCCCCCACAGGCAGCCATTCTCCTCTTTCTCTGCCCTCCTCTGCTTAGCATTGGTCTCAGTTTGTAATTATTTATCTCTGTTTGATTGATGTCTGTCTTTCTTACAAGAATGTCAGCTCCAGGAGGGCAGGGACCCGTGTCTGTCTTGCTCAGAGGACCCAGCATAAGTAGGTGCCCCAGGAAAAGCTTGTTGAGTAAGCGGATGAAGGGAGGACCCAGCGTGGAGGAGGGAGATTGGTGTAGGTGAGGGGCCCAGAGGACATCTGGAGGAAGAAGCTTGAGCTGGAAAGCTGCAGCCTTCATTCTTTGCTCCAGGCAGGCAAAGCCAAACCCTTGCATTAGCTAAGACCTTGCCCAAACATCACCTCCATCGCCTAGCCTTTCCTGACCCCTTCTCTGTGGGTGGATCTTGGTGACAGAACACAGTTAAGTGATCTTTAACCCTTCTTGAGTCACAGATCCCTGTGTTTATCTGATAAAAAGTATAAACTCTCCTCTCCCAGAATAGTGCTCAGGGTATAAACCACCCAGTTTTATGTGGTCTCATGGGGTTCATCGGTGCTCATTCCATCCATAAACCCCAAAGTAAGAACCTGCTTTTAAAAAGGATTCCCTACATAGGCACACATCTTGTTCCCCTGAGCACCCAATATCTAGCTAGCATGCTTCTTGGTGTGTAGACAGTACGTGATATGGAATATTGGGTGGGTGAATGAGTATGTTAAAAAGTGTCCTGATTTGCCATGACCCGTTTAGAGTTGAGCTAATAATTCCACCGACGTCATCAAGGGGAGAGGGGTCAGTCAGCTTGAGCAGAGAATGGTAGCCCTCTATACCAGTGGTCTGTGCTGGCCCTAGGATTATGGTTCAGCCCACACCCAGAGGCCTGTCAAATCCATGAGCCCATTTTCCAAATAAAAGCCCGAGAACGTAGCTAGCATCTGGCACACTGTCCGATAATGGGGCAGAATATTTGAAATTGGGCCTGTCTCCGAGAAGCAGAGATTTTGTGATTCTAAAGGAACATAACCTAATCCTGAGGCTGATGGGGTTGTTCGTGGAGTTGCTTGAACTCTCAGAAAGGGATGATTAGGGGCTAGGCTGTACTTCCATAGAGTCTAAGTCAGTCCTCCAGTTCTGGGTAGAGGGGCCCAGCTTGGCAGGCCTTCTGTCCTCTACATTCTTCTCCATAGTCACCTGTGCCGAGCAAGTGATCCCTCACGGTACCTCTCGATACAGCCCGTCTTCTGCTCATTACTGCCTCCGCACCACCTACTCACCCACCTACCCACACTGAAGGCATGAATCCCTGGCTTCTAAAATACTCAGCTCTGGAGGCTTACCTTTTTTTGTTTTTTGCTTTTGTTTTGATCCCTATTTTTCACATTAGGGCATTTGACAATGTTGATTTTCAGACACTAGAATATTTCAAAACCATGGGAAAAAAACTCTACAGCACTAACATTTGCTTGGAAAACAGTTGTCAAGGAAATAGATTTTGCAAAACACTTCCTCCCGGGAGAGCTCTCTCTTTCCATGTATCTCCACATTGAACATTCTTCTCCCGTGCAGTGGTGATAGGCAAAGGTACCATTGGCAGGTAATTTGTCTAGCCAACATCTAATTATGAATTAAAGCCCTTGCTGGCAAGTTCTCAGGTCGGCAGCCGATGGTGGACGAAGTTCAAGTTCAGTTTATAGTGCATCTGAAACGTTCTTGGACTTATAGGAATGACGGAAGATTTCTTGGCCGTGGCTATAGACTGGGGAATAGGATTCTGTAAACTCTATTAGCAGACAATGGAAACTCCTGATAGATGGAGCTGAAATTGCAAAATGTTGTTCGATTAAAAGAAAAGGTGAAGGCTCTCGGGGCAGGGGCTGTGACTCAAGGCACTCACATAAGGAGATACTTATCTCATGATTAGAGGCCTGGCAGCCCAGGCACCAGCCAGTGGTTCTCGGAGAATCCATCACTGTTAGACATGCCAGCGTATGTATGTACTGCTCAGTTGTGATCAGACCTCACAAGCAAGGCTGGCAGGTTTAATTATCACTTGTAAGAACTTAGGGAAGAAAGTGCTGGCCTGGTTAGAGTTATGGCCACCGACATTGTCAGGTGGTTAATTACAGACTTCGCCTGTCCCGTAGAAGCGAAGGGTCCGCATGTAGACAGGAACACCATTGGTGACAAAGAGGCAGAGAGATGGCTGTGTCTCCATTATCCCCATTTGTGTTAGACTCTATTGTACTTGCAGTAATCTTTAATTATAAAAGCTATTACGATGGGATTGATTATCAATGTTATTCATTTCTGTCACGTTGCCTGGTAACGTCGCTTGTGCCCAAGACACACATGTTTCTGTAGTTACCGGTTGAAGAAGTGAAACCTTCCTCTCTCTTAGCCACCTTGCCATCACAATAGAATAAAAAGCTCTTTTGAGAGATAGTGGAGCCCAGTCTGTGGTGTGAAAAATGGACCTGGTCTGACGACAGCCTGAATCTTCAGCAAGACTCCATTTTAACCAGAGCTGCCCTTCACGAGGCAGCATTCCCCAGCAGCAAAACAGAAAGACATTTCTAAACGTCTGACTGCGTCCTGTTCTCCTCTTCTGGATAACGTTCTGTCCCATTACAGACCAATTTCTACTGCGGGACCCATTTTGCACACCCCTATGGACTGCGTGAGGCTTGAGATGTTGTGAGTCTTTGGGTTTTTGACGATTTTCAACCTAAGAAATGATCACTGATGGAGAAAATAGGGCATTAGATGTGGCAGGTGGTCCGTCTGCACCTCTGTTCCAAAGTCGGGTTATCTCCGTCACCCTGCTAGTTTTGAAAACGCGCCATCGGTGGAAAAAATGGTGGCAGAGTTATCACCAAAAGTACTCAAAATCCTCCTCTTTAAAGGTCACAGTGGTGGAATTGTCAGATAACACTTGGCATCGCTGTATTTTTTTTTCAAGTGGGAAAGTAGCTGCTCTGGGCCCAGGGAGAGGTCATCTGTTGGGTTACAGATCTCCAGTTAAGGCTGTAACCCCACAAAAGTGGTTTATCACTTAAAGATAATTACATTCCACATTGTTTCTGCTAAACTCTGGAGATGGACTGATTGGCATATTTAAATCTCATCTCCCAGGCATTTGCTAATTATCATAGCCTCGTTGGGGGAAAAAAAAACACCCTAATCAAATAGCTGTTTAGAGATGCTTTGCATTTTAAAATTTTGCTGGGTTTATCATAAGAGAGGAAATGTGCCTCTCACTTTCCTCTGGTTCTTTCCCTGACCTCAAGAGGGTTTAAACTTTTAATGGCTTAAATAGCCACAGCTAATCACTCAGGAAGCATTTTTGCATTTACATTCTCTGTCTCTTTGAATCATTTCCATCCCTGACCCCCTTTCAGCACCCTCGAATTGAAGCTTCCTCACTTAGTGACTTCTTATCCATGAGGGGGCCGCTGGAATCCAAATAATGAGGCTCATCCTTTTTATTCATTTTAAGCGGTACCAGCCAGGCCTCAAGTCAGATCTGAGAGCCGTCCGTTACTCACATCTTTCTCAGGTGCATAAATAGAACACCAAGCCGACAGTGAAAATAAGAGGAATTTCTTCCTCTTGCTCGGAAAGAGACACAAACGAGCAGCTTCTCGGGTCAGCAGGGTGAGTAGAAGCCACCTTCCTTAGAAAAGGCACCTAAGACTTGGTGTTATTTTATTAACAGCAGCTGGAAAAGACCCCCCCACCCCACCCTACCCCGGCCCCACACCCCCGCCTGTTGAACTGATCTCATTTTATGCAACATTTTTTTGTTTTGTTTTGTTTTGTTTTGTTTTGCTTTGTTTTGTTTCAGACACTGCTCAGGATTGGGGAAACATGATGGTTTTTCCTTTATTACAGAATGCATGGCTGTCAGTGACAGCCTCATGGTGTCAGCCTCACCAAGGCCTTTCTTTTGTAGGGAATGTCTGAAAGGGCCCATCTTTGAGATTTATGAAAGGGCCTAGTAAGCTGCCGTCACCCAGAGTTGCACCTCCAGAGCATATACAGGGAAGAGGAATTTTGAGAAGGCTTCATCAAATCGCCTGTCACGGGCCATCAGTCTGCGTGTCTCCCTCCTGCGAAAGGGCCTGGTTTGCTCCCACCTTCCTGCAGCAGGTTTACAGGCCCCAGCGGGAGGCCCATATCTGGCATCTCAGGAGAGAGAGAGAATCCTGGTCCCCTTAGAAGCCAGAGCAGCGGAGTGGGGGCAGGCGCAGCCAGGTACCCGGGAGGGGCGGATTTGAGGGAGGAGGGGAGGAGAGAGCTACAAATCCAGCCAGCCTGAGGCCCTGAGCTTTGATTCCATCGTTTGCACAACTCAGGAATCTGAAACTCACAGATCTGAGTTTTCTCTCTCTCCCAGTCTGTCCCATTAGCTCATCCCGATTAGCATCTTTTGGTTTTCATAGTTAATTACTCTTTGGTATTCTATTTCAGGGTTTTGAAATCAAATTGCTTGAAATCAAATCACACTCTCCCATGTGATTAGGTTATCTTTCATAATAGGGCTGCAATAATTCTTTCAAAAACACTGCCTTTCAGATCGGCACTGTCAAGGAAGATGTCCTGTGTCCCATGAAATTCAGTCTTGTAGGACTGAGAAAACACCACCAGCTCCTTATTTTGCGTCCAGAAGTGCCACCCCACACCATCCATCATCACAGACTTAGAGAAATAAAAAGAAAACCTGTGCTGAGTTGTCTGATTAAACTCAAAGAGAGCTTATGGGGCGGCAGATACTTGGCACTGTAGGATGAATGAGCTCCAAGACCCGAGTCATTTTATCCGTTGTCCGTAAGGCTGAGTGGATCCATTTGCTGCTTTGGAATTCTCTCTCCTGGTGCTAACAGGTAACCTTATCAGTAGGTTTTGCAAGCCTTGCTAGCCAAAAAAAAAAAAAGAAAGAAAGAAAAAGAAACCATGTACTTCGGAATCTCTGCTGATGGAGACCTAGGAGGAATAAAGAGAAAAGTCAAATACATTTCTCAGGCTGCACTTGGAAAACAGGAGGAGCTTTGTTTTCCAGATACTAATTAAGGTTTCAGCTCAGTTACCATCTTGGGGACCTTCCTCCACCATTCCCTCCCACTTAGCCATCCTCTACCCCCTCACCTTGCTTCATTTTTCTTCCTAGTGCTTATCATCATCCAGAATTACCTTGCTTGCTTGTTTCCCTCTTGTGTGTTTCCCCACACGGGTGTATGAGGCATGACAGCAGGAACTTGGCCTCCCTTGTTACATAGTAGGGCCTCAGTACATATTTTCTAAATGGTTGTCAGGTGAGGGAAGGTTGAGGAAAGAACAGGAAGAGGCAAAGGTTGGAGTCAGACCTGGGTTTGAATCCAAACCTTCTACTTATTGGCTGTGTACCCTTGGAGTCATTACTCAGCCTCAGTTTCCTTGTCTATAAAATGGGCTTAATACCTGCTTCCCAGAGTAGCAGTAGAGGATTAAACAAGATAAAGTATATGATAACCGCTGGTGCAGGGGCTGGTACATGGGATGGGGTTGGGCAGTAAATACTGGCTCCATATCCAAGCCTTGATTGAAAACATATTACTGGGCATTCACTGCCCGTGAGTGTCCAGTGGTTCTTAGGGCTCCTTCTGGAGTCCAGGACTGGGACCTCCAAGGAGAGTAGTGCTGATCCTCTTTGCACTCCAAGGAGAATCTCCAGAGGATGCAGAGGGCTCCACATGGTTCTACACGGATGAGTTCCGGGGAGGGGGGGGGAGGGGGTTGGAGGGATTCCATACCTGAAGCTCGTTCTCAAGTGATGAGGTCCCCCAACTAGAAGAGAAGACTTGTCCCCCAGGAGCTGTTGTCCTCCTCAGCCGAGGGCCTCCCTGTGAGCCCTGAAGACCCCAAAACAGGTCACTTGGGCTCCTTGCTGTCACTGAGGTGCCACTAGCAGTCTTTAGACTAGATTTTCAGGGCTGACCCACCAGGTTTCAGACAGCATCACCTCCCTGGGAGACCCGGTGGCCGGATTACTTCTCTCCACGCTCTAGTCAAGCTCTGTGCAGTGCTCGCTTTGATATTTTCCTTGTTTTCACTTAAATCTGTTTTTATTTTCCTTTCTTTTTTTTTTTTAAACCTCTTACATTTAGGCAAAAGAAATCGTTCTGCCTGTTTCATGTTTCCAGAGGCTCTGGCCTCTGCTGGGGCAGCTTTAAAGCAGGTCATGCATTCCTCTTGGCAGCCTGAGCCTTCAGAACTGGGAATGTGGACGTTTCTTGTGTTCAAAGAGAAACGGACCTTAGGATGGGCCTTTCGATGCAGGCACCAGGCAGCAGGCTGGTCATCGTTTTGATTCTCTGCAGGCCACATTGTGCCCAGTGGTGCTAGGCTGATGTTTTGTGCATTTGCTCTTAGACAGTGGAGCAGCCTGGGGGGACGGAAGGGACACACACCGCCTTTGGAATCAGCCAGACACCAGCTTCGAACTCCAGCCCTGCCACTCTGCGTAGCCCCTAATGTTGGGAACCGGAGATGCCGATCTCCCCTGGGAGGATTAGAGGGGGGAGGGGCGGGGGAGAGGCGGGGGAGAGGCAGCATGCTGTCGTGATGAAGGGTGCAGACTTCCAAGTTGTCACGTTGCTTCCTGGCTCTGCCACTGTTTCTCCTGTGTCCGTGGATGAGTTAGCTAGCCCGCCCAGACTTGACTGTGTCATCCTGTAAAATAGGGGTAATCATGGTAACCCACCTTGCAGGGTTGGTGGAGGATGAAATTCTTCTAAAGGGCTTAGCCCAGCACTCGGCACACAGTAAGTGCTCAGCAGATGTCTGTTACTGGACCAGAGATAACGTGGATGGCCATTATTATTACTAATGTGCTGTGTTGACTTCCTGTTTGGCCAGCCTCTGTGCTAGTGGCTGGGAATGTTTTGATGAATAGGTCACAGAGCTTAAGGGCAGGGTAGGCCAACTTGAAAGCCGTTATTACTCTGCTGAAGTGTTTGGTATGGTCATTGATGGAGGGCAAGGGGCTGCAGGAGAATAGTGAATTCCAGAATGTTGGTACCCAGGCTCCAGAATATCAGAATTCCTAATGCAGGAAGAAGGCTATGGAAGAGTGGGAAGTGCATTTGGAGATTTGGTGGTTTACTCATTCAGTTTTTCATTGGGAAGTGCAAAGGTCCTGTGGTAGTGCATTATTTTCCTGTATAGTGCCAAAACACAGACTCAGTGACTTGAAACAACACAAATTTATTCTCTTAACAGTTCTGAAGGTCGGAAGTTCAACATGCATCTCACTGGGCTAAAACCAAGGTATTGGTCAGGCTGCATTTCTTTCTGGAGGCTCTGGGGGAGAATCCATCCCCTTGCCTTTCCTAACTTCTGAAGGTGCCTGCCTTCTGTGGTTCACGGTGCCTCCCCCAATCTTCAAAGCCCGCAAAGGCCAGTGGAGTCTTTTTCAAGTTTCACCACTTGAACACTGACTCTCCTGCCTCCTTCCTTTACTTCTCAGGACCCTCATGAGTACATTGGACCACCCAGATAATGCCCCATCTCAAGGTCGGCTGATTAGCAACCTTAATTTCAATTGAAACCTTGATTCAATTTTACCATATATACTCCCAGGTGCTGGGGATTAGGACATAGGCACCTCTGGGGGCCATTATCTGTCTCCCCCAGACAGGAAGGGGGCTGTATACACTCAAGATATTGTCCCCAGGCCCCTGGGGTGGACACCCCAAGGGTTAAAAGGGGCTCAGGGACTAGCCAGAGCAGGCCCTTCAGGAATGGAATCTTGGGAGGCTCTCCTGTAGCCATAGGAGAAAGGATGGGGGTGAACTGGGGCCAGAGAGGGAGCGGGGAGACTGGGAAGGGAGTGGGGAGGAGGTGGATTACAGGTGTGTGTCGGAGATGTCACTGACAGCCTTGCTGGAGCGTGGACGTGAGGTGTGGAGACGGCAACTCCATGATTTCAGGAGGATGGTCGTCCTGTCTCCTGATGTAGGAAAATTACGCACGTGGAACGCAAGGCAGGCAGTTACAAGCCCTAACACTTACCAGAATTTCCTGTGCGGCTGGCCCTGTGCTGAGTGCCTTGAGTGGTGATTCAGGCCCTGACGGCACCCATTTGAGGCAGTTATGCAACTGCTCCGTTCTATGAGGGGCGGTGGGGCCTCTACAGCCAAGAGCGTGGACTGCCTGGGCTAGAGTCCCGGTTCTGCCACCGACTTCCTGTGACACTTGGGCACGTGCCTCAGTTTCCTTACATGAGGATGGGAGTCATAATATACTAATAAGCTTAACGTGAAGATCAAATGAATTACTGTGTGTGTAGATCACTGGTGACTTGTGGAAAAGCATAACAGTATCATTATTTTTAAACAGATGGATAATTGAGGCACAGAGAGGTTAAGTATCTTGTCTAAGGACCCACAGCTGGGGAGAGCTGGGATCCAAAGCTTAGCTCCTGTGCCTTGCTTCTTCCTTGAAATTGCCTTTCAAAGACGCAACAAAAACTGTACATGCTAATACTTACAGAAGCCTTTATGCTTGGCACCTGGTAATGTTCCATAAACGTATGTATTTGGAAGTGTGGTTTCTTTTCCTGTAAAATGGGAGTGATGACACCCATCCTGCCTCACTCACAGGTGACCATCAGGCTCAAATGAGAAAGGGAAACTGCTTTGGAAAGGGTAGAGCTACCTGCACATAGGTGGTTTTGCACTTAAATCCTTCAGAGGGCTTGTTGAACAGTTTTCCCCCAGGAATTTCACCCACAGATGAGCTGAGGTCTTCCCTGCCGTCATTTATCTTTGCTCTCGCCCTATCTCCCTGTCCTTCGCCCCACACCCGGTCTGTGACAGAGGAGAAGAGTGGGGAGGACCCTCCACTTTGCAGGCAGGGAACCAGCCCCATGCACTGGGAGAGCTCAGATCTGCTTGTGATCTTCTCCGTCAGTCCTTTTGTCTGGCTGCGGACTCTGTACCAAGGTCATAAAGGTATCTCATAGCAGAGAGTCTCACTCATTCTTGCTGTCTCTTGTGGCCTCACAGCTGGAGCTTTTCTTGTTGGGCCCTTGGTAAATCCTCGCTGAGTCAAAGCCACCGGGCAGTCCATGTTTCTGTCCCAGCACTGCCCTTACTCCATGGTCCTCATGACATGCGCAACCCAGGGGGTTCCCCCTGGTTGTCACCATCCTTAGACATTCATTTCAACAGGTATGCATGGAAGGCCTCTGTGTGTTGGGCACTCTGCTAGGGGCTGGGGAGCGATAGTGATCAGTGGAGCCTATGATCTGGTGGGGGGAAACAGATACCAACTAATCAATCACACAATGAATGTAAAATCCTGACTTTGATGATCTACTCTAATAGGGGAATTCGGCCTGATCCAGGAGGCTAGGATTCTATAGGACTGAGGTCTGAAAGATGAGTGAAATTTGTCAGGCATAAGGAAGAGAGGGGAGTGGTCCAAGGAGAGGTGCTCTCATGTGCAAAGGCCCTGTGGCAGGGAGAGGCATGGTTCTTCGAGGAACTGAGAAGGAAAGCTGACATGGCCAGGGCAGAGATAGGGAGGATAAGCTGAGGCTGCAGGCACGAGTGGATGGGACTCTACAGGGCTTGTTGGGCCTTATGGAGTTTGATCTTTATACCTTTAGCATGTGTTGGGGGTGGCATAGAGATATTCGTGTATTTGCATTTTGAATAATCACCCTGGCTACAGTATGGAGAACAGTGTAGGAGGTGGGTGAGGACTCCAGAAGGCCAGTTAGGAGGCTGCCACATGAGTCCCATGTTGAGGTGGGAGCACCTTGGATTAGAGTCTTGGGGCAGGGGGGCAAGAATGGAGGAGTGCTCCGGGGGTGAATCAATAGGGCAGCTGTGATCCTGTGGCTGTTCTTTACGGAGTACGTGTTACGAACCAGCTGCTGCACTACACACTTTACATATGTTACCTTACTTTCCGGGTTTTTGTAAGGATTAAATCCTCCCCCCCTTATTTTACAGATGAGGAAATTGGGGCTCGGAGAGGTTCAGTCACTCACTCAAGGCCACACTGCCAGTGGGTGGCAGAACCCACCTGGGGATCTTGTTAAAATGCTGGTTCTGATTCCGCAGATCTGGGATGGGGCCCGGGATGCTGAGTTCCTAGCCTGTTCCCTGGGTGTGCCCAGCTTCTGGTCCCTGACCGCACTTGGAGCAGCAGGGTCTGCCTGCCTCCAGGACCCCCCACCCTTAACAATGGCACCAGAGGCCAGCTAGAGATGAGGTGTGATTTCTGAGACGGCTCAGATCTGAATCCCACGGGCAGGATGTGGGAGAGAGGTCTGGACCTCAGATAGGTAGGGAGTGATAGGACATTTCATTTCCTGCCTTTGCCTTTCACTATCGCAAACCCCAAAGTGAAAGGGTTGGAGGCAGTACTTCCCCTTCTCCCCCACATCCCACCCCTGCCCCCCTCCCCCGCTCAGCACAGCCCAATCCCACCTGTATCAGCTTCTGCACTAGACCAGGGGTTACATGTACTCACGGTTGTCTCTTCAACAGCCAGCAGTCAGATCACACTGTGGGGCCCTGATAGATGGGGTTAGATTTAGGAATCTAATCTGGGTGGGGTTTTGGTACGGAGCTGTCCGCTGTTTCCCTGGACTGTGCTGAAAGGGAACTAAAAAAAAAATCAACCCAACATTCTAATCTCATTATCTGTATAAATCCCGTCCCCACTCCACCCCTGCAGGTGGGGCCAGGTGTCACTGCTGGGAGACGTCAATAAGGCTGCAAGTCGTGGTGTGAGCACTTGTCTTTAATGACTGGAAAGATCCATTTCCCTCCTTGGCAGCTCTGAGAAGCTGCAACTGTGGTTCTGGGTCACTGCCAGGCCCGCCACTGTCTGCGTACGGGTTTTCTTTACAAAGGGGAATGTCTCACCATTTGGTTGATCACTCCTTCCTCCCAGGTTGCCCCCAAAGAACTTTGCAGCACAAACTTTCTCTTCGTTTTCCACTCTAGGGGCAGGCGGCCAGTCATTCCGATTTCCTCCCTCCCTTTCTCTCCTGGTTCCGTTGTTCTGGGGCTCCTGAGCGGGGCTAAACTTCTGTGTCTGGGCGACGCGGTGGAGGCCAGTCGCTTTTCTCGGGAGAGAATTCTAGAGCTCGGAGACAGGTAGAAAGAACATCTTAAACAAAATTATAATGTCTGCATCAGGCTAGCAAATATGTTTTCATTTTAAGATTTCACGTCATCGTAATTTGTTCAGGTGGACAAGGACGTCTTTTGTTTGAGAAAGAACTGAAGGGATGGCTTGCGATTCAGCTCCCACTGCTCTGCTCGTGTCTCTCTATCATTGGAGCTTTGTTTCCTGCCTTCGCGGGACTCCGCCAGAGTTTGTGGTCTATTGTTAGGTGTCCTTTGAATCTATAAACCACAGACTGCTGGAAGGGAGGGGGGCTTCTAGAACTCATCTAGAGCTGCCTTCTGTCTCCAGCACGGCCGTGCGTGTATGCACACGCAAGCCATGACTGCCTGTGAGTATTTCTGGAACCCAGCGGGGGCAGAGGTATACTTTCCCATGGCATTTAGTTCTCACGTCCCTTGATCCTTAGAGTCAGGTTCTTGAGTCCCTCCCAATTCCGCTTGCCGCGCGGCTCAGGCCGCCCCGCCCTAGCTGGCCATGCCACTGTCCCGGCCCACGTTCGTGGAGACGCCACCGCCCCTGTGCACTTCAGGCGTGTGTCCTGGCCACAGGAAGTCACTTCCCTAGTCTGAGCCTCGCACAGTTCTTGTAAAATGTGGCTTTGGGAGTAGACCATGTCTCTGGCACTCAGATTCTGTTTGCCTTTGAGATGCAGGCTCTGTGCTTCTGTTTATGTTGTTTCTCCTGCTGGTTGGTCTTCTCTCTGACTCCCGGCTAGAAAGGTCTTCCTCTCTTCCGTCAAGCCCGGTGCCGGCCTATCCACCCCATGGCCACCCACCCACCCAAGCATTCGCTTCAGACTTAGGAGTAGCACCCTATCATTTCTTCCTTATGTTTTTCATCC
Organism: Hyaena hyaena; assembly: GCF_003009895.1. Classification (NCBI taxonomy): domain Eukaryota; kingdom Metazoa; phylum Chordata; class Mammalia; order Carnivora; family Hyaenidae; genus Hyaena; species Hyaena hyaena. Next base: position 7,240,869 of record NW_024080635.1, on the reverse strand, counting down.
TAACAAACTTTAGCTTGTACATTACAAACACTTCTGGATATTCATTATAGGAAATCCAGAAAAAATAGGTCAATAAGAAGAAAAAACTAACAGTCGGTGAACTTCTCACTGTCAGACATAACCACTGCCAGCATTTTGGTGTATTTCCTTCTTTTTTTTTCTTTAAAATACTCATACATGGTCTAGTAAGTTTCACATTATATAATTGGGTGCCCTGTTTTTTCACTTAATATTCTATAATTAGGATTTCTGTGTATCTGCTATGCACTTAGAAGCAATTTTTATTATCTGTTTAATACTTTACATCTCATTTTATTGAGCTCTCGCACGATTGTATGAATACATATCCTGTCAAGTCTACCAAACTACCCAGATCAAATGAGATGAAGTGTGTAAAGAGCGACACAAATATAAATGACTGTAACTTTTATGTCCCCAAATGAACTACATTACTGTATTGTCACAAACTTGTCATATTTTTCTGTCACCAGGTTTTGCATATCAGTGGGCACAAGAAGCCTTCTGGATTTGCTTGAAGGGGAACGTACATATTAATAACTTCTCGTTTTTCCCCCAGCAATTTCTTAGAGACTCTGGCCTAAGGAGCTTACTCGAAGTGCAGAAAAAGGAGTGTGCAAAGAGATGTTCGTTAGGGCATTATTTACAGTAGCCGCAAAGTAAAAGTCCCGGAAACATCTGATCATATGGGAGGAGGGTTGAGTAAATGATGCTGAACCTACTTGTTAGGCTATCGAAAATGATGTTTGCAAAGCCTTTGTAATAAAATGGACACTGTTTATGTCATCATCCCTGGAAGAAGCAAAGATGAATGGGAAAGAGAGGAAAGAAAAGTACCAAACTGGGAATGGTTGTTATAGTACTTGAATAGTGGGTGGCGGTCTTCTTTTGTTTTTCTACAGTGAGCATGTACATGTGGGATACATTAAGAGATGGATGGATGGATGGATCAATGGATGGATGGATAGATAGGGATAGCAACTTTATTTTTAAAACTATGGTAAAGGATGTGTGCAGAAGAGGGACATAGAGGGCCCAGAGCTGAGCTCAAGTGTGAGGAGTGACCCAGAAGTGGAGATTGGGCATGGGGGCTGAAGCCTGGACCGAGCTGAGACTTCTGGAAAATGCTCAGAACCACAAAAAGGGACTTTTGTTTTTGGAGGGGGACAACAGAGTATGGGTGGGCATCTCATTGAAACATAGTAACATCATTATCAAAGGAGAAACCAAAACTGCTAGCTCCTCATTTGTTGCATCTTCTGACTAGAGGCTGCAGGACAGGCTTTGGAGAGAGACTGGCAGCGGGCGCGTTCTGTCATAGTTTATGAAAGTGGAGGTGAGCAGGGGGCGCCTGGTGGGGGAGTCCGTCAGTTAAGTGCTCGGCTCTTGATTTCAGCTTGGGTCATGATCTCACACTTCACTGGATCGAGCCCCATGTTGGGCTCTGCACTGACAGCACGGAGCCTGCTTGGGATTCCCTCTCTCCCTCTCTCTGTGCCCCTTCCCTGCTTGTGCTCTCTCTCTCTCTCTCAAAATAAATAAACATGAAAAAAAGTCTTTTTTTACAGTGGAGGGAAGTAGAACTCTGTAATACATAAATTTGGCATCAACCTCCAGCAAAGTTCCCTAGTAGATTTTTTATCCCCCCCTTTTTAAAAATTTTTAATGTTTATTTATTTTTGAGAGAGAGAAAGAGGGAGACAGAAAGAGACAGTGTGTGAGCAGAGAGGGGCAGAGAGAGAAGGAGACACAGAATCCGAAGCAGGCTCCAGGCTCTGAGCTATTAGCACAGAGCCCAACGTGGGGCTCGAACCCACAAACCATGAGATCATGACCTGAGCCGAAGTCGGACGCTTAACCATCTGAGCCCCCCAGGTGCCCCACTACCACCTCATTCTCACACCCCATTCAGATTTTGTCAGTTGTGTCGACAGTTGTCTTTATAGAAATAATTACAATTGTCGTTGTTATTTCTGCTCTGGGATTACGTTCAGGTTCACATACAGCATTTAGCTTGGGTCTCTCTAGTCTCCTTCAGTCTGTAACAGTCCCTCAGTCTTTCCTTTTCTTTCATGACCTTGATGGCTTTGAAGAGTGAAGGTCATTTATGTTGTACATGGTCCCCTGATTCAGTTTATGTGATCTTTCCCCAGAGTCTAGTTCAGGTTTGTGCTTTGGGGCACGAATGCCACTGAAGTGATGGCAGTGTGTCCTTAGTGTGTCACATCAAGTGGGGTTTGACAGCTATTTGTCCCTACTAATAGTTTTTAAAAAGATAAATAACTTTATTGAGATATAATTCATATACCATAAAATTCACCTGTTTTGAAAATGTAGAAGTCAGTGGTTTTTAGTAATTTGCAGAGCTGTACAGCCCTCCTCCACCAATTATAGAGCATTTTCATCACCCCACAGAGGCCTCATACCCACTGGTTGTTCTTCACCATGCCTTCCTTTCCGCAGCCCCTGATGACCACTGTTCCCATCTACATGGACTGGCCTGTTGTGTACACTTCACAGAAATGGAATCCTACACTCCGTGGCTCTTTGTGTCTGGCTCTCACTTAGCACAGTGTTTTCAAGGTCCCTCCCTGCTCTGGTGTATATTAGTACTTCATTTCTGTTTGTGGCTAAGCACGACTCCATTGCATATATATTCTATGTTTTGTTGATTCATTTATCAACCAGTGGACACTTGGGTTGCTTTTCACTTCTCCACTGTTACAAATAGTGCTGCACATTTGTGCACAAGCTTTCGCGTGGACTCGTGTTTTTTTATTTTCCAGAGGATGCGTCAGGGGACCCCTAGGTTCAGCAATCTGCCGGGAGGGCTCATGAGATTCAGCACTCGGTCCTACTCCTGGCGGGGATTTTTACTGTAGCGAAAGGACGCAGAGAGAAATGAGCAGAGGGAAAAAGTGCCTGCAGGGAAGGCAGAGGCGGCCAGGTACCACTTCCAAGGGCCCTGGCCCCGTGGAATCCCGCAGGAGATGCTGAGTTCTTCCAGCACGGGATTGGGACAACACGCATGAGGTGCTGTTTATCAGGGATGCTCATTAGAGATTCAGTGCCTGAGGTTTTTGTTGGGGTCTGGTGATGTAGGTACCATTTTAGCATGTGCCAAAACTCAGGACTCCCCGAGGGAAAGCGGGTGCTCAGCATAACGGCTTGTTTGTACAGTCTGAGGTAAGGAACCCACCCTGCCCACTTAGGATGATGGGAACATTCACCAAATCCACGTTCCCAGATGCCAGCCGGGGACCACACTTGCAGGCAGGCCTTTCCGGGGACAGAAGCCTGGGGCCGGCCGTTTGCTCTTTTCCACACAGGGCCACACCTAAGAGTGCAGTTGCTGGGACTCTTTAACTTTGTATGCCAACCTGTTTTGCGGCGTGGCTACACCATTATCATTCCCACCAGCAGTGCATGAGGGTCCCAATTTCTCCCCACCGCGGCCAACACTAGCTGTTGTCCATCTTTTTTTTTTTTTTCTTTTTAACTTTTTTTTTTTTACAAATAGTTTATTGTCAAATTAGTTTCTACATAACACTCAGTGCTCATCCCCAAAGTGCCCTCCTTCATGCCCTTTCCCCCCTCCCCCCCACATCCATCAGTCCTCAGTTTTTGTCAGCATTCAAGAGTCTCTCATGGTTTGCCTCTCTCCCTTTCCCCCACCATTTCCGCCCTTCTTCTCCCCCTTGGTCCTCCGTCAAGTTCCTCCTAATCCTCCCATACGTGCAAACATATGGTATTTGTCCTTCTCTGCCTGGTTGTCCATCTTTTTGATTATAGCGCCCTAAGAGGCAGTAACAGGTTTTTAAGTTAGTGATTTGCAAGCATTTAGAACAAAAAATGCTGATTCGTAGGAGCCAGACTGGGATCTCTGAGAACAAACTGTGCCAGTATAACCCCTGATCTTCCTTAAAAAAAAAAGGCAATTTGTTTTGTCTGCACTAGCTGTGCTAGGGGACTGTTCCCGTGTTTCAGCCCTGCCCTTCACAACATCTTCATGTACAAAGATGGAGACACGGGGGGTGTAGTGATTGGTGGGCTCCTTGCTCGCTGAGAGATGACACTCAAAGAAAAATGCTCCATCCAGGAGAGAGGCCCCCGCTGCCGTTCCCCAGCACTGTTCACAGCCCCCCCCCCCCCCGTTTAATGTTTCCGTCCAAAACTCAGGGGGAGACACAGATGGTAATCCTATCAAATTTGCAGATTACCCAAAGCAGACAGACACATGCACAGTGAAATTATCAGATCTGGTTTTAGGAAGATCCTGACAGCACAGAATGGTAGGCAGAGTCCTACAAGATGAAATTATTAGGGACAAATGGCAAGTCCCCGCCCACAGGATCTGGTCCAGATGTAACTAGGGAGAGTATGCACTTTGGTTTCTGGTTTCTGCTCATTAACAAAAGCATAGCCAGCCATAACAAGTGGGCCACAGAGTCCCGGGGCACCCTGCAAAACCATTAGGGTATGTGGGCCGGCAGTTCTGGGGGACTCAGGACTCCTCCATGAGGGCAGCTGTGGAAGGAGCTGGGCTGCTCAGGTGGCCAACAGACGGCCCAGGGTGACTGGTGAGTTGACTCCCCCTGTCTGAGGTGCTCTGATATGAAGGCAGCATGAACTGTCTTCCCCATGGCCCACAGGGAAAACAGATTTGGGCTGATTGAAGAAGGGCTTTGTGAAACTATAATCAAAGGGGCTGCCTGGTAAGGTGGTGAGCACCCCGTCACTGGGGGTATTCAAAGAGACGCGACAGAATCTTTTATTAAAGAACTTGCATGAGGCAGGAGGGAGCCTGGATGACCTTTGAGGTCTTAGACCTGCCTCACATGAAGCCAGGGACCGTCTACCTCTATAGTCACCCAAGGGTCACCCAAGGCCTGTATCACCCACTCCAGAGTGAGATTAGCCTTTCTGTGGGTCATCCTCACCCTGTGCCCCTCACAGTCCTATGTGTCCGTTAGGACACTTGGGGGTCCACTTGAGACACACACTTGCCCTCTTCTGAGTGCCTCTGTTGTGTGGAAGCCCCTCCCCTCTGACCCATTACCTGCCTCGCCCGCGATGTGTGTGGTCCACCAGTCTGCCAACCATGTGTTAAACTCTACCGTCATTTTCTTGTTCTTACAATCATTCAGCAAATAGTTAGTGAGCACCTATTATGTGCCAGTCCCTAGATGAGTGTGCAGCAATGCATAGGGGTTCTGGGGACTTACCCCATAGCTGTAAGGATAGCATGACTCAGGCTGCTGAGAGCATGGCATCAGGAATGCAGGGGAAGGAGTGGGGTGCCTGCCTTAGGCCTCCTGCCCTGCGAATTGCCCTGTGCACTGTTTCAGCTGAGATCCCAAAGAGGATAAGCACTTGGCAGGAAGTAGAGCGTGGAGCCAGGGGCACATTCCTGCTGTGGCTGTGGCCCAAACGGTAGCTCAGCACAGGACAGGACCCCTGGTTGATGCTTGCTTCGGGGGTTTGAGGAAGAGAAGTAAGGACTGCCTGGCTGGGGGTCTTTTCCCGTCCCCTGCTCGTCCAGTGCCCAGGTTGAGCCACTTGTGACCCAAGATGGGAGACACATGTCCGTGTGTGTGTGTGTGTGTGTGTGTGTGTGTGTGTGTGTGTGTATGAGAGAGACCGAGACCGAGTGCCACTCTGGTTGCTTTCTGAATCTATTCCCAAGTGGCACAGGGATTATTTGTGCCTTCGTTCCCCTCCACTCATGTGGATGACTGAGATAGCAGGCCCGGCTCCAAACGTCCCCATGTCCCCGCAGAGGCAGCTCCTCTGAGAACACCTAGATGCCCACGACTCTCCGGATTACTCTGGTACACCCACTTCTCTCTCTCTCTCTTTAGCAGGAGGGATTTGAGGGGAGGGTGCGATCCCTACAGACCTCTGCTGCCGCTTTCCTGTCATTTGTGTTTTACCAGCCTCCTGCTGCTCTCCTACCCACCCCCTCCCCGCTCGCAATGGCTTAACTGAGGGGCCTCCAGATAAGAGAGACTGAGGGAGGAGGCCAGTCTCCCTTAAGCACTCATACCCGGCAATTAGTTTCTGTTATTGCCAATTCGGGATAAGTAGAAAATAACAGAGGAATGGAAGTAGGACTCAAAGCCCATGCCAAGTGCCTGGCATGCGTTACCATGACATTTTCATGTATGTCACATGGGAAGCCACATCGCAGGCGAGGCGTGGGGGTGGGGTTGGTTTTCAGGGGTGGCCCACAGACCAGCAGCGTCACGTGGGAACTCAGTAGAAAGGCAGATTCTTGGGCCCACCCCAGACCTGCTGGATCAGAAACTCAAGGATGGGGCTGATAGTCGGATTTAGCAGGCTCTCCAGGTGATTCTGATGCACGCAGAGTTTGAGCACTGAGGATGGATGGAAGAAGGGGTGGTGGCCGAGGCTTGGGGGGCCGGACGGGAAGTTTCAAGGCAGAGGAGGGCGGAGGACTCGTGCTTCTCGGTCATGTGCCGGCAGGTCAGAAACCAAGCATTTCCGGCTACTTTCTTCCATGCAAACCTTTCGGATTGGGGATTAAACCTTTCAGCGAAGCAGCTCTTGCTGTTCCCGTTTCAAAGAGATGTCCACTGAGGCTCTGAGTCTTGCCAAAGTCAATGCAGAGGTGAGATGAGAACCCAGGCCGCTCTGGCCCTGAAGCCTGAGCTCTTTCCGCCACACCAGCTGCCTCCTCGCCCACCTGTCGCTCAGCTGTGCCTCTGCCGCCTGCCTGGCTCCCTCCTCTACCCCGCCGTCACCCAGGCAGCCCACCACGCAGAGGCAAAAAGACAGCATCCTTGAGGCAAATAAGGGAAGCCCTGGGGGACGTGGGAGCAGGGCTGAGGGTGCCTGTAAGCCTGACTCCCTCCAGCCTCCAGGGCTAAGTGCAGCTGGGGCACCAAGGTGCTTGTGCGATGTTCCCAGAGGCCTGCATGGTTGCCTTAATGTAGTAAGAGCTCCTGCATGGCCCCGGGTGTCAAAACCAATACATATTCATTGCTGCCTACAGGTACCAAGCCCTGTGCTGGGAGCCGTGGGGGAAACTGAGGCAAGCATAGTTTCGGGCTTCAAGGAGCTTCTGGTTCTGAGCCAGGGAAACAAACACTGGTGGTGACCAGCCGGGGTGCTAGGGAGACTGGGCTGGCCAGGGTACCTCAAGCCAGGTGTTGGAAGAGTTCAGAGAGATTCATGTGGTGACTTTAGGGGACAGAACAAAGGCTTTGGGGGGCAGACCTAAGAACCACAGGGCAGTGGCTCTGTTCCCGACACTCTCACTGACTCTGGGTAACCTTGGACAAGTTACCTCATGCCTTTGCCCTGTCTCCTTGTCTACAGAATGGAGTCAACAAAGCCTCACTCAGGAGATTGCCTTATTAGATTATACCAGGCATCATGCTGTGTTTTCCTTCCTTTCAGAGGATCACTTTAGGCTACACCAAAACAGGAAGGCTTCATGGAAGAGGTAGCTTTTTGCTTTGGCACTGAAGGATGGCTAGAATGTTTTTGGTGCTTTCTGTGTCTTTAAGGAATCTGTGGGTGGACTCTGGGCTCGTGGGGTCGTCTGAGGAGAATGGCTTTCCAGGCAGCTGTGGGGAAGGAAGTCATCTTATTCAGTCTGGAAGGTTATTTTTTTTTTTTAAAGCTTGTTTATTTTTGAGAGAGAAAGAGACATACAGAGCACAAGCAGGGGAGGGACAGAGGAAGGAGACACAGAATCCGAAGCAGGCTCCAGGCTCCAAGCTGTCAGCACAGAGCCCGACGCGGGGCTCAAACTCACGAACCTCGAGATTGTGACCTTAGCCAAAGTCAGATGCTTAACCGACTGAGCCACCCAGGCAGCCCTGGAAGGTTATTTTTTAAATGTGGTCCCGAATCCTGTTGCACAGGGCAAAGCCAGGTGGCCGGTGCAGGTTGTTGGGAACGGCCGTGCTCAGCTTCTGTTTCCTGCTTTGTCTCGTAGATGATGCAGTTCGCCTGGCAGAGCTACAAGCGTTATGCGATGGGGAAAAACGAGCTCCGGCCACTCACGAAAGACGGCTACGAGGGCAACATGTTCGGTGAGTTGGTGTCCGGGAGACCCACTGCCCCCTGCTGGCTGAGTGGAGTGCAGTTTGGGCTTTTCACTCCCTGAGTTGTGTCCCTATTTCCCCAGACCTGGGCGCTCCCAAGGCCGAGTCCCTTCTAGGTTCTTCAGGCTTCTGAGCGCTCTAGATTTGGGGGACACCCTTGCGCTTCTGTCTCGCTCTACACCCGTCTTTGTATGTACTTAGCATGTGTTTTAGACCAAACACACTCAGACATGTGACTGGGGATAGTGAGCAATGGAGACCTGTGGCCGACTAGCAGGTTTGGGGCTCTGAAGGGCTCAGGTGTGGACTGGCTTTAAACCCACTCCTCGATGCGTAGGGGTGACGTCCTAGAGAAACAGCAGGTGTCTGGTGAGGTGGGCGCAGTCGCTGCCTTTGGGGCCCTGCAGGTGCGCCTCGCATGCTGACCCGGTAGACGGACAGCACCGTGGCCCATCAGGGAGCAGCGTGGGTGCTGCCATGTGTCACCAGCTCGCGTGTGACCTGCAGCCTTGCTTGCCCGTGTCCCCTCCCTCTCCAGCCCTGGGTTCTCCTAACTCAAAAGCCTCTCTCAGCTGGAGAGACTGCAAAGTGCCTTATTGTGGGCATGACCTCACATTCCAAATTTAATACCCTTCCAGGTCGCCAGCCCCCCTGTCTGCAAGCCTTTCACAAGAAAAGCCACCCTGCTTACTTCTTCCTTGAGAGTCAGGAGCTCTCGGGGGCTGGAGACACAAACTCACACCCCGTGTTCCTTACTCTTCAGAGACACAGGCTCCTGAGGTCCAGAACCAAAGAACCATGTCAGTTGAAAAGTCCCAGGAAAACCTGTTTAATGTTTAATGTTTATTTATTTTGAGAGAGAGGAAGAGCAAGCACGTGCAAGCGAGCCAGGAGAGAGAGAGAGTGTGTGTGTGCGAGCGAGCAGGGGAGAAGGGCAGAGGGAGAGAGAGCACTCCATGCTCAGCGTGGAGCCTGACTCAGGGCTTGATCTCACGACTGCAAGATCACGACCTGATCCCGTATCAAGAGTTGGCCACTTAACCAATGGAGCCACCCAGGCTCCCCTCCCAGGAAAATCTTAAAGGCAGATATAAAGGAATGACCCCTGTGTGTATGGTCTTGACAGAAGTATTTGTGTGTGGGAAAAGGGACACAGGACTTGACTTCTTCCTGTGTCAGCATCACATCCTTTCTGGATGTTCAAATAATTCACTCTGTGTTGGGGGAGGGGGGCAGGGAGAGAGAAAGAAAGAATTTGGGTAGCTGCTTATTTTTCTTAGATTATCTTAGGAATGTAGGAAAAAGGAAAAAAATATCAAAAGGTGTAAAACAGAAAACAAATAACTCATTCTGCCACATAGATGCAGCCTCTGTTGATATCTTGGTTCATTTCCTTCGAGCAGTCTTCTCTGTACTTTTTTGTTTCCCTCTGTATGCAATTTTATGTCCTCTCTGTCTCTGTCTCTCTGTCTCTCTCTGGTTTTGCTTAATGTTACATCATAAGTATTTCCCTAACTTATTCAAATTTTTTTCACCAAGAATGTTTTTAATGGTCGCAATTACTGCATGGATATGCCGTAATTCATTTAACCATCCTGCTGACATTGGACAGAAGCCGTTTCCAATTTTTTGCTATGAAAAATAATCCAGCAGTTACCATCTTTGTGCATAAAATGTTGCCTTAGCACAGATCCCTACGGAGGACTCCTGAGTCAGAAGAGGGGAAGACAGATGTTGCTTTAACCTCCCATGTGAAATGTGCGGGTTCCTGTTTAGGAGCCTGGCTGTCCTCCTGCCCTAGGACACAGATCTTCCCCAACATCAGCCCTGGGGAAAGGTGGCTGGCGTGGGTCTCCTCAGAGTCATTGGAGCTTTGGCTCCTAGGGGAAATCAGGGCTGGAACCCCGGAGGCAGTTGGTGAAAATTCAGGGAATTGGCAGAAGTCGGGGGAGGCCGATTTCTGAAACTGTTGCTCAGACCACCCATGGGGCGGAGGGAGCACCACGGGGAGCATTGCACAGAGGATTGGGCTAAGCCATGACCCGTTGTGTAAAATTCCTGAGGGCTGCCGTTTGCATCTCAGCTCGTCAGCCCCCATTCAGTCACCAGACCTGATGGAGAGTGGGTGGCTAGAATGGAAAGAACCTTGGACCTTGAGGCAGAAGACCTTGGTGCAAGTCCTCATTCTGCTCTGTGTTATCTGTGTGGCCAAGTCCAAGTGACTTTCCCTCTCTGGGCCCCTGCTCATTCGTCCTTCTCTCTGGACTTCTGTGAGAGCATGTATGACCATGCAGAGGGCCCAGTATGTATGAGTGATTTACAATTCACAGCATAAGAAATGCAGTCAGCAGTTGACCAGCTGAGCCCATGGGAGGTCCTGAAGGCCCCGGGCGTCTGTCTCCAGAGCAGCCTTAGCAGGACCCCGCGTGCCCTGTCGTCCGGTGTTTGCAGCCATCCTGGCAATGAGGCAGTGTCTGTCTTGTGCGCCAGCAAAGGAGTGGCAGTGGGTGGCTGGCTCCTGGGAGAGGAAGGTGTGCTGGGACCCAGGCACTGGACAGGGGGAGCTAGTCTCGACTTCCTCTTTCACTCCACGAGTGCTTGTTTACCGGCTCCTGGTTGTGCGGCTTAGGCAGGTTGTTCCTCTACGGGCCCAAGTTTTTCTGCACGGTCCCCGAGCCCAGGGCCCACCTGACACACAGAGCCTGCTGGATGTGTAGTAGCAAGGACTGTGGCCACCACACGTGTGTCCTATGAGACAGAGGCTTATGGGAATGCCAAGGAGGTGGCTCTGGTTGGGAGTGGACCCACGAGGGGCTTTGAAGCTTGACTATTCCTGAAGATGGAAGGAGGCGAACTGGCCTGAACTGGCTGCTTGTCACCCTGCCACTTCTTTTCCTGGACTCATGTGGGCTGCTGGGTGGCTGGGCTCTGGCCGCCACTGTCTTCAGCGACTTCACTGTAAACCGAGCCCTGCCAGGAAGGTCAGGCGGCGCAGTGCCCATGCTGCCCACCTTGCCAAGTTGTTTGGACCTAGCTCTCACAGCCCCCTTCCCGGGCCTGCACGCGGGGAAGAGTGATGAGTTCATGCTGGTGCCTGGCTTTGCAGGGAGAACGTCAGATGCCGAGCCTGGTGTCCTGTGTGGCATTTCTCCCTCTCAGCTGCCCACACACCCCTCCCCAAATCTGCTCTCAGTCTGAGAGCAAGACCACTGCGTGGGGTGTCTCTCAAGCCAGTATTTGTATCCGAAGCAATTCTGTATCAAAGCAGCTTCCTTTTTCCTAACATCCGGCTCAGCAGGCCCTGTCTGAAGACGTTCCCAAGGCCCCTGGGTGGTGAGCAAGGTCGCAGCCTGCTCCTTGCCTTGTGCCCCCCTTCCCCCCCCCACCCCACCCCGGCCATGGCAGTGATCTGCCTCTTTGCCCTTCCTGAGAGAGGTCACCAGAACTTCCCTGTTAGTGACCAGCCAGGTGGCGGAAAGAGTGTGGACTTGGGATTGAAGCATGCCTGAGTAGGACCTCTGTGTTGTCACTCTGTAGCCGCGTGGCCTCAGACTGTGGAGTGGGGCAGGGGCCCCTGCCTCCTGGGCCCGTGGTGACGGCCTGGAGACAGACAAAGGCTTAGCCCCGAGCCAGGCCCAGAGCAGACACTGGATGGCAGTGCTCTTATCACTAGTAAGTCTCAGAGGCCAGCCTGCCCCCTGAAGGATTCATTCAAGGAGGGGAGGGAGAGGAACCAGCTGTAATGAGCAGCAGCGATGCCGTAAAGCACAGTGGCTCAGTACACAGAGGCCCAGCCTCCTTACCCATAGAAAGCGCTCTGCTAAGAGTTGGAGGACTAAACAAGCTGGCCGAGGAGCGTGGACTTGGGGGCCACACAGCTGGCATCTGCATGCTGCTCCACCACTAAGCTGTGTGACCTTGGGCAAGCTTCTTGACCTCTCTGGGCCTCCGTGTCCCAGCTGTAGGTCGGGACAGCAATACTAACTACTCATAGGATTGGTTTGAACGCTAAATGAGCTAAGCCATAGCAGTGCTCATATTCATGTCTGACATTCTTCAAGTCAGCTGATATGAGGATGACGTAAGTCCCTTAGGGCAGTGTGTGCCTCTCCTATTTTGACTGGGGCATGCCCAAGGCCCCTCGGCCCAGGGGCCCACCTGAGGGCACCGGGGCTTTCCAGGCCTTCCTTGTTTCCCCAGCTCTTGAGTGCTCCTTGCAGAGATCATGGGTGGGCAGCCCACTGGTGGCCAGCGTCCCGTGTGCACCTTCATTTGAGCAGCTGACAGAGGAATTTTTAACAGGGAAGAGGGCAGGAGAAGGTTAAGGTTCAAGGCCATGGAATAAATCAGCCTCCTGCCAGAATAAGAATTTCCGGGCAGGTAGTAAGTGACACCTTGCTTGGGTGCCAGCTGCCAGCCCTGAAGCACTTAACGAGCATTAATCCTCCCAAGAAGTCAGAGTGAGCCTGATAGCTTCATCTTCCCCTGGCAGTGAGGAAAATCAGCACGAGAGCAGAGTCTTGGGAGGGTGCCACCAGAGAGCCTCTTTGAAGGAAAGTCCTACCTCTTCATCTGAGCGTGGGGGAAACCAAGCTCAGAGAGGGGAAGGGACTTGCCCAGGGTGACACAGCATGTTAATTGCAGGACCGAGGCTTGGACTCTGGTAGCGAGAGTCCCAGCCCAGTCCTCCTTCCACCACCCACTCTGAGATCAGCTAAATGTACCAAGGCCAGATTGTCAGAGTGCAGGCCTATGGTCATGGCCAGATCGCCACCAGGAACTAGGAGTTTGCGGAGCTGTTCCAAGAGCACACTGTCGGTGGGTGGATGATTTGGGGGCTCCCTGTACATGTATCACACCAGGCACTGCAGCTGCATTCTCTTGTCTTCCTCATAGCCCTTGGAAGGGACACATTATCCATTTTATCCCCATTTCACAGATAAGGAAACCGAGAAGAGGTGACTTTTAGGACTTGCTTAGTCACACAGTTATCAAGGAGAGACTTGATCACAAGGCTCTCGGACTCCACAAACCAATCCATAAACCACTGTGCGGCCCTGTCCCCCAGTCACCACATGCGGTGGCCACAGAGAAAGGAACAGGGCAGAAGGATGGTTTCAGGGCTGGTGGTGGTGCATCTTCCACTCCACTGCCCTCATGGAACCTGGAGAAGACACGTACTTCGTGGCCAGAGTCTGCAGCCGCCCGTCTCCAGGACTCAGTTTCTAGTGGACATCAGCTGAGTATTCAGGGCCTGGGAAAAAGATCAAGATTTTCCTCTTTTCTCCCAGCATAGGAAGATATTTTATCCCTGTCCAAGAATGAAAACACGTAAGTGCAAAATTGTCAGCATGATGAGCTAAGAGAGGTACGGATTTGAGAACCACACCTGTCCAAGCTTGAATCCTAGCTCCGCCACTTGCTAGTCACGTGACCACGGGCACGGTTCTTTCTTTCCTTTCCCTCCCTCCCTTTCTTCCTTCCTCCCTTCCTCCCTTAGCAGGGGAGGGGCATAGAGGGAAGAGGACAGAGGATCCAAAGGCAGCTCTGTGCTGACAGCAGCCAGCCCGACGTGGGGCTCGAACTCCCAAACTGCAAGATCACGACCTGAGCCAAAGTCAGACACTTAACCAACTGAGCCACCCAGGCACCCCAGGTTTCTTAATCTCTCTGCACCTCGGTTTCCCCATCTGTATGATGAGGAGAATACCGACATCACCCAGCAACCGGGAAGATCAGATAAAGTTAACGTGTGGGAAACACCCAGTGTCGCACTGGCCATGTACACTCATGAACCATAAGCTGCTGCCGCTGTTATTCTATTTGTTAAAAGATAATTGTGGAAATAAATGTGGGAATAATCACATTCCAAGGAAAGAAACAGTGCCTGGCACATCTCAGGCAGTAGGCTCTTAATAAATATTTTGGGATGAATGAATTGCCCACCGTAGCCCCTGCCTGCCCTGTTTGCCCCTAATACCCCGTCCTGGGTTTGGCTGGGGAAGGGCTGGATCCTGCTCTGCTCACTGTTCCTCTCACTCGCTTCAGTTGCCTTGACCTCCTCCTCCATCACAAAGTGCATTTGGAATCAGCAAACTAACCCAGGAAGAGCGACGGTCCTGCTTAGTCAGGAGATCTGCCTTTCAGGCGTCTTCTCTGTGGAGGATGGAGGCACTTGCGTGGCCAAAAGCAGCGCTCTCTGTGCTCCCAGCCGGCTCAGGATGACCATGAGAGCCCCAAATTGGATTCCTCCTCTGCCCTGCGAATCCCCGATAGAACTGCCAGCCCAATCCCCATTTCGAGGGATGATTTATGGCCTTGGGTTGAGCTAAGAGGCAAAATGAACACAGCGTGATTTTCAGATCACAGGCTGGGAATGTTCGGCCTTGGCAGAGAGAAAAATCATCTTTGCCTTGTAAACGGAGCAAATATGATGTTGAAGAGGGAATAAATCCAGGTTCCAAGATGTCATTTTTACAATTGCTTTTTGGTGTATGACCTAGTAGTGCCTTCTGCAACATGCTCAGTCTCCCCCCACCCCCGACTCCCGCCACACCCCTCCCAGTCTTACTGGGTCTTTTTGTGGGGTTGAGAGTTACTCTCCCAGTATGGCTGCCTAGGGAATTGCACACTTTGCCAGACAGTTTGTGAAAACCACCTGCTTCTGCGGTTTTCCACAGAACTCCATGTTGTTTCCGTGGGTCTTGGAGCCTGTGTCTGGGAGGCAGCATTTTGACTTTGGAGGTTCGCCTGGGCTCATGTCCTCATCAGCATTTACCAACCGAATGAACTTGGGCAATCCCGAGTTCATTCACAGAATCCCCTGAGCCTCAGTTTACTCACCCGTGGAAGGGGGTGGGGCAGGCATAGGGCACCCCAGCTCCCTGCCTGGCGTGCTCGCATCCCCCTCCTCTCCTCCCCTGCTATTGGGTAACAGAGCACATTGACTTCTCTGGCTGAAAACACCCTATCTACTTTTTGGAGGGTTTCTTTGTTCTGAAAAACAAACACACAACACCAAGGATCCCATAGTTCTTGGGAAAATCCGTGTCAGGCCACACTGCTCACGGATCTCTAGCAGGCTGTGGTGCACATTCCTGACCCAGGCTTTGAGTCTGTTTTGAGAAAGAGCTGTCGTCTTCCTTGGAAGCGGTGATGTTGCAATTGCTCAGAGGGAATGGGTCAGGCCTAAGGGCGGCGAGCAACCCTCCCGGGGAGTCACATGTGTGGGGAGCGGGGGCTGCTCCATCCAGAGGCTGGAGGCTGTCAAAGTGCAGAGGAAATGGATTAGAAGCACTGGTCACTGGCCGATGAGCTTTTAGTACAAGGAGGGTGATGGGATGAAAATATTAACCCCACACGTGAAGGACGGGAAGAACTGGCAGGTGCTGGTAGGATGCTACAGCCTCATGGGGGCCTCCCTGTGGCCTTGAGTGACACATCCTTGATTTCCCGGCCACCTCCCGAAGACGAGAAAGTCCCTCAGGTCACACTGGGTCATTACCAGAGCAACTCGCTCACCTCTAAATTAGCTAGCCGGCTGGATGCTCACACTCTGCGGCCGCCTACCTTCCGTGGCCTGGTGCTCTGTACCCGCCTCCCGCGAAGACAGTTTTTTTCCCAAGCACTTTCTAATTAACATGCATCTTGGCTGTTTTCTTTTTCTTTTTGTTTAAAGGCTTCCCACCAGCACAGAGCATAATTTATTTCTCTAAAAAATATAGTAGCAGGTTGTTGTAAAAAGAAAACCCGAGGCCGGGAGCCTTGGGTCCCCGTCCCAGCCCTGGCGCCAGCAGCCACGTGAGCCGGCGGCTTCCTCTGGGGCCTCGTCCGGTCTTCTGTACAAAGACGCCTGTCCCTCTGTGGTTCCGGGTTGGTTACCTGGATGATTTCTTTCTTTTCCTTTCTTTACCCCCACCCCCTACCCCCGAGAGGCTATTTGGGCTGTGCTGGTTCTCTTGACATCTGAAATTTTAGTAACAAGTCTTGTTCCTGTCAGGGAGAAGTGAGTCAGGGTATCTATTCCCAGAGCAAGTTGCTGGAGGCCTAAAATGATTCATATTGAAAGTGACATTCCCTCCTGGAGGCGGTGTGTTCTCACCCACTTTCCAAAGACCTTGCCTTCCTTGGAAACAAGGCTGAGCCCACAGCACACAAGCAGCCCCCTTCTCTTCACACCACATTGATGGCGAGCACTTGCCAAATCTCCCAACAAACTCAGGGACAAATAGGTATGTGAAATTCGCAGAATCGCAGACTGTCAGTGCCAGTTGGATTCTTTGAAACCATCTGGTCTGATGTCTGGAGGATGGGGAGGGAGGGACGGGAGCCGTCACAAAGACCTGACAGATAGGACTTGTGCCCTGGTCTATTCACTTGGGCCTCGATCTTTGTTTTTTTTTTTTTTAATTAGTTTTTAAAAATTGAGATGTAACTTCTACCTTACATGCAGTAAAACGCACTCATCTTAAGTGCACATCCCAATGAATTTTACATACAGGTGTCCCCTGTAACTACCTTGCAGATCAAGGTAGTGTTTCCCTTGCCCCAGAGAGTCCCCACAGGCCCCCAGCCAGTCAGTAACCCCCACGGGTCACCGCTGTTCTGACTTCTATCATCTTAGATGAGTTTGGTCTGTTTTAAAATTTCACAGCAGATTGTGTGTACTCTTTTATGGGTTTGCTGCTCTTCACTCGTAATTACATCATAAACAGTAGTTCATTCCTTTTCAAGTTTATCCACCCATTCTACTGCTGTTAGACATTTTTGTTTCCGGTTTGTGGCAATTGCAAGTAAACCCTGTATCCCTCCGTGGTCACTCCCCACGTCCCTCCAACCCTCCCTCCCCTGCCCGCCCCCAGGCAACCGTCAATCTGCTTTCTGTCCCTGCACAGATTTGCCGGTGCTGAACAGGTCATCTAAAAGGGGTCATGTAATATCTGATCCCTTGTGAATGGCTTCTTTCATTGGACCTAATTTTTTGAGGTTCGTCCACACTGTAGCACATACTTCATTTCCCTTATTGCTAAATAATATCCCGTTGTACGAGTATACCACATTTTATTTATCCCTTTAGCAGCTGAGGGACATTGGATCGTGTCTGCTTCTTAATTCGTTTGTCTATTACGAATACTGCTGCTATGAACATTCATGTCCAAGTTTCTGGGTGGATGTGGGTTTTCATTTCTCTTGGGTGTTTGCGTAGGAGTGGAGCTGCTGGGTCATATGGTAACTATGTAAACTCCTAAGGAACCTCCAGAGTGGTTGCCACGGGGCTGTGCCATTTCTCGTTCCTGTTGAGGGTGACAAGCACTTCTGTACGTGATTGTTGGTGGAAACAAGCAGTCACTTGTGTTGGGATCTGCCCAGGGTTCGAATCGCTGTGTTATGCTGTATTTGTATGTTGACCTTTAGTTGGATGCTGCCAGTTTGGCAAAGTAGATAAGCTAATCGGTAGTCCCACCAGCCATGTTCGAGAGTTCTGGTTATTCTGTTATCCTCGCCAATGCTTGCTGTCCTCAGTATGCTTGATCATGGCCTCCTCCTGAATACTTCCCTCTTAATCAGATGCCGCCTCCCTTGTTGAAAGCCCAATCTTCTTAGGCATGTGCTCCCTGGAGCAGAGCTGCCCTGTACTGTGTCTTCAGCCCTGGTCTGGAAGGGTCCTTGTTCTTCCTGCCTTAATCTAGGAGGAAATGGGGCTCTCAGGCTGGCTACCTCAAGTGCAAATGGTCAGCAAAATCTTCTCCATTACTCCCTACTCACGCTGTCTCAGTGCCATTGGGTGACCTCTCTACTCCCTAGCCCATCCCAGCTGTGACACACAGGTCCAAAATGGCGTGAACTGGATGGACCTTCTTTCATTCAGTTACCATGCAGAAAGGGGGTGGGGAGGGGTCTTAATAAAGAAAATGTTGACGTTGGGTCAGAAGACTTGGATTCTCCAAACCCTGGCTCTACCAACTCACTGGGCAGGAGTCACATTTCTTTTCTGAGCCTCAGTTTTCTCTCCTGTGGAATGGGGAGGTTGACACCTTCTCACAGGTTTGTCACTGGGATCCCATGAGACCATTTCTTTATCTGTCTGTGATTGCTCAGTGCCAGGCACTATTCTAGACACAGGGGGAAGCAGCAGGGGGCGAGACCGATAGATACCCGTGTAGACCTCACAGGCTAGTGGGGAGACAAATACACGAATTTACAGTTTCAATTAAGGTAGTACAGGTGTGAGGTACACAACTCACACCAAGTGCTCTTTAATTCCTTCTTGGAGGGATGGGCTTCAAAAAAACTTCCTGGAGGAGGTGGCCTCTACACTGAGACCCAAAGCATGAATGAAGAAGCGTAAGAGAGGGTCATGGGCACAGAAACATGAGGGCAGCAGCCTAGAGGGGAGATTGAGTGAGACCATGGCCCTTGAGGTCTAAAGGCTGTTCAGTGTGGCTGGAGCAAGTAGGGGTGTGGTACGAGACCATACTCGAGCTGTACTGCCACGAATGTAGCTCCCCAGCATTTTCTCCTTCCCCCAAACCTCACGAAGGTGAGGAGACCTGGCTTCTAATTGCTTCTCAGCCACCAGTCTGCTCTGTGACCCAGACAAGGCCCCCTCTTTCTGTGAGCTAATTTCCCCATCGTACAGCATTGGGCGTCTGGCATATGGTGTCTCCTGTTGCTTCCCAGTCCTAAAATAGCAGGTGATTGGGCTACCTTGGGGTGTGTTTCACCCTGGCTGATGAAAGCCTGGTGTGGCCGGGTAGGCAGTGAGCTCAGCGGCGGGGGCAGAGGTGCGGCACTGGGCACGGGTCTGAGTGAGGACCCGGGAGTGGCCACTTCCCTGGGAGGACTTCCCTCCCCCCAACCCCTCGGCGCCTCTCAGGCCGGCAGATCCGTTCCCTGCTGCACTGTGGGCTGCTCTCCCCAGGCATGAGAACCAGGCAGGGATCAATAGAAATTGCTGAGAACTTCTGAAGAGGGCATGGAGGAGGATAAAGAGACCCGGAAGTGTGTTGTCAGCACAATTTAGGGCTAATACTCAAGTTTGTTTTTCTTCTCATCAAATCTGAAAAGCAGTTTGAAATCCAGTGCTCTTGTTTTGTTTTGGTTTTTAATGACTGGATAAAAGCACAATTGCATTTTCTCCCCCAATAACTTTGAATTCTGGGAATAGACCATGTGGGGATAATTGCTGTTGTCTAATCCTGCCGATGGCCACGCAAATGATGAGGACGGGGAGGAAGGGAGCCATGGTGGCAGTGGCAACAGAGGCCCTCTGCCTGCTTCTTGTCCAGCCAGCAGGGCTCTCCGCTCCCCAAATAACACTGTTCCCGAAATAGCAGTTGCCCAGAAATGCATCTGGATGTTTTTTTGCAACAAGTAACTGATCGAGTTGCGGGGACGTGGAAAGTTCCAGTTACTTAAGTTTTAATTCAATTCCACAACTTTGTATGGAATGTGCCAGGCTCTGAGCTGGGGATGGAGCAAGGAAGAGAGCGCGAAGTGAGCGAGATACCACGAGCTCATGGGAGAGAAGCGTAAGGTTCCTGAATGTCACCAGTGCATCTGAGAGTCTTATGCGAGGGGGCAGATTCTTGGCTGCCAGCATTGCTCAGCGGGTAGATTTTGACAGACATCACTGAAATCTCTGTTACAGGTGGGGGAGCAGCACGGGCCAAGCCTAGGAGGCCATGCTGGGGAGACTGTTGGCACTAATCCAGGGAGGGGTGTCCCAGCACCCAGAAGCCAGCACCCAGCCAGGCACCCAGGTCTGCTCAGGGCTGACTTCTTCATTAGACAGCACTCAGGGCTCACAGAAGTATTTTCATTTTAATGTCTTTGAAAATCCGAAAAAATGAATATAATAATGGATTCACCCTGGATTATATTCATTTTCATACAAATGCAATTGTAAAAGATCATTTTTAAGATATGTTTTATTTTATCTATTTTTAAATGTTTTAAAATGTGTATTTTTGAGAAAGAGACAGAGAGGGACAGAGCATGAGCCGGGGAGAGGCAGAGAGAGAGAGAGAGAGAGAGAGACAGAATCTGAAGCAGGCTCCAGACTCTGAGCTGCCAGCACAGAACCTGATGCAGGGCTTGAACTCACAAATTGTGATATCATGACCTGAGCTGAATTCAGATGCTTAACTGACTGAGCCACACAGGTGCCCCAAGATAATGTTTTTTAAAGGCAGTAGGGTCCACAAAAGTTGTGATGCAGCCCCACCTCTGTGGCTGTGTCTTCCTTGCCAGGTGAGGGTCCTAAAAGCCTGTGCCCTCCCTGATTTTGTGGGAAGGATTCCTTCCTTCTCACTGTTGTCGAGAAAGTGGGTGCATAAACCCACCGGGTCTCCATCTCCGTTAGTGCGGGGCGGGAAGGGCACATCCCCAAGGGCCCACCTGCTTGTGTGGCTACCTTCCGGGGAGTCTCACTTACTCCCCTCGGCACGTCTTTGAAGCAGGTGTTATTAGGATGAGGAAACCGAGGATCCGAGAGAAGGAACTGGCCCAAGCCTGCAAAGAGGCAGAGCAGCAGTTCAAACCCAGGTTTGCCTACCTCTGAAGCCCGCACGTCTGGATTCCTCTGCCTCTGGAACTGGGAACCCCCCACAGGCCAGGACTTCCCGCATAACCTGCCTGGTGCGTCCCTAGGATGACATTAGGCCCGGATGGTGCTTCTGGGGCCTCCTGTCCTGGATGAATGGCAAGGAAGGGTCCGTGTGTGTTCATGGATGAAAAGGAGGCTGTGACCTTCTTCTGTCCACACCCCTCAGCCTCTGTCCATTGCATCCCTCTTCTCTAAGTTAAAAGTAAGGCCTAGGAGGTGCCTGGGTGGCTCAGTCAGTTCGGCCTCTGACTTTGACACTGACTCAGGTCATGATCTCACTGTTCGTGGGTTTGAGCCCCGCGTCGGGCTCTGCGCAGACAGCTCAGAGACTGGAGCCTGCTTCAGATTCTGTGTCTCCCTCTCTCTCTGCCCCTCCCCTGCTCGCTTGCGCGCGCGCTCTCTCTCTCTCTCTCTCTCAAAAAAAAGTAAAGCCAAAAAGTTATTTGTCTTCCCCAAACTAAGGAGGACAAAATCCCAGATACCCCAGAAGAGGCTATTACATGACACTCCCCTCTAAGAGGGTGTCACAGGGGACTGGCTGGACTGGAAAAGCTGTCTCTCTTGTTACTGCCCACGTCTAACACGGGGGTCATTCTTTCCACTGGCTGCATGGCCTTCCTCTGAAGAGCCTTGAGCTGAGCCCAGACCAGCATATACGTGCAAAAGCAGGTCCCTCAGCAAATGAGATGTGCCCTCTGGGCTCCCTCAGCCTCACAGTCAGGATACAAAGCTGGGCAGAGACGATTCCCCCCAGAAACATCCCAGAGCCTGCAGCTCAACCCACGGACTGGGGAGGAGGCAAAGTCCCTGAGGCAGGGTCCTGGTGATTTGGGAAAGTTGTGCCAACTGGATAGGGGTGTAGGCTTTGGCTCCATTGCTGTGTGACCTTGGGCAAGTGAATTAACCTCTCTGGGCCACAGTTTCCTCTCCTGGAAAAATGGTGCCTATTTCATAGACTGGTTGTGAGAATTCAATTAGTTAATACATGTGAGGGACTTGGAGTAGCACCAATAAATAGTATATGCTGCCACCAGCATCATCATCGTCATCATCGTCACCATTAATATTGTCAGAGCTGTCCGGAGAAGCAATGATTGTCTTGTGACTTTGGACAAATACATTTTTCCCACCCCACCCTGGGATAGTTTCACTATCAATGACATGAGCCGCTTGGGTCAATTAATGGCCCTTAACCAGGGAAAATACCAGAATCCCCTGCCTGACTTTTGCAAACACAGATTTCTAGGTTCCATCTTCCAAAATGCTGGTCCAGTCGAGTGTGTAGCCAGCACAGGGGTCTGTGTTGATGTTTCTGATGCACAGCCTGGGTTAGAAACCACAGGACCCTCTTGGGCCTACAGTCCATCATTCCTGAAGTGATTCCCGCCACCTCCCCTTCCACCCGGCCCCCCGCCCATAGCCCTGTGAGTCCAGGTAATGCCTCTGGCAAGGATGAGTCCCCTTGGGTGCTGAGTCTGCCACGTAGGTGAGCTCCCACACTATTGGGTGTGGCCACCCCACCCCCTACCCCCCGGTTCAGCAGGAAGGCAACCAGGGCCTGAGTCACCATGTGAATGAGTCCAGCGTGTCGAGGGTCTTCCGTTCAGCAGATATTTGATGAACATGACATTTACAAATGGCAGGCAGAGCCGTCTTTTGGAGGGGGTACCTTCCGTTCAGGTGGGAGCTAATCCTCCCTGAGGTAACAGGATATTTTTGGTGTAGCTTTGAGCTGTTTCTGAAGTGTGGTTGAGGAAGGGCTGGGAGCGTGGATGTGTGTCAGCCCGGATCCCTGCATAGCCAAGAGGAGGATTTGGATGCTTTCAATAAAAAGCCTCAGAAGAGCTTTATTATCACCAATGGCCCATCTTCTTCGGCACTGGCGGGTCCCAAATTCCCTCCTTTCCTTGCTGGAGCTCACTGTACTGCCCAGCCCACCTGCAGCCCCCACCTGGCCCACTGACCTTGCCCCTTACCCTTCAACATATCCCCGCTCCCTTCTCTGACCAGTTGGGTTCCAGCCCGGAGAGTAGGAAACCTCGGCCCCTTTCTCTCTCCCATAGCTGAGGGGCA
This sequence comes from Hyaena hyaena, assembly GCF_003009895.1. Taxonomy (NCBI): domain Eukaryota; kingdom Metazoa; phylum Chordata; class Mammalia; order Carnivora; family Hyaenidae; genus Hyaena; species Hyaena hyaena. Next base: position 7,218,096 of record NW_024080635.1, on the reverse strand, counting down.
GAACTACCTCTCTGTCCGTCCATTCCCTTGATCTTTCTCCCTGCCTCCAGTCCCCCACGCTCCTTGTGCAAGGTAAATTGGATCTGTGTTCTCTTTGAAAATCCTGCTCTGTGGACGGAAGTGCTTCCTGAAGGCAATCACGGCCTCAGACTGGCGCTTACGTCCAGTGTCGGCACCGGGCACGGCGCAGATGCTGGAAAGGGCAGGCGAGCACATCAGCCCGACTCCTGCCTTGAGACTCCATCCCAGGGCAGCGGGGTCGTGCTGCCCTCCGTGGGGGAGCAAAGGACAGCAGGCCGCTTGCTAAAGCATCTCAGTAGTTATTACAGCTTACGCGTTTAACTGCTTCAGTTTGGCATGTGTCTTGAGGCGCTGGGTAAGCATCTTGTCAACTTCAGTACAGCTGACAAAGTTATGACATGAAGAATGTTTGGACTTCGCAGTTCTCCCCGACCTCCAGCCGATCCTGTGAAAGTGTCTCTCCTCCTTCCAGAGAGCTGATTTGGGCCCCACATTTTCTCATCTCCGCAGGAAGGGTCTCTTGGCAAGGTAAAATAGAAGTTTGTTGTCATTCTGATACCCTGATTTCCTGTTCCCTGAGGGGAAGTCATGTTTCATGTCTGATTTGTTGCTGACGGTCAAGGTTGGTGTCCCACAGGATGGAGCGACGGGGAAGGACAGCTGGAGACACGTTCATTTTTAAACTACTCTTCTTAGACACTAAACCTTGAAACGTGGGGCTTTCCCTCTTCTCGTGGCTGCCGTTCTCTGGGTCTCTTCTCAGTGGGAGATTGATGAAGTTGGAACAAATCCCTTTATCCATGTTGGGATTATCTGAGTGTGAAAATCCTTTTCTACCCTTAAAGTTACTCCATCTATTTTTTCCCTTTTTGGAGGGAAAATGATAAATGTAATACACACCCGTTGTAGAGAAATAGGAAATTACAAATAAAACCAAAAAGAAAAGCTCCTGAAGTCCCACCACCCAGGGATGACTCACAGTCTCATGGGCGTCTCCAGATATGTCTCCATGGAAATGAATAGATATAAATATTATTATTTTTATGTTTATTTATTTTTGAGAGAGAGACTGAGAGAGCACAAGCAGGGGAGGAGCAGGAGAGGGAGAGGCAGAATCCAAAGCAGGCTCCAGGCTCTGAGCTGTCAGCCCAGAGCCCGATGTAGGGCTTGAACTCACAACCTGAGCCGAAATCAGACATTGAACCAACTGAGCCATCCAGGTGCCCCGATATAAATATTATTTTTACATAAATAGAATCACACAATCAATACTGTCCTGTGATCTTCACTTGGTATTTCGTGATCACCTTTTCAAGCTGCTAAACACTAAAAACACCTATATTGTCATATTTAATGGCTACGTGTTATTCCGTTGTGTGGATGGACTACACATGTGTGTACATGTGTGTATTCTCCCACATACACATATGTTGCATAGATTTTTTCTTATTCCTCTTATAGGACATTTTGGCAATTTCTGATTTTTTGCCATTCTAAGCACTAGTGAAAAGAATTTCCTAATTCAGCTCACTAATCTTTACATACTTCTCCTAATGTTTTCTCCAGATCAGTGTTTAGAACAGGACTGGCTGACATGTTCAAGCATTTACTACACGTCACCCTGCTGAGCATGTTAAATACACTATTTCTCGAATCCCATAAATGATTTTGTACGGAAGCATCTTCATTTTTACAGATGAGGACACTGAAGCCAAGAGAGGTTCTGGACCTTGGTCAGGATCACCCAGTGGGCAGACTGCAGAGACAGGATCGCACCCCAGGGTCTCTGACCCCAGAAGTCTCTGGTACAAAATGTTAGGTCTGCCTGGCCTCCCGCTGTGTGGTGTGAGTGTCCCCTTCTTGCCCTCCCCCAGCTCTGTGACTTCCTGGCCTCAGAGTTCCCTCATACCCACAGTCACATAATAGGAACAGGAAAGGAAGACTTGGTGGTGGCTATGACCTAGCTGTGGCTCTCAGGCCCTGGGAGGTGCCTCCTAGGGAACCATCCAGGGCCAGGCAGTTGAGGCGACTGGAGGCCCATGTTAGGGGAGCAGGGAGTGTCTCTGCATGACTCAGCAGGCTGGGCTGGCCTGCGGGCTGAGCTGGGCTCTTTCTAGAGCAGGTTCCTCGCAGGAGCGGGGCTCTGGCCTGGGGACTCCTCACAGGCCACTCTGGGGACAGTCGGGCCTTGGGCGGGAGTGCCCTGAGAAGAGAAGGGGGTGAGTGAGGCAGATTCCAGGGTAGGGGACTTGGAGGTTTGCTGCTTGACTGGGCGAGTCCAATGCCAGAGCCCAGAAGGAGGGGCCTATTTTGCAGGACTCACCAGTGAGCACTCGGACAGGTTTGTGGCCCTGAGCTGAGAGCAGGGTGCTCTTCTCGTGACCCTCACTTTACCCAACTCATCCCTTTGAGGGTAACCAGATTCTAGCTGCCTTGGACTTCCAAGCTCTGCCCTGGCTGTGGTATGTAGGCAGATCAAGGCAGAGCATCTCCAAGGAGCAGAGGCTCAAAGATTCCTGCCTCGGCCACCTTGCAGGGAAAGTGTGCCTGGGCCCAGCCGCAGAGCCGGAGGGCGGGGAGGGGGGGCCCGGGGGGGGGGGGGCCTGCCCTGCCCTGCCCTGCCCTGCCCTGCACTCGGCCCAGCTAGCTCCTCCTGATTTATCCAGATTGAGCTTGATGATCCAGACTCATATTCATTCAAATAATCACATGAGTTATTTCTGCAATTTAGGTCTTCGAATAAGTGTACTTGGTTGCTGAATATGTGATCAGCCACAGATTTCTCATTCTTTAAAACCCAAGGAGCGGAAATGCCAATATAGAAAGCCATCATACAACGGCAGAGATTTCCAAAGCACGAAAATCAGGCCGCTCCAAGCTCCAGCCCCTGAGCCTCCCTTCCCGCTGCCACTTGGCCCATCAGTGCTCCTTGCAGAGCCCGGACTGGGGGGCTGTCTCTGTAAAATCCCTGGGGGGTGGATGACAATCAATGGATAATCTGCTCACATTCTTTTTACTTAACCAGAGAATTGGTTTGCCTCTGAAGTGACAGGATCTGGCGGAGAAAATGCAGTTGAGGTCTTCAAAAGGGTGTGGGTCGACTGGGAAAAGCCGCTGCGGGCTTTGAGGTTGAAAAAGGTCAGTGTCTGTTCTTGCTGCCCAGAACTTCGCTATAACCTTGAACACTTTCACCTCTTCCTCCTCCGCGTCATCAGCACGGTCGTCCCCACCAGGGTCCCTGAAGCAGGGAAGCGGCCCCTGGACAGCACTGCTTACTCACACTTTCACTTACGGATTTACTGGGCGGTGTTGAAGTCCTGCCGAGTTCCCACTACTGGATTAGACCGGCAGATTTCAGAGAGAAAGCAGACCTGGGCCCTGCCTTTCCGTTGCTCATCCTCTCACAGGGAAGGCAGCTGCAAACAGCTAAGATGCGGGTGTGGGTAATGGGGGCCTGCAGGTCTCTCCCCATTGCAGGCACTGCCATCTGCTTCTCATTGGCAGGTGATTGGATGGACTGAGTCAGGAGTCTCGAGCTGGCTATTGAGGGGAGTCCATTCCGTTTGTTTCTCTGTGAGCCGCTCAGAAGCTGTAAACTGCAGTGGCCAGGGCTTGGTTGGTGGAGAAGGTGTCCCAGGAACTGGTACAGCTACAGTGTGTACCTCAGTTGGGTTCTTCTGGTTTCCCTGGGGCCAGTAACACTAACTCGCACCCCAAAGCACGGAAGGGATGAAGTTCTCCAGCCAAAATGAATATTTGGGGGCAGAACCCGACAGCATGGCCTAGAACTATAAGATGTACTAGAGCCATCGTTCCAAGACCACCTCGCATCCTTCTAGAACGACAGTCTCATCTTGTTTGACCTCAAAATTTATGTGGTGAAAAACAAGAACCCAACCAAAAGCCACTGGAAGGACACAAGTGGCTCTCTTTCACTGTGGCCCTTGGGAGAAGCTAGCTCACATTCTCCGAAGCTGCCCGGCCTCAGGCAGCTTAGCCTCTGGAGTCAGTGCCTCAACCATGCATTATTGCCTCCTACTGATTTGTCATCACTCACCAGACTGGGACTCCAGTAAACCCTGTTTCTAGAAAGTAGGTCCCTGCCTGCTGCTGTGGAGATTCAAAACATGGTTTGGATTTTGCTTTGCCATTTGTAACTATCATTTCATTGGGCACATCATTGGCTTTCCTGAGTTTGTTGCCTCCTCTGTAAAATGGGTGCAGAACCATCTCATCTGGTTGTGAGGAGATGACACACAAAAGCTCCCACCACACCTTATTTATGAGAGGATATGAGATGTATAGTAGAAAGAGCACTGGATTGAGTCAGGCAGGAGGCCTATGAGAGCCTAGGTCAGGAACTCACCTCTCGGACCTCAGTTTCCTCATCTGGAAGATGAGCAGACGATTTCTTAAATCTGGCTAATCTCAAAGGATTAGGGTTAGAAGGATTAAATAAGAAGAATCCCATGACAGTATCTTTTATTTTTAAGTAGACTCTGTGTCCAGTGTAGGGCTTAAACTCAAAACCCTGATATCAAGAGTTGTATGCTCTACCAACTGAGCCAGCCAGGCACCCCAACAATATTTTTTAAATATAAAATGTTGGACAACTGCTGATGTGATCTTATAACCTTGAGGCAGTGGGAATTCAGTGGGAAATCAGTACCAAGGGGCCACTGTCTTGGAAAGCATCTGAGAAGGTCGTGGGTAAATTATTATATTCAGCTCCTATTGGGACTTGGGCATGTGTATTTTCCTAGCCCAGGAGAGTGGGAATCCATAGATCTGCTCAGCTGAAACACAGCCAGTGTCCATCGGACTGAGTAACCCCAGGTCACTAAGCAAGGGAGGGCTGGACCGGATGGAAGATCATCTTGCCTCCACCAAATAGCACCCATCTTAGTCATTTGGGGCTGCTATAACAAAAATACCACAGATGGAGTGGCTTAAAGAACACATTTATTTCACACAGTTCTGGAGGCCGAGAAGTCTAAGGGAAAAGCACCAGCAGATTCATTGATCAATGGTTGGCTTTCTGGTTCATAAACATCTGTCTTCTCTCCGTGTCCTCACATGGTAGAAGGGACGAGAGAGTTCTCTGGGGTCACTTCTATAAAGGCATTCAGCCCATTTCTGATGGCTCTACCCTTATAATCTAATCACCTCCAAAAGGCCTCACCTGTTAACACGATCCCATTGGGGGTTAGGATTTCAACAGATGAAATTGAGGGGGAGGTTGGGGGGCACATTCAGCCCATAAATGTACCTTTCAGTCAGGAAAATCCCTAGGTTTCCATGTTCTATGGGGGAATAGGCTTTCCCACCTTAGAAACAAAAGTCAGGTATGGGTGGCAGTGCATGGTGCTTTGATTATTCTGAGATGGAAGTGACATTTCCTGCTCCCAAAGAGAAGGGGACACTTGGGAACTTGGTGAAGCCTGTAGCAAAAGTGACCAAAGACCAGGCAGGCTGGTTGAGTTTAGAAAAGTCCAGTTGGACCACCTCCTTATATTGCGGTCATAACAGCAACAGCACTAGAGTCTCCATGCCAGCATATCTTAGCTGCTCCGTGAGGTCTGTGGAAACAGTCAAGGAGTCCTCCAGAAAGTCACAGTGCTGGATCAATCCAGTGTTCTAAAGTCTCACCGATATTTCTTGTTCATTCTACCTCTAAAATCCATGCTTACAACCACAGCTCTGTAAGGCCTCTTCAGTTGTGTCCACCCATCAGACATGGCTGCTGCCCCGCCCTCTTGGTCACAGCAAACGTCTTTCAAGTACAAGAGCCTGAGATCTGGCGAGGGGGTGCAGGTTGGGGAGACAGCGTGTGAGTTCCGGTTGCTCCACATCCTCACCAGTGCTTAATATTTTCAGTCTTTTAAATTTTAGCCCTTCTGGCAGAGTTGGGGGAGAAATGCTATACTCTTGGGACCTCTTGGAATTTAAGTATTTATTAATTCTGCACTTTTGTTCAGTCCCCATTCTAGGCTTAGCACTAGCGAGAACAGAGATGAGTAACCATGATCTGTGCTCCCATAGGCTTGCGTCCAACAGCTGGAGCATGACTCCTGCTTGAATACGTCTCAGCTTTACTAACCTTGGGCAAGTTCACCCCCTAAGTCTTGCTTTCCTCGTCTGTAAGATGGGGTTGGTACCTCCAAGAAACATTGTGAAGATTAACTGCAGTGATGTATGTAAAAGGGCTGGCATACACAGGCGCTCAATAAATGTTAGTGCTGCCTGCTCTTACGCATTCATTTTGTCTGCTGGTTGACAAATGGTAGTAGGCATCAAAGGGTTAGAAAAATTTGTGAGAGGGGGCACCCAGGTGGCTCAGTCAGTTGAGCATCTGACTTCAGCTCAGGTCATGATCTCACTCACGGGTTCAAGCCCCACATCGGGCTCTGTGCTGGCAGCTCAGAGCCTGGAGCCTGCTTTGGATTCTGTGTCTCCCTCTCTCTCTGCCCCTCCCCTGCTCTCTCTCTCTCTCTCTCTCTGACTCTCTCTCAAAATAAATAAATGTTAAAAAAAACTTGTGAGAGGAAAAGTTAATAATAACAGCAAACACCTATTGAACATTTACTGTGCATCAAATGCTGTTCTAAGCGCCTTTTAGAGATTACTTTTAATATTTAAAGTCTTACTGATTTCTGTAAGTTTTTTGCAAATTGGGAAAAAGACCCTTGTGGTTTGATTTTCACAGCAGAACACATAGTTACAACATGTGGGAACCCAGTGGCTTTCGGGGTACATGATTCTAGAACCTCAGAGGTAGCAAGCTATGAGCTAATGACATCTGCTTCGTACAGATGGTGATGACTTTCACGTACCTCCTCCTGCCCTTTGTTCAGCTCCTGAGGGTTAATGACTTACAAGATGAAAGATATGGGCACTTGAAGAAAGATCAGTGTTCAGTAGAGTCGAAAGGGCCTAGGACAGTGGTTCCCATACTTGGATTCTTGTCACTAGCAGATGTGATTGTAGGGAAGATTTCTCCCTTCTCTGGATCTCAGGAGACCCACCTGTTTGGAATGCTGAACTCAGCGTTTCAGTTAGCTATTGCTGTATAATGTGCCATCCCGCAACTGACTGACTTAAAACAAAAACCGTTTCTTATTTCTCAAGTGTCTGCAGTCCTGATAGGTCACCTGGGGACCGGCTGGTCTAGGATGGCCTTGGTTGGATGACCTAGCTTTGCTACATGTGGACCCAGGCCTCTTCTCATGGCAGAGCCACCACGAGTCTAGAAGAACAGGGCGAGGCGTGTGTATCTTCTTAAGAGCACGGCTCAGAGCTGACACACTGTCTCTCTTCATGTTGTGCGGGTCCAGCAAGTTAAAAGTCCAGCCTAGATACAGGGGGTGAGGAAACAGACCCTGTGCCCTGATAAGAGCAGCTGTTAGGTCACGTTGCCGAAGGCACGGACCCGGGGAAGGATGGAGAGTCAGGGATGCTCTGCAATGCACCGCACTTGAATTCCTTCCTCCTGTAACACCTCTAAAGTCCAGCAGCTCCTGGATCACTGTGAGGGGGAAATGTAGGATTCCCGTCACCCCAGGCCCAGGCTGGATGTGCCTTTCGTGTATTTGAGATAAATCGACCAGGCACCCAGTCACTGTTGGTGCGGAGCTCAGAGCCAGCATTAAAGACCTGTTTCTACTCAGCGACCCATTCTGCATGTACTGAGGACCACTTGCATGCCAGCTACTGAGCTAAGCCCCAAGGAGGTAGACTAGCCCTCGGGACGCCCGCAGGCCTTTAGCATAAGGGACACGTAAGGCCTCATAGTGCAGCAGACCTAGGTGTTTGTAGAGGCACAGAGAAGACACCCCTGGATTTGTTCTAACACAGCACCAGAGAGCCCCCTACATTCCAGGCTTCCTTCAACCCAGTTCTGAGGCAGATTCATGGGCCTCTTTTTAGACCACATACAAGTCAGGGAGCCTTAGGGCCTGACAGTTCCATTTCAACTCTGTGGCTCTGGACTTAGACAGCCCCATCCGAACCCCTCCGGCCCTGGGCAGCCAGGAAGTGGAAAAATAGAACAAGGTGTCCAGAGCCAGCGTGTGAATGTGATTAGTCTCCTCCTGTGCTCCAGGACTGTCTCTGCCTGCTGTTTGCAGCCGCCATCCGAGGCGACAGGTTCCTCAGCGCTTGCAAGCAGCTGAGGCTTCAGAGGCAGTTACATAAACCTTTGCGTTTCCTGAAGCCCCTCCCCAAATATATACCCAGCTGGCATTTTTCCTTAAATATCACTCCTTTTTTAAAATGGGAAAAAGCGTTGATGGCCCTGAAATAGATCGCACTTTAAAATGCAGAGTAGCAGAGGGTCCGTTCAAATTATTCTCTTAATAGAGTTCTTCAGAGGGAGAGGAAGTGATGAGGGAACATAATCACTTCTTTTGTCGTTGGAGCAAAATCTAAGGACTGCAATCCATTTGTCTGCAAATGTGTCTCTTCAGTATAAATTGCAGCCAGCAATCCATTCCCAGGGTAAATGGTCTTTAATTAAAGTCAGTCAGTTGTCTCGGGTGGTTGGGGGGAAAGAGGGCTGTTTGAAACCCAAACCAATGTAAATCTCCTTCCCTTTAAAAATAAAAAAGAATATACATATTTTTAAATTACATTCCCCCCCCCCCCCATTTGATAATTAAGGAAAAGCTTTGTTTATAAGTAGAACCATTCTGGCTCTATTCATGAGTAAAATTTTGATAGTAAGGGCTCAGAAAAGCAGTATAAGAATTTTTGTACCAATCTTGGTAAAAACACGTCCTCAAGCATTGATTTTTGTAGCTGAAGTGCAATATGTGTTTTGCATGAGCTTTTGAAAGCTTAGATAAATGAGGTGGCTCAGAAAGCAGATAAAAAAATGGGAGGAAATTATACTGATCCGAAAGAAGATAAATGTCCACTAATTCCCAGATTAACATTTTAGACTCCTGTGTTTTGATAGGGGAATTTTTGCAATGCTGATAATGTGAGGTTGGTTTACAATCTCACATGCCAGGTAGACTCACCAAGAGCATGTCTGAGTTCTCAGAGTTGGCTACACCCAAAAGGAAGGAGAGGTAATGCCCTAGTGGGTACCAGGGCATACTGGTGGTGCCATGGTACCAGTATGAGATGGCAGCGCTATCCCCAAGATGGGTGTGTTTTAGGGGGTGACATTGACCCTCAAGGTCAGCTGTGTTAGTTTGTACTCTCTGAATTGCAAAAAAACGAAGACTCAAGCCCATCTGGTTTGAGCTCAAAGGACTATACTAGACCATGTGATTGAAATCACTAAATTGGACTTCAGGCATAGCTTGATCCAGGCATCAGATGAATTCACTGAGACCCAGTTTCTCTTCTGTGTCTCTGTGATCTACTTTCTCTGGACTGCCTTCATGCTCAGATTGGTTCTTCTTTGATGACGACAATCTGGCTACAGCTACTTTAGCTTCCATCCACCCAATTTGTGCCTGGTCTAAAAGTGCCATTTTCTTAATTGTTTCAATTAAAGTCCCAAGATTAGCTCTGATAAGCTTTAGTTGGGCCCATGGCTCTGTCTGTCCCTAACTAATTCTTATTTCCAGAGAAATGAAAAGTATGGATTGGCTGAGTCTGTATCACATATCATCCCCATTGCTTAGGGGTCAGGACAGTCCCACCTCAAGAAGGACATGGACTAGGAGTGAGGGAGGAGAGGAAGTACCCAGAAGGCAACTTGAAGAAGGATGTGTAGATACTGACCTTTGAAACCTCAGACTTCTGCTACATCAGCTTTTCATTCTTTCCTTCAACAAACACCTGAGACCCCACAGCTGGGTACAAGCGGGGTACAGTGATGAACAAGAGCATCCAGGCCCTGCCGGCAGAGAGCATGCTCAGTGTGTCTTGTGTATGCTAGTTAACTTCAGTTGCTGTAACAACATACCATAGACTGGTGGCTTAAACGACAGAAATGTATTTCTCACAGTTCTGGAGGCTAGAAGTCCAAGATCAAGGTGCCAGCAACATGAGCCTCATTCTGCCGCCTCTTCGCTTGGCTTGTAGGCAGCTGCCATCACGCTGTGCTCTCACATCTCACACAACTTCTTTGTGTGCATGTTGGGAAGGAGAGACAGAGGCAGCAGGACGGCATGCCTTCCGACATCTCTTCTTACAGGGGCACTGATCCCATCAGAGGGCCCCACCTTCATGACCTGTCCACCCCTAGTTATCTCCCAAGGGCCTCATCTCCAGATGGCATCCCTTGAGGGGCAAGGGTTTCAACATATGAATTTGGGGGAGACACAAACGTTCAGTCTATAACATCATGCTGGACTTGAATCACAGCCTTCCAGCCAACTCGATGTTTTTCCCCGAGCACCTGCTGTGTGCCAGCCCTGGAAACAGAAATCTGAGGCACAGCAGGGCCCTGCCCCCAAGCAGCGTAGTCACATCCTGCCGGTGGTGTCTGGGAGAGTCTAGAGGAGCGGGAGAAGAGTACTTTGCTGCTATGCCTTTGCTCATTTCATTCCTTAGGATGGGATTCTACTGGAACTAAAAGAAAAAACAGCAGTGGCTTCAACAGATTAGAAGTTTATTTCACTCTTACAAGTCCAGGTAGTCGGTCTAGAACTGGTATGGTCCCTCCATTCTTAACAGGAACTCAGGGTTCTCCATTCATCCTTAGTGATGCCTTCTACCTTGTGATCCAAGGTGGCTGCTCCAGCTCCCGTCATCACATCCACATCCCAGCCAGCAGGAAGGGAAAACAAGGGAGAGAACGAATGTTGCTGCCCTTCAAACATACTCTCCAAAAGCTGCACCCATCACTTCTACTTACATCCTATTGACCAAAACTTGCCTGCATCTAACTGCAAGGGAGGCTGAAGACAGAGCCTTTATTGTCATGGCCATGTGCTTAGCTGAAGCTGTGGCTTCTGTTTCTCTAGAAATCATGGGAGAGTGGATATTAGGGAGCAACTAACAGACTCGGCCACACTTGTTTGTGCTGCTTGACAGGTCCCTGCCCTTTCTTCATAGGTTTCTCAATTTCATTTTTATTTTACTTTATTTTATTTTTTAAGTGGGCTCCATGCTGGGCACGGAGCCCAGCGTGGGGCCTGAACTCACGACCCTGAGATCAAGGCCTGAGCTGAGATCAAGAGTTGGACTCTCAACTGTGACTGAGCCACCCAGGCGCCCCTCAAATTCATTTTTAGGAATCAAGCTTACACATTACCTCCTCTATGAAGCTTCCTTGGTTTTAACCCCAATTATATAGCTCTATCCTTTTTTCTTTCACTTACTAATCAATTATATTGAGGTATAATTTCACACAGTGAAATGTACCCACTTTAAGTGCACAGTTCAGTGCATTTTGACAGATGCTTTTAACCACCTGCAAAATCAAGATACAGAGCATTCTTTGAAAGTTCCCTCATGTTCCATTGCAGTTCATATGTCCTTAACTTCTGGCTCACGCAATCACTGATCTGTTTCCTGTCAACCTAGATTAGTTTGAACCTGCTAGAGTTTCTTCTAAAAAATCATAATATAATAATATATAAAATAAAATCAGAGTGTACTCTTGTGTTGTACTTTTTCATTTATCATAATATTTTTGAGGTTCATCCACAGTGTTGTACGTATCGACAGTTTGCTCCTTTTTCTTGCCAAGTAGTGTTCTTTTGTGGGATGTGCCACAGTTTTTTTCATTCCCCAACTGTTGGACATGTGGGTTGTTCCCACTTTGGGGTTATTATAAATAATGCTGCTTTGCACCTGCGTGTACAGGCTTTTGTGTGGATGTGTCTTTTCATTTCTCTTGTGTGTATACCCAGCAGCAGAATTGGTGGGTCATATATCAAGTGCATGTTTAACTTTGTAAGGAACTACCACAGTCTTTTTCAAAGCAGCTGCACCGTTTTTCCACCCCTACCAGTTACAGTTCACCAACCCTTGGTATTATTAGCCTTTTTTAGGTTTCATTTTAACTATGCTAGTGGATATGTATTGTTATCTCATTGTAGCTTTAGTTACTTTACACACTCATCTCTCTCCCTCTCTTATCTCTTTGTCTCTGTCTCCCTCTCTCTCACACACACACATACACACACACTTCCCATTCTCTATTCTTCTATTACAAAATATGTTTTAAGTTTATTTATTTATTTTGAGAGAGAACACAAGCTGGGGAGGAGCCAAGAGAGGGAGAGACAGAATCCCAGGAAGGCTGCGCACCATCAGCACAGGGCCTGAGGCGGAGCTCGAACTCACAGACTGTGAGATCGTAGCGAGATCATAACCTGAGCCGAGCTTGAGAGTCAGACACTTAACTGACTGCACCACCCAGGCGGCTTCCTTCTATTACTAAATATTAACAAAATATTGAGTATCCAGTGTTTAGCATCATCATGGCAGCTCTTCGACTGGTCCTGGCAGAGAATGACTTCCTCCTCTTTCCTTCGTAGCTGTTTTCCCTGCAGTCTGAAATGGCCCCACGTTTGCTGCTTGGTTTTTTACATTTATCAGCCCTATCTTTACCTTCCCCCTGCTGTGTAAATTCCTCTCGGTGTGTTCAAGTGCATTAGGTGCGGCATCGATTTCTTCCTCTCAAGAGGTCTCTCCTTGAGCCTCTGACCTGCTCCATGCTGGAGACTTGACCCCACCCCCCTACCCTGGCCTGCTGCACAGCTGCTCTCTCTGCGGATTTTTTCACCTCTATTTTTATTTATTTTTTAATAGTTCATGTGGACCTATAAGTCACATGCCATAAAGCTCACCCATTTTTAAGTGTGCAATTCGGTGAGTTTTAGTATATATACAGAGCTGTATAAATAGCACCACAATCTAATTTTACAATATTTTTATTGCCTGAAAGGAAACCTTGTGCCCATCCCCACCCCCAGCCATTGGCAGCTACCAGTTTATCCTCAGTCCCTAAACATTTTCTTTTTTGGACTTTTATAAAAATGGAACCATACAGCCTGTGGACTTCCATGTCCAGCTGCCTTTGCTGAGCATCATGTGTTCAGGGTTCATCATGTTGGAGCGTACGCATCACTTCATTTCTACTTATTGTTGAATGATAGTTCAGGACAGATATACTGCACTGTATGTATCCATTCATCAGTTGGTGGACATATGAGTTGTTTCCACCTTTTGGCTGCTAGGAATAATGCTGCTGCGAATGTTCATGCACAAATTTTTGTGTCAATGGATGTTTTGATTTCTTTCGGGCATGGACACTGAGGAGCAGACCTGCTGGGTCACGTGAGGCCTCTGTGCCGAACTTTTTGAGAAACTGCCAAATTGTTTTCTAAAGGAGCTGCGCCATTTTACATTCCCATTAGCAACTTACGAGTCAGTATTTTCTATATAATTATGTGTAATATATATACATATAAAACGTAAAACTTATTTTCTCCACATCCTGGCCGGCACCTGTTATGGTCTGTCATTCTTTTTATTATAGTGATCCTAGTAGGTATGAAGTAACCTCATAGTGGTTTTGTTTTGTTTTGTTTTTAATGTTTGTTTATTTTTGAGAGAGACCAAGTATGAGTGGGGGAGGAGCAGAGAGAGAGAAGGAGACAGAATCCAAAGCAGGATCTAGGCTCTGAGCTGTCAGCACAGAGCCCGACATGGGGCTCGAATCCATGAACCGTGAGATCATGACCTGAGCCGAAGTCTTACTTAACCGACTGAGCCACCTAGTCGTCCCATTGATTTCCATTCCCCTAGCAACTAATGATGTTGAGCATCTTTTTGTGTGCTTATTGATCATTTGTATATCTTCTTTGGAGAGATGTATATTCAGATCCTTTGCCCCTATTTTAATTGGGTAATTTATCTTGTTTTCCTGTTGAGTTGTAAGAGTTCTTTCTGTATTCCAGATACTTGTCCCTTTTGGAGATATAATTTGCAAATATTTCCTTCCATTTTGTGGGTTGTCTTTCACTTTCTTGATGGTATGGTTTTCAATAAAAGTTTTTAATTTGATGTAGTCCAATTATCTGTTTTTTTCTTTGGTTACTTGTAGTTTTAAGGTGTCATATCTAAGAAACCATTGCCTAACCCAGTGTCATGAAACTCCTGTGTTTTCTTCTAAAGTGTTTTAGTTTTAGCCCTTACATTTAGAACTGTGATCTCTTTTACATTGCTTTTGGTGTACAGTGTGAGATTCATTCTTTTATGTGTGGATAATCCAGTTGTCCCAGCACTGTTTTTTTTAAAGACTGTTCTTTCCTCCATTGAGTGGTCTTAGCATCCTTGTTGAAGATCAGTTGACCATAATGGAAAATTTTATTTCTGGACGGTCAGTTCTGTTCCACTGATCTCCATGCCTGTCCTTACGCCAGTAGCACACTCTCTTGAGTATTATGGCTTTGTAGTTTTAACACAGGAAATGTGAGACTTCCAACTTTGTTTTTCTTATTCACGATTGCTTTGGCTATTGTTTGGCTGTTCCTTGTGTGAGTGCTTATACAGCCATATGAGTTGTAATATCAGCTTGTCAATTTCTGCAAAAAAACAAAACAAAAAACAACACTTGGATTTTGATAGGAGTTACCTTGAGTTAATTTGGGGAGTGTCACCATCTTGACAGGATTAAAGTCTTCTAATCCACAAATACGGAACATCTTTCCATTTATTTAGATCTTTAATTTCTTTCAACAATGTTTTCTAGTTTTCAGTGTACAGGTCTTGAAATTCTTTTATTATATACCTAGGTATCTTTTTTTCTTTTGGGTACAACTGTAAATGGAATCATTTTCTTACTTTCATTTTTTGAATGTTCACTGCTAGTTTATAAAAATAGTTGATTTTTGTTCATTAATGTATCCTATAACCTTGCTGAACTGGTTTATTAACTCTAATAGTGTTCCAGGATCTTTTAATTTTTAGTATTTTTAAATTCCTTAGGAATTTTTATGTATAAGATTATGCTCCCTGCAAACAGATAGGTTGTGTGTGTGTGTGTGTGTGTGTGTGTGTGTGTGTGTGTGTGTGTGTGTTTAAAGTAGGCTTCATGCCCAGCATGGAGTACAATATGGGGCTTGAACTCACAACTCTGAGATCAAGACCTGAGCTGAGATCAAGAGTCAAATGCTCAACTCACTGAGCCAGCCAGGTGCCCCTGTAAACAGATAGTGTTACTCCTTCTTTTCCAATATGGATGCCTTTTGTTCTCCCTCTTGCCTAACTGCCCTGTTCTAGAATCTTCAGTACAGTGTTAAGTAGAGCAGATGTCCTTGTTTGTTCCTGATCCTAGCAGAGGGGACTTTCAGCCTTTCACTATTAAGTGTGATGTTAGCTGTCAGTCCCTCCTGTTTTAAAGCCCCAATTTTCTGGATCCCTTGTCTTTCTCAGTCTACTCTATTCAGTAGTTTCCTGGAAAAGAGTACACTGGGAAGAATCGAGGGTGTAACATATTTGAAACTTTGAAAACTGGAAAATCTCTGTATTCTAATTTCATGCTTAATTGTTGATGAATTAAATAAAGAACTTTAAGATGACAGTCATTTTCATTGAGAATTTTGAAATTTGTTCATTGTTTCTAGCTTCCAGCATTCTTCATGAGAAGCCTGATGCCTGGTACCTGATCATTTGTATGTGACTTGTGGCTTTTCTCTGGAAGCCTGTAGGATCTAATCTTTGTCGTCGATGTTCTGAAATTTCATGATGTGTCTTAGTGTGAATCTCTTTTTAGCCATTGCTCTAGGAAATCAGGAGACTTTCTCAGGATACAAACTTATGTCCTTCAGTTCTGGGAAGTTTTCTTGAATTATTTCTTTGATTATTTTCTTTCCTTCATTTTCTCCATTTCTGAAATCCCTACAGTTTGAATATTGGACTTCCTGAGACTGGTCCTCTAGATTTTTTATTTCTCTTCTATTTTCTCCCTCTTGCTTAAAAAAATATATATATTTTTTTTTTTTATTCCACCCTGAGAAATTTCCTCAAGTTTATATTCCAGCTCTTCTATTGAGTAATTCTGTTTTTATTTCAAACTGTGTATTAATTCCCAAGAGTTCTGTTTTATTTTGTGAATGTTCTATTTTGAACATCCCTTTCTTATCTCATGGATGCAACATGTCTCTCTGAGGATATTATTCTGTATAGTTTTCCTTCCTTGCTGCAGAGCCTCTGTGTCCTTTAAATTTACTTTCCCTATTTGTTTGTGTGTATGTATGTCTAACTCACATGTTAGTCTTTCCACAAATGTTTGGGGATCCTTGGTTGTGTGCTCACATTAAATGTGGGGCCGAAAATAACATGATTGGAACTCCACTGTGGTGACTAGACTTTGTTGGCTGATCCCTCACTGTAGGGTGACCTGACAAGGGACTTCTTGCTATAGGTTCTTGCTTTCTAGGGCTGGTCAGATTCTATAGGGAGGGTGTTTCCGTTCTTCGACCTAGAGGGTGGACTCCTGACTCCAGCCTGCTGAGAACCAGGTGGGAAGGAGGGCTCGGGGAGCAAGTGGAATATCCCAGAAACCTTCGTCTGACCCTCATGCTCTCCCTCATGCCATGTGCCTCCCCCAGGTATCCCACAGCCCAGAGGACCTCTGTCTTCCTCCCTCCCATGATTCAAGCTCTCGTTTTCTGCTGGAGTGAGAAGGGGACACGTTCTTGGCTGAGTCGGGGTAGGAAGGAGATCCAGGGCTCTTACTGCCTTTCAGCTGACTTTGAACAAACCCTTCTGTTACGCCACTTCCAGAGATGCCTGATGTTGTCACCAGTCCCGGAGCCATTGGAGCTGCTCGTGTAGACCTGGTGCTCGTTTGCTCTCAGCATCGTGGCTTAGATCCTGCTTCCCTGGCTTTGCTAAGACAGTGTTAACGCATGTTAACCTTCCAGCTGCCAGCACTGTGTTGCTGTTGTCTTTCCCTCTGTGTGCTTTGTCCTTGTGGATTAACGCCTTTTAGAAAACTTCTCACTCTGTTGTTTTAGTGGAGTTTCAGGGGAGCAATAGAGGTTAACGCATTTACCCAACCTGCTATCTTTAACCACTATCTCTTGCATTTCTAACTGTTGGGTTCCCTGAGCCTCAACGTCATCAAGCGTATCAGTGATGTGTTGCCACAGTGATGCTGCCTAACAAACACCCATAAGCCTCACCGGCGTGCGACCAGAAGCATTTATTTAGCATGAGGGTCTTTGGGTTATTTAGCATGAGCTTCAGCTGCCCCTGGGCTGGCTCAGCTGAGTGACTCTGCTGATCTTGAATGGGCTCCCCCTCCTGTCTGGGGGCAGCCGAGGGTGGGCTGATCTAGGAGACCCTTGACTGGGACAGCTGGGCAACTCAGCTCCTGCTCTGCGGGTCTTCCATTGTCAGCAGGTGAGTCCAGGAATGTTCTCATGGCAAAGGGGCAAGAGAGCAACGGGAAACATGCAAGTGCTTTTTCAAGCCTCTGCTTATATCACCTTTGCTGTCATTGCTTAGAGTTACACAGCTGAGCCCAGAGTAAGAGGACAGAGCCAGGCACCCCACTTGGAGTGGCAGAAGACATGGGTACAGGAAGGGGTGAGGAGCCAGGGGCCACGGATGCAGCCTCCCTCCCACGGGTGCCCAGGCGTGGCTCTGGAGCGGAGTGTCCCCACTCTCGAGCTTTCTTCTACTAAACCGGAAACCTGGGGTCCTGCCACCCTGATCTATATTCAGTTGATGGAGTCATTCCTTTGCTTACTACTTGGAGGAAGTGCTCTCCATCTCCAAAACAATCAGAAATGATCTCTCCGATAGAGAAATGTATCCCCAGGCACAGGCCGGGGCTGTAGATCACAGGCAACCGATTTAATCTGCTTAATTATTTGATTCAATCAGAAGTTGGCTTAATTATTTTCTTCTCACCTCTTTTGAATCCATTCTGGAAACTGATTATGTCTTTAACACCAACCCAGAGATAAGTGTTTTCAATTGGGAAATGTAATTAGCCAAGGGAAATGAACGGTGGGCGCTGCCTTTTGTTAAAGCACCATTAAGACCTGACTGTGGTCAATACCAATGTGGTGTCAAGACGAAAAGAGCCACTTGTGACCGGAGAGGGGAGGCCCATGGGTGAGGAATTAGGCCACTTGGCATCGTAGCAGAAGAGGCTTATTCATTAATTCATTCATTGGGGATTTCTCAGCCGGTCCTGGGCCACTGCCCGAGATGCAGAGGTGAGCTGGCCATGACCTGTGCCCTCAGAGATTCTAGGGGAAGGATCTACACATGATCGTGATGTGCAAAGTGTGGGGAACACAAAGGAAGGAGCCCTCGAGTCTGCCTCTGGAGCTTCACAGACCGGTAACACTCAGCAGGGCCTTGAAGAATGAGCCGGAGCGTCCAGGCAGAGAAAAGTAAAGTGGCATTCTGGGTCGAAGGCACAGCAGCTGCAAGGGTGTGGTGGCCTGAGAGCTCAGGAGCGCACAGAGGCAGACTAGAGTGAGGCCAAGTGCCAGGGCCTCCGAGAGCACAGGTGTGCGCTGTGTCCTCGGGCCGGCTCACTGTCAGTTCCCCTTCCCCCCCCCCCACCCCAGGAGTTCCAGGATTCTCCCAAAACATCTGTGTTAGTAGAAGTTTAAGATCTATGACTTTTGAGGAAGACTGAAAAATCTTAAACTTGAAGAGTGGATTCAGGGCAATTGAGAACCACAGATGTGCATTCTAGAGCTTAAGAACAGGAGGGCAGATGTTTAAAAAAATTAAAAAAAAAAAAAAAGGAGTGGGGTGTTGCCTGGGTGGCCCAGTCGGTTACACGTCTGACTTCAGCTCAGGTTGTGATCTCAGGGTTCATGAGTTTGAGCCCCGTTTCGGGCTCTGTGCTGACAGCTCAGAGCCTAGAGCCTGCTTCGGAGTCTGTGTCTCCCTCTCTCTCTCTGCCCCTACCCTGCTCGTGCTCTGTCTCTATTTCAAAAAGTAAACGTTAAAAAAATTAATTTAGAAAAGGGGGGGATGGTAATACGGCATTCTGGGCAGAAGGTTCCGCCGGAGCAGAGGCACGGCGGCACGGCACATTGAATTGAGTATGACCGCAGGGTGGAATGAAACGTGGGTGATTAGCCGCCCAGGTGGGCAGGGCCGGTCCACAAAGGGCCTTTTGGAGAGTAGTTGGAGGCCAGCCCCTTGGTGTAAGCATCTACTGTCGGGGGCACTGCCCACACGGGGGCCTTCCTGACTGCTTGGGCTCTAGCTGCTGCTTCAGGCCCCCTCCTATGAGTCTAGTTTTTCAAAAGCTCTAAGTGCTGACATCAGTGGTCAATGGTTCGCTTGGATCTGTGCCCAAGACTAAAGCCTGTTCTGGAATGTGTTGAGGTGGAGAGGCTACCTGGCCAGGTGGCTCCTGCACCTGGAAAGAGGGAGGGAAGGCCCCCTGCCACCAAGGCCACCACACCTGTGCCTGTCTGGCCCCTGTGTGCCTTAACCCTCAGCCAGCCTTGCAAAGAAGAGTTCAGCCAGGGGAGACCAGGAGCTAACAGAAGTTGCCAGGCCGCCCCTCAGTCCGAGGCACACACCCACTGTCCACCGGATCCCACCCCGCTGGATCTGCTCCCACTCAGGTGTTGAATGCGATGGTGACCAACACGTGCACCATTTTATTTCCTGCCTTGTTGCTGGATAGGCTCTTGCAGACTCCTTCCCTGCCTTCCCCAGGTGGGACCCTTCTCACTGGGGAGACAGCTAGCTTAGGGAGAGCGCGCCAACACTGTAGGCATGAAGGCCATGGCTCTTCACACACTTGCTGTGTGACCTTAGACAAATTGCTTAACCTCGCTGAGCCTCAATTTTGTCCTCTGGCAATGGAGATAATGTAACCACCTGTGCTGGAGAGTTCACTGCAGTGCTCGGTTTAGTGCCTGGCATGTAGGATGTCCTGAGCAGGTGACTGTGGCTGTTGTGGGGCCCGCAGGACCTAGCTCAGATTATTGCCCAGGGGACTAGCTGGAGGGCCTTGGGCACCGGCCGTTTCATCTCTATGAGCCTCGATTTCCTCCTCAATGAAGTCGTGGTGATGGCACCCTCCGGGTGTAAGGATCAAACAGGTGCATTACTGTGTGTGAAAAGACTTCAGAAATGGATGTTCTTTGTCCCTGTTGTTTCTTCTCTGTCTCTCCATAGAGCCTAGTCCAGGGTGTGGATGGTTTTTGCTCCATCAGGTGATCAGAGAGCTCCTCAGAGCCCCCGAGCCAGAGCCAGCAAGCAGGCAGGGGGAGAAGGTCAGATCTGCACCCACCCGCCTGAGAACCAGGCAGCAGGGCCCCTGACTCCAGCCCCTGGTGGTTTGGGGACGGGCACTCCCCACCGCTGCCCCCAGGCTGCAGGAGAAGAAACCCCCTCAGCAGAAGGACATGTAATAACCAGGTCCCATTAAAGTCGCTGACGGCCCGGCCCAGCTCATCACATCACATGTCGCTTGGGCCTTTCTCCTGTCTTCCTGCAGGTCTCGGCATCGGTCCTGGGCTGGGAGTGCGGGTCTGCTCAGGAGTGGGATGCGGGGAGGGGGGCTCAGCCACCGATGCGGGCTTGCCTCCCGAGCCCCGGCCAAGGAACGCTCGGCCACACAAGGTTCTCAGATCTTCAAAGGCAGCAAGTTTGTGCCCTGAGCACAGAGCCTGGCAGGGGGACACCACAGCAGGAGGGTGTGCGGGCTGTGCAGAGACATGACAGGGTTTTGATAACTGTGTCTGCCTGACGTGGCTGAAAGCTCAGGCGTGCGTCTTCCTGGCAGGGCATGCAACGCCCCGCTAATGAGTTGTGAGAGTCTGGAACAGGTCGTCAGAAGGCTGGGCCGACTCCTTCCCAGGGGAGCTGCCAGGCGATGGAGGCCAGGCGCCAGCCCCCGCCTCCCGCCGCCCCTGGGGTCAGCTATTTGGGGGAGCATCTCTGTTTGAGGATGGAACTAAAACCTAGAGTGAGGTCGGGATCTGCTGGTGGACCTTGCCCTCTGCCTCGAGCCTCTCCAAGGCCCTGGCTGCATTCCCCCTTCCTTGAGGGTCTGTGAGGAGACCCCTCCTCTTCAGGCTCTTGGAGAGGTGGAAGCCAGTAACGTCAGCAATGAGTGGCACCTCTGTAGTCCTTCCTGCTTGCAAAGCAGCCCTCACATTTGTCGTCTTATTGGACCTTGATAACATCTGCATGAGGGAAACTGAGGCTCAGAGCAGCAAAATAACATGCCCAGGGTCGTTCCATTTAGTGGGTGTGTTTATTTAAGGTAATGCTAGCTGCTGTAACAGGTAAACCCAGAGAGCTCAGTGGATTGAGACAACAGACATTAATTTCTTGCTCATATAAAGTCAAATTGATGGGAGAGGGAGGGGACTCTATTCCTCACAATCACTTAGACACCCAAGGTGATGGAGGCCCTATCATCTTCAGATTGTGACTCATGAGGTCACCTTGGCCTTGGAGCACCCCACAGGTGGATCAGGCCTCAAAGTGGTGTGTGTAACATGTGCACACACGCCATTGGCCAGAACTTGGTCACATGGCCACACCTAAATGCAAAGGGGGCGGGGCATGCAGTTCCCGACTGGACAGCAGTTTCCCCACCATGGCTCTGCCCCAGCCAAGGAGAGTGTGATCTTTCCTGGGCATAGGACACAGTGTTTTCCTGGAACAGAGGTTGGAGACACTGGATCAGAGTTTGGGGGGAGGGGAGGCAGCGGTCACTTAGAAGTCAACAAGTGCCCAATGTGGGCTGAGACCTGGAAGAAGACACAGGATGTTCCTGACTCTGTGAGGAGCCTGAATTACACATTGTCCCAGCCTTTCCATGGCCCCTCAGTTAGCTTCTAATCCATACCTCCATGGTTCCCCACAGCCCTCCTGACAGTCCAGACCCCTTAGCCTGGCATTCACAGACCTTCACAGGAGGACCCCAAGTTAGCTTGCAGCACAACACCCTATATCCCACTCCCCACATATGCTCTGCACCTCCCTGACCAGCCTCTCACTGTGTGGGGCCTTTGCACACACTGTGCCCTCTGCCTGGAAAGCCTTTCCTCCAGTCCTTCACAGTGCAGACCTCTGCTCATCCTTCCCGATCTAAAGCAAAGGCCTTCTGTGAGGCTCCCTTAAGCAGAGTTAGCTGCTTAGCCAGCTCTAAGACTGAGAGTTTACTATATGCCAGGCACTGCTTGAAAGTCTTTCCCGGAATTAACTCTTTCACAGCCTCCCAAGCCTACGAGAAGGGGAGCCAAGCCTCTGAGAGAGACAGGAAGTTGGGTGAGGTCACACAGCTAGTGAGTGGCGGACAGAGTCCAAACCCAGGTATGCACGCTCATGGCTGAGATTTACCACCGCCTAAAGTCCCGCCTTCTCTTAGCCCCCGACACGATACGTCATAATCATTCATGTACTTAATAGTTAGCCGTGAACTTGCCGTCTTTCTGAGACGGCAGCTGCTGACTTCCTGCGGGCAGAAGTCGTCGCCGATACATCCTGGAGTCTCATTCACCACTGTCCCCACCACCACCATGACCACCACCAGGCCAAGGTCTGGGTGGAGATTTTCTCTCAAATAAATCCCTCACCTGCCGAGAACCAGAACCAGAAATTCCTCGAGTTATCGTCTGCTGTAATCCCTTCCCTGCTTGCCTGTCAGTTTTTGAAAGTTAACCTGAAACCATTTGAAAATGACCCGAGAGGCATAAACCAGCCTTCTCTTTGCGTGATTAAGTACGATGGCTTTTTAATGATTCGAGCTGTGCCTTCTGTGGTTTGACAAAAATGGATTACCATATATTTCTGAAAACCATGCCTCTGAAATCAGGTTTTTTCCATTTTCTCGGCCATCCTCACAAACCTTTGCTGAGAATGACAAATACCCTGGGCTTTAATTGTTCAGCTGCATGAGGGTGGCACCTCCCAAGTTCCAAGAACTGCTCTCTTCGGGGAAAGCCTTGAAAGGCTCCTGGGGTTCAATCTTTAGGAAATTGAACTGTGTGTTTTCTCTGAAGCAGGGAGAGCTGTCTTCTGGGCTTGGCATATTTGCTGCGTTTGTGAATTGCTTTGGCCCCGAGATCCAAAACAGAAGCAGGTTCCCCCCCTGCCGGGAAGCACGCTCAGGGTTGTCACACCAGGCATGCAGAGTGGCTGGGTGTGGGCAAGTGGGGTGAGGGGGCTCTCCCTGTGCAGCCCATGCGCAGACCTTCCTACTCCCTCTTTCTGCCAAACTCTACCTTATCCAAGATGCCCACAACTTCAAGGAGGGTATTATCAGTCCGTTTGGCCAGATATAGACTCATGGCTCAGAGAGGTTAAGTAACTTGGTTATGGCCACACAGCTGGTAATATACAGAGCCAAGTCTTGACCATTTTAACTAGAAGCCTAGGCTTTTTCCAGTTATCACTACTGCCTCTAAAAAAACACAAATCAAATGAAAGGTGACTCACAGGCACCCCCTGCAGCCCTTTTACATTGAAAGAAAAACTTCACTGTACACCTACCAGTGTGAGACTCTCTAATAATATGCATTATCTGACACTATCCCCATTTCACAGATGAAGATGTTGAGGCTCATGTGGGTGAAGTAGCTAATGAGAGATCACACAGCTAGGAATAGCCAAGGTAAGATTTGATTCATTGCCTACCATACTCCAAAATAACTTCCTCACCCCATCCTTTGTAGGAAATAAAAATCTGTCCCCTTCACCTCAGTTAGGTGGTTAACATAGAGAAGTCTAGCAATGAGAAGCCTGCATTACTTTTGGTATAAAATGTGTGCGAGTATCTTTTCAGTTCAGGAGGGGTGTGTGTGTATGGCTCCTATTAGATTCTAGAAGGGGCCTATGGACCAAAGACAGGGAAGGCCCCTGGTCAGTAGAGTGGGGCGAGTCAGTCCCTCTTCAGTGGATGCTGGGAGTGCCGCAGGGGGGCCCATCAAGGGCTCAATGGCCAGGCTTCCAGTCATGCCTGCTCTGGCCCCTTCTCAGCTCTAAAGGTGAATTCAGCACGTATTTACTCAGAACCTCCCGAGTGCCCAGCATTAAACTGGGCTCTTTGGCGACCCCACAGGTAAAGATGACCAGCATCTGTGCCTTCTGGAGCTCTGGCCTGTCAGACCCACACAGAGCCTCCTGTGAGTCAGCCTGGGCCGGGCGATTAGCATGGCCAGCCTCTGTCACCCCTGCAGGAAATCTGAGGCGGCTGCCTGGAGGAAGGGGTGCCAGGCCAGTCTGTGGGTCATGGCAGGGCTCCTGTGGGGAGAGGCACCCAGCTCTTCTCACACAGGCACTGCCCACACCCGAGGGCCATGACGCCGGCCTGTAAGCAGGGGGATGGTCTGGAGGTCTTGTGGCTGTGGGCACCTCCCTGGGACCCTCGCGTACCCTCCGAGTCTAGCCAGGGTGGCAAGGAAAAGCAGACAACCTGTTGAATCCCGATTTCACCCTCATCTGCCTTGGGAGACTTTCATGGCCACTCTAAGCACCAGTGTCCCCACGTGTGGAACGGGGACATGAGTTGTGCCCTCCTCATGGGGCTGTGGGAGGCTTGGGAGAGTCGCTGCCTGTGGGTGCTCAGCCGCTCGGCGTCTGCTGCTGCACAAGCTGGTGCCTGTGGCTTCGTCTCTGCCAAGGCCCGTGCGAGCGGCCGTGCACGCAGGCTTTTACACACACTGGGTGATCCCTCACCCTTGGGACAGTTCTGCAAGGTAGAGTTGCTGTTGGTGCCATTGTACAGATGAGGAAACTGAGGCAGCTAGTAAGTGTGGCTCCAAGCTCGCCCTTCCAGCCCCTTCCCTGCAGCTCAGCCATCCCAGCGACTGGAAGGACCCTCCCTAGGGCCCAGCCCCGTACCAGGCTGTCTCCGTACTCACTCTGCCGTGTGTCTGTTTCTTGAGGGTGAATAGGGCCTCTTTGATTTCCTGTCTTTTCCCCTTTCCAGAAGTCATCATTCGTCTTGTTATCAGTGCCATGCATCTGTGTCTCTTGGCTCTGGCCCACAAGCTGTGTTTGCCACAATCAATGCGTCGCTCTGTGTGGCCATGACATACATCCAAGATGGCGCTGTGACCCTGAGCCTGTGGGCCAGGGAGGGCAGCGGGAGTTCCCCTGATGGGGCTGAGGTGAGGCAGCTGGCTGACCCTGCCCGGCACTCAGGGTTAATTCTTCCTGTTCCTGCACTGGTGAACAGCTGCCCCCCAGCTGCCTCAGGGCATGCGCCCCGGGGCTCCCTGCCCCTCTCCTGGCGGGCACTCACCAACCAACACGGGTAGCTCCCCGAATTCGTCCACAAGGGGTCCCGGCTGGGTCCCCTCCCAGCCACTCTGCAGACCACAGCCGGAAGCCACCGGTTCCTCTCCCTGAGGCAGTAGCCTGGCCCCACCCCCTCACTCCTGCCTTGGCCACAGTCCCCCTTCCTCGCTCTGTGCAGCAACCTCCTCTCTGCTCCGCAGATCTGTCAAGACTTCCCTCACCGCGGCCTGCTGTGTTTGCTGTGCGTGCTGCCTGGCATGGACCCACCCCTCTCCTGGCCTGGGCCCTGCTGTCTTCCTTTCCGACATGCATTACTCCAGTTGTCTGCGCCGCGCCTGGTTGGTGTCACTCTCCGCGCCAGACCCGCGGCTCTTTGAGGGCAGAGATCAGGACCGTCTGCTCCCCTCCTGTGTTTCAGTGCCAGGCGCGTCCTGAACACTCAGAAATGTGTTCTGGGGGTGAATAAATCAGTCTTGAGCAAGCGACTTAATTCCTGGAAGCTTCAATCTTCATCTGTGAAAGAGGGACAATAATAGCGTTGTCACAAGGTTTAAAAAAGATGTGTGTGAAGCATATGGCCCAGCGCCTGGCACGAAGCAAGTGCTGGGTCAGTGCTAACTGCGGCTATTTTTATTAACCCCTGGGGAGGAAGGGGTTGGTGGCTGGCATCGAGAACTCCACATTCCACAGGCAAACTTCTGTGGGGTGCCGGCCCTTGGCCAAGATCTCGGGGTGTCATGGGGTGCCTCACACCACACAGCAGCCGCCGCTGGACAGGGCACTTGGTCAGGGAAGCCTGCTCATCTGGGCACGGGGCGGTGGGAGGAGGACATCCACTCAAACCCCAGTGGCACCTTGACTCTGCATGGCTTTTTCGGCTTCGATTAGCCAGGCTTGGATTCAGCCCCAAAGACACTCACTGCCTGGGATGGACTTGAGAAAAGGACACAGGTGACACGATTACCATAATGACAGTTGAAAGGAATTCTTTTGATAAAAGAGTTCAGAGGAGGAAGTCCCCAGATCCAGGAGGGGAAGTCAAGGCTGTCTTCATGGAAGCAGCAGCATTTTCTCTAGGACTTAGAGTAGACGTTGGACTGGGAAGTGTGCAGAGACATTTGGGGTGACCAGAGGGCATTCCAAGCAGAGGTAGGGGCTTGAATCGAAAGCTGAAAACCTAGAAAGAGGGAACCACACAGTGTAGCTGGAGTATGGAGAGACTATTAAGAAATAAGGCTGGGGGAACCTGGGTGGTTCAGTCAGTTAAGCATCCAGCTCAGGTCATGATCTCATGGTTTCGTGAGTTCGAGCCCCACATCGGGCTCTGCACTAGCAGCTTGCTTGGGATTCTCTCTCTCTCCCTCTCCTTCTCTATCTGCGCCTCCCCTACTTGCACTGTCTCTCTCTCAAATAAGTAAATAAACTTTGAAAGAAAGAGAGAGAGAGAGAGAAAAAGAAAGAGAAAGAAAGAAAGAAAAGAAAGAAAGAAAAGAAAGAAAGAAAGAAAGAAAGAAAGAAAGAAAGAAAGAAAGAAAAAGAAAAAGAGAGAGAGAGAAAGAGAGAAAGAAAAGGAAGGAAGAAAGGAAGAAGACTAAAAGGGCACTGTATCAGTCAGCCTCTTCCAAAATAATCTGGAGAACAATTATTCCACAATGGATGGCAGACAAGGAGCGTTTCTTTCTTTTTTTTTTTTTAATTTTTTTAAGGTTTATTCATTTTTCAGAGACAGAAAAAGAGCATGAGGGGGGAGGGGCAGAGAGAGAGGGAGACACAGAATCTGCAGCAGGCTCCAGGCTCTGAGCTGTCAGCACAGAGCTCCATGCGGGGCTCAAACTCACCAACGGTGAGCTCATGACCTGAGCTGAAGTCAAACGCTTAACCGACAGAGCCACCCAGGTGCCCCTAGGAGCATTTATTTCTTGTTCATATAGTTGCAGATAGGCTGGACTTTCTTTTATCTAGGCTGTGCTCAACTGGGTCCAGTCTGCTCCACCTGTCTCTCACCCTTCTTGGACCAGTGGCTGTTTGAGATTTGTTCTTCTCACCATGAAAGGTAGGAGGAGTGCAAGAGGGTGAGCCCAGCCACGCAAGCTTGTTTCAAACCTCTATTCAAGTCATGTTCACTGATCCCATTGACAAGTCTCACAGCCAAGCCTAAAGTCAAGGGCATGGTTTAATTCCCCCACCCTCCACCATGAAGCCAAAGCAAATTACGTGGACAAGACCCAGGTTGATGGGCCGGGGATGTTTGCTTCTCCCATGGAGGTGGACGGAGGGTACTGAGCAATCTTCTAACTTAATAGGTAGAAGCCAGAGTGTATGGAGGAACTCAGGAGTCGCCCAGAGCTGTGGCTGCACTTTAGTGTCTCTTGGGGTGAGCAGCAGAAGGCTCTGTCTTTTCCTTTCCCGCCAGTGAGCATTAAGTGTGTTGACGACGCCACAGTGCTTACCCAGCTCCTATCCTGCCTTCCTTAGGGCTCATACCTCCTCCCTGCCTGGCACAAAAGCCATGCTGTTCTCTCCCGCTGGGCCAAGGAGGTCAAGGATCTGCAAGAGATCCTAGCTTTGCCAGCCCCATTGTGGCTTCCTCTGTCGGAAATGAGCCTTAGGATAACAGGACTGTGCACTGAGCACCTAGTATGTGGTGTGCTGGGTAGATGAAACTCTCTTGTACTGAATGCTTGCTGAATGCGCTTTGTGTACGTTTCTCTGAACTGGCCGCACCACTCTAAGGAGGAGACCTTATTACCCCATTTTTCCGAGATCAGGTGAGCTATCCAAGAGCACAAGCTGGGAAGGAACTAAGCTAGGATTAGAACCACACCTACCGGGGTGTATATGGCCTGGAAGGTGGCACCTGCTCACAGCTCTGCCCTGAGCTGCTGAGCCAGTGTGGCCTCGAAGGTATCACTGTAGCATCCTGGGCTCCATTTCCTCCACCTGCCTTTTCTTCTCTCAGAGGTGTTCTGAGATAAAAGCAGTTCCAATTTCGATCCTCAGCACTGCGGGAGGGGGTTTTAAAAATACAAGTCTCCCCATCAGGCAGCACCCTCAGCTCTTACTTAAAAACAAACAGATACAACATTACCATTTTTAAAAACACACCCTGTTTTCCAAGGAGGAGCCCTGTCCAGTGGACCCGTTCCGTGAACCATGTCTAGTCACCCGTCACAGTGACCCTCACTCAGCAGTCGGCCACAGCAAACACCCTCCGGCCTGTGGCAGCAAAGCGTGACGTCTATGTGGGAAGGCGGGAGGAAGCCATTAGTTCCACCAGGGCTGTGGTGTCGGCACGTCCCCACTTTGTCCCCGTGACAGTGTTTTCCTTGAAAAGCTGGCCACTGCCGTGGATGTCGTGTTTTCTCCGAGGCCAAGAGCTCTTTTAAAGTGTCTGGGGATCTCCAAGAAGGCGCAGTCTCTCACCATCTCTGTGCCTGGCCTGGGGATGGATGCCCGGGCACTGGGAAGAGTCAGATGCAGCCAGTGGCCGTGGCCTTCAGAGGCATGTACGATGTGCCGGGAGCAGTGCTGGGACCAAGGGGCCTGCAGCGGAGCGGGGCAGGCTTGCCCAGGAGGGAGTGGTCGGGTCTGCTTCGTGGCTCAGGAATTCTCGAGGGAAGACTCAACACTCCAGCCAAGGCCGGGACAAAGAGTAGGTGTTCACCAAGCTACCTCGGAAAAGGAAGGGATCCCGGGCACAGGGACCCGTGTCAGCAGAAACCCCATGGCATTTGGGGAGCTACTAATGACATCATGTGGATAGAGCATCACATGCACAGAGAACGGCAGAGAGGCTGGTGGGGCTGCCAGGGCCTGGACCACATGCTCCCTGTACACGGTGCCCGGGGACTTTGAATGTGATCAGGGTGTTGAGGGCCCAAGAAAAGCAGTAGCAGCACCAGATCTGATCGTCTTTTATTGATTCTCTCCTAGTAAGAGCATTCCGTTGAGTGCCAGGAATCGTTCCTAAAAAGTATCTTTAGTCTCTCCAGAGGCTCCAAGAAACCTCTGCCTGGAAACACACATCCTCTGAACACGCTTTTAGGTGATCCAGCAAGTAGCCATTGTGGGAAGATTCAAGAAGAATATTATTACTGAAGGAAAGAGAACCCGCACAGACCTGACAGAAATGCAGAGGTCCTAATCCCTGCAAGGATTTTTCATGCAGCTGTGATTTTAAACCATGCACTTTGGGGTAGTGGGGATGTCATTTCCATCATCCCAGACACCCTCATAGCAGAACATTCCGGTCACTACTCCTGCATAACACATTACTCCAAACTTTAGTGGCTCAAGACAATTATTTTATTTTGCTCACAGATTCATGGGTCAGGAATCCAGAAAGGGCACAGTGGTACAGCTTATATCTTTACCATCATGTATGTGCCCTCAGCTGGAAAGGCTTGAAGGGTGACTTGACAGGCCACTGGAAACTTCTGAATTCACGTGTGTGGGGTTGATGCTGGCACTTGGCTGGGAATCCAGAAGGGGCCGTCAGTCAGAAAACAGACACACGGCCTCTCCGCCTGTTCTCTCCTGGTGGGCCCCATCGTACTTCCTCACAGTATGGTGGCTCATTTGAAGCACTAGCGTTCCCGGAGATGGGAAGTGGAAACCAGTGTCTTGAGGTCTGGGCCTGGAAACTAGCACATCGTCCCTTCTGCTTTATTCTTTTGCTCCCCGTAGTCACTGAGGTTGACCCAGATTCAAAGGGAGGAGCCTTGGGAGGAGTCCCTTTCATGGGGTACACTGAGGCAGCCTTGTTTAGGAACTATGACTCGCTCCACAGCCACACTGGTTTCTTCGGAAGCTGAGAAAGAAACACTTGTGTTGTTTCTTTACAGATTAAGAAGAGTCTCTGTGGTTTATGTCATCAAATTAAATGCAACCATTAGAGTATGGCTCTGGGGACACGGCAGTAACAGGCTATGCTTTGGGTGATTTTTTTTCCTTCTGAATGTTTTTCCTGGAGCTCACATTGCCTGGCCTGACCCATTCCTCTTTGCTAACATAACATCGCATAAAAACCTCATCATCATTAATACAGCAGAGTCAGGAGAGGGGATACGACCCTCTGTCTAGCAGTCCAGGGCTCCTGCCTAGGCAGCCCCAGGGGTGGGTGGGGAAAGGAGATGACAGGAGCCAAGGGCCAGGCCCTTGTAGAAACTGACCCATGCACGACAAACAGCTTTGCACGGGACATCGGTGTAGACACACACAGCCACTGTGGCTGATCTGGCCACAGCCTGGTGGTAGGGGCTCCTCTGCCTCTTGGCACCAGCCCCTGGCATAGCTAGCTAACCTGCCCCAGGTGTGTCACCACAGTCCCCTGCACGGTGGGCTCGGTCTGTTCAACCCAATACGTTTATCTTCACCTGTAGCCAGACCTTAGCCAGGCACTGAAACATGTGAGTGAGCCACAACCCCTGCAAACCCTCCCCACCTGGAGTGATGGTCCTTTGATTCTCAAATACTTAGCAGGCACCTGTGATGGGCTGGAAAGTGTCCTAGGCAGTGGAGGACAGCAGTGGACAAAACGGGACCCTCCCCTCGTCTGCTCCCTTATGAGAAGAGAGTAAATGGGGAAGCATATCCACACACAGTATCTCTGGGATAAAAGTGCTGAGGAAGAAGAGAGAGGTAGGGGGAAAGCGGTGGGGGTGGTGTGTGGTAGCCTGATGGAAACGGCCAAGGCCTAACAGGGAGCAGGCTCGGAGGGCTGCAGGAACAACCTGCGGTAAGAGTGGAATGAGAGAAGTGGGGAAGGGGAGTGGGCCATGAGGCTGAGAGAAAGCTGGGGCCGGATCACAGGGCCTCCGAGTCCAGTGGGAGCCATGGGAGGCTTGTGAGCAGAGGAGTAGCATGATACGACTGGCATTTTCAAAGGATCCTTCTGGCTGCCATGTTGAGGATAGATGGGTGGAGGTGTGGGGGTGGGGAACGCAAAGGTAGAAGTCCAGGGGCCAGAAGGCTCTGGGAATAAATCCAAGAGAGAGAAGAAGGTGGCTGAACCAAGGTGGGAGCACAGAGGAGGTGAGAAGTGGTTGGAGTCTGGAAATCTTGTAGAGGTTTGCTGCGGGAAGTGGAGGGATAGGGCGCTGGGAAGAGGGGTGCAGAGTCAAGGGCTGGGGGACAGCTCTTGGGAGGAGGGGCTTGGCGTTAACTCCTATGGTCGAAAAGCAGGTTAAACATGAGCCACCTGTGCCCTCCCAGGGCTGAGGACAAGGTCCTGGCTGGGAGTTGACATCGGGGAGTCCTTAGCACGTAGGTGGTATTGAACTAAGGGAATGAGAGAGGGCAGAGAAGAGAAGAGGCCCAGCGATGACAGAGCCCACCCATAGTGGTCGGGAGAAGAGCAGGAACCAGCAGAGGAGACTGGGAAGGCACAGTCCCGGGGTTAGAAGAAAAGGCAAGAGGAAGAGCGGTGTCCCGAAGGCCACGGTCAGCTCAGAGCAAGCACAGTGCCAGGGAGAGTAAGTGCACCCGTCAGAGACGGGCCAGCCTGGCTTCCTGCCTTGCCCCTTCCCACTCTCACTGGGCAGCTGTTTCCTGAGCCTGGAGAGGAGTCTGAAGCACACTGGAGCCCTGCTCTTACGGAAGGGCAGAGACACGTAGATTAGCAATTCTTTGTGGTGTGGTAAGAGTGGGGCCGCTCTTGTAGCGGAGATGGGGGTGCACAGAATGGGGGCACAGAGTATGAGAGCTGCTGAAGGTTTTCTCAGGGTCCAGGGAAGGCAGGGCCGCGTGTAGACCATGGGGTGGTGTTCACAGTGGCTTCCTGAGTGAGGAGGACCAGGTGGGTTCTAGATCTCCCCAGGCGAAGGCGGCACGAGGAGGCCGTTCCTAGCGGTCTGCGGAAGAGTCCCGGAAGTAGGGACATCTAAAGAGGCCACAGGGAAGGGGGAGAGGCCTACGTGGGTGGGGAGCTCTGGCCTTTGGGGCTGCTTGGAGACAAGGTGCGGAACTGGTGCAGAGAGGCAGTGGGAACCCTTGACCCCAGGAGCTCATAGGTAGTTAGAAGGTGAGCACAGCCCCACGGATCGGGGCGGGGGTGGCAGGCGCACGAGTGGAAGCTCTTTCATCAGGAGGTTGGCTTGATGGGATCCGGGAAGGCTGCCAGTGGGAGGCAGAGCTTGGAGACCGTGTGGGCTTTGAGTGCACCCAGATGCCCAGAACAGCTTTCTTGGCAGAGGAGAGCACGCGTGCCAAGGTATCGAGGCAGGAGTGGGCAGCACGTGTCCAGGCAACACAGCCTGATGGGAGAGGGGATTAGCCGGATCCTTTGGAGTCAGACCGAAGAGGCTTCCCCCACCTTCCCCCACCTACCCCCACCCCCTCACCTGGGAAGCCATTGCAGCTTCCTGAGCTGAGGAGGGACACAGTTGGGTCTCGTTTTAGGAAGATCTGTCAGGCAACAATGTACAAGACGAATTTGAGGGGAAGGGCAGGGGTCCTGGAGGTAGGAAGAGCCTTTGAGAGGCAGGTGCCCACCCGGATTGGGGGTGTTAATGGCCTCAGCCCTGTGGGGCAGGGAGGGGCTGATAATGCAGGAGCACCGCAAGGCCTTGGCCACCCCCAGAAGACTACAGAGGGGCTGCCCAGGGCCAGCTGGGGGCAAGGAGGGCCACGCTTCTGTGTGTTGGGTTAAGCTCACATGTAGCTAACACTAGGCCGGCTTCTTTCCATCCACTGCCCCGCTTAGCCCTCCCTGCAGCCTTAGGAAGTAGGTCCCCCTGTCATCCCCATTTAGAAGAGGGACACAAGACTCAGAAAGGTACAGTGACTTGCTGTGACACACAGCTGGTATGTGATGGAGCCAGGATGTGAACCCACATCTCCCTGACGAGGCCAGTCTTTCAGGATGAGCTACGGGACCCCGGAAAGAAGAACCATGAACCGTTTTGTCAAGCACTTATTCTGTCCCAGGCACACACAGGCGTCTTTATCAGAAAGGCCAGGCACGTATATGATGCCTTTATCTCAGCTCAGGAACCTGCAGTGGCTCCCCAGTCCCCGGCCCAGTGGTCTTACCTCACTTTACAGAGGAGGATGTTGATACTTGGAGCAGATGTGTTGCCGGCCCAAGCTGGGGTTTGAACCCAGGGCTGTGTTCTTTTGACATACCTCGCTGCCTGCTACCTGGCAGGAAGGGGGGCGGGGGTCCTTTGTGCACAGTGAGCATCCAGAGCTGGAGGTGGGAGAGGGAGACAGCCTGGAACCGGCCTCAGGGCCAGGTCCACTGGAGTTTCCAAGCTGGCTGCCTGCCTTTTTGTCCCCCTTTGGCTCTGTGCCTATAAATCGTGTGCTTCTTCTCTGAATAGGGCTGTGTGTTTTCCCCTGGGGAGCCGCGCCGGCCGGCTACAGGTACAGATAGAGTTGAATTTGGGATCGGGCCTTCTCTCTGGCCCAGCCTGGCCGCTGGGTAACCTCTGGCCTGGAATGAAAGGCATTCCAATAAGTGCCTTGCTGGCCCGCAGCCCGACTGTGTGGTAGGTGGGGGCCTGGGTGAGAGATCAACCGAGGAAGGATACAGGAACCTGAGAGCCGGGCAGAACTTTGCCAAAAACTCCCATAGCGAGCTGCCTTCTCAGCCGGTGCCTCGGGAGCATTTGGAAGGGAGAGCTGGTCACGAGGAGGCCTGGCTGCCCTTCCGGCCCAGGCCGGACCCTTGGGCCTCCGGGCTCAGGCTCAGCCCAGGGAAGGAGGGCCCCTGGGGTAAAAACACTGGGCAGCTCAGGGAAGGATCCAGAAATCAGATACTCTCGGCCTCGTCCCCTTGGCCTTGGGCTTCTCTTCAAGCCCTCGCTGATCAGAGCAGCCTCCTGTCCCTTTGAGGGGTGAGGCGGGGTTAGCAATCAGATCCATCTGTTTTCACAAGCAATTGAGAGAAGTTGGGCTCTACTCCGCCTTTGGTCTAATCCTGGGTTTGTCCCAACCCCTCTCTGGGGATCCTCTATGAAATTTAAGGGCAGGGCAGTGGGATCTTAAAAATCTTTTCAGTCCCTTAAAAGATCAGGTGTGAGGCCCTGTGGTGTAACAGGAGGGGCCGTAGCTGCAGAGCCAAGAGTATGGACATGAGGCTGGTGCCCCATGGCCTGGTGCGTGTCAGCATCTGTGTGTCTCTGGCACATCAGGGTTCCCGTGCCCCACTCCCTCTTCACCTGACGGTAAAGCGTTCTGGGAACCATGATCAGCCATTGGCAACCACAGGGGAAGCAGCCAGCATAAACCAGGAAAGATCAACTTTGTTTGGCTTGGGTGTCTTCCTACCAATCCTTTAGTGTCAGAGGGGTTGACATTCTGGAAATTGACTTCATCCCCAACACTGAAACCATCCTGGGGCGCCTGGGGGGCTCAGGTCATGATCTTGCAGTTTGTGAGTTCAAGCTCATGTCAGGCTCTGTGCTGACAGCTCAGAGCCTGGAGCCAGCTTCAGATTCTGTCTCCCTCTCTCTCTGCCCCTCCCCCACTCATGCTCTGTCTCTCCCTGTCTCTTAAAAATAAATAAATGTTTAAAAAAAAAAAATTTTTAAAAAAAATACTGAAACCATCCCAGGATCCGGACTCTGGATTGGGACGCCCTTGCTTCTGGAAGCGGATACTAAAACCTCCAGCTTTATCTTCCTCCCAGTTTCTCCTGATCGCCCTCCCATTCTTTTCTAGGCCTTCCTGGTGGTGGTTTGAGTTTCAGGAGTCTCTACCTGCAGAGTCAACACAAGTGAGCAGTAAGAGAAGCACTGATTAAGGAGATAGAGGCTAACTCTGAACACAGGCATGCCTGCAGAGCCCGTGCTCGCTTCAGACCCAAGTTGGGCTCAGCCTAATGCTCTCCAAAGCTCCTGGGGTGGGGGGGGTCGCGGAACCTGGGGTTCTCAGTGCTTTGAGCCTCTGCAAGGAGGAACCATCCGTCCTCTTAGGCTACAAGCTGGTATCTAAAGGAAATCGCTGCTACTGTAGATTTAAGGAGTTGATAGGAGGCAGCTGTCTTTTGCAGGAAGCCCTCCAGATGGCCCCAGGCACATCCCTCTCTCCCTTCTTTCTTCCTTCACAGGACTCTACACACTCGGGCTCTGGTTGTCCCACATGGGGAGGCTTCTCTCCTGACTCTCCCGTCCAGTCTGTGGTGTGGAAAGCTGTGATATTTTGCATATTATCTCAGCCGTTACTCCCCAGGATAAGAGGCTAAGACCCAATGGCAAGGGCCAGGGCTCATAACTTGTGCCTTCTGGACTGGCCATTGCCACAAAACCTGCGTTTGGTGCATTGGTTGGGTTTCTTTGCCCAAACTTTCCCCCTCCCTTTTTTTTTTCAAATGGAAGTAGATTTCTGGTTATAAAAATACTCCATGTGCTGAAAAAGTAAAAAAGCACCTGTAATCCCAGCACTTGGGGGTAACCGTTGAAGCACATCTTGCCTGATTTAGTTCTGTGTAAGCTCATCCACATTTGGCATACAATAAAGAAATTATACTGTGTTTGGTTTTTCTTTTTCTTTTTTTTTTGCAACCTACATTTCTTTTAACCCAACAGATCCTGTAGATATCTCCCCAGTAAACACAGGCCTACCTCACCTGCGTGGAGGGCTCCATACGTGTCCTATTTTATGTTTGAGCCACAACTAATCCCCTATTGATGGATTTGGAGTTTTTCCCCCACCTCTTCCCCATTGTACATGGTACTGCAATAATAAATACCTTCCCGGATAAATATTTGTGAACATCTTTTTTTTTTTTTCTTAGAATAAAACAAGGAATAGAATTGGAAAGCCAGAGGACAGGCATACTAAGATTTTGTAAGCGAAATGCCAGTTCACCCTCTCCCCAGTGATACCAGAAAGTGGTGGGCGCCTAACTGGCGCTGCTGGTTGACTTGCTGGCATATCTGAGTGGACTGATGTCTGGGAAGTGGCTCGGCCTGTGAATTCGGTGTCCCAGCCGGCTGCCCACTGTCCGGGGCCCCAAGGGGGAAGCAGCCTGGGGTGGGCGGAGGGTGGAGGCCTGCTCCTGGACTCCCGTCCAAAGGTGGGTGACATTGGAGTCCACCTCGGAGCCTGCCCGGGCATTTCGAGGGGGCCTGGGGAGTGGTGGCTTGTGTGGCTGGGGACGGAGAGGACAGGAGCGAGCCTGGGTCATGCCCTCCATCTCTGTGCCTACAGGAGGCCTCAGCGGGGCAACTATCATCGACTCCCTCGACACCCTCTACCTCATGGAGCTGCAGGAGGAGTTCCAGGAGGCCAAGGCTTGGGTTGAAGAGAACTTCCACCTGA
The DNA here is from genome assembly GCF_003009895.1 of Hyaena hyaena. NCBI lineage: Eukaryota > Metazoa > Chordata > Mammalia > Carnivora > Hyaenidae > Hyaena > Hyaena hyaena. The sequence continues at coordinate 7,181,649 of NW_024080635.1, read as the reverse complement.
ACGTGGTGAGTCAGGCACCTTTGGGGCATTAGGGCCGAAAGGGGTCCGGAAGGTCCACCGTGTCACTTCTGAGATGCTGGGGCTCTGCGCCCTCTCTGTCGAGTCCCCTCTCCTCAGACCAGCCTCAAGGTGGGCTTGAGCCCTGGCCGGCCCATGAGTATTTACCAGCCTGTTCTCCCCTGGGAGGGAAGACAGCCAGCGACCCTTCCTTCCCCTCCCCGGGGTGGCAGGCACCCAGGAAGTCCCTTCTGGGGTTGAATCTGTCACACAGAAGGGCAGCAACAGGCCGGGAGCAGTGGTGTATCTGCTCTGAGCTGCTCTAACCTGGAGCCCCCGCCCCGCCCCATGCTGCCCTCTAGAGATGAGCGACAGGCCGAGGAGCCGTCGGGATGACGGTAACAATGGCAATGCCTAGTTCACCAGCATTAGAACACTGTCAAGTCTGAAACGGATGTAGGCGTAGGGGGTGTCCTCCTCCTCCTCCTCCTCATTACGGCTATTTTGAGGCGTGTTATGCCTTCTGGTGGTCTGTGTGAGGTTAGAATCCTCCCATTTCCTACTGTATTGAACGGGAGAAAGGCCGAAGTGGGAGAAGGAAGGGGTATCATCCAAGGCCCACCTTGTCCCTGTGCAGATAGTGGATAGAGAGTGGGCCTCAGGCAGCTGCCTACGGTGCCAAGTACCGGCAATCCGGGGAGCCTGGGGGATATTCACATAGGCTGGTGCAGGTTAGGGAGGGTCCTTGGAAGAGAGCAAGATGGGGGTCATATCCCCTCTCTGAGCCTTGGCTTCCTCGTCTGGAAAATGGGAATGAAGACCTCGCCACGCCCTGTAAGGCTAAAAGAGAGAATGACTTCGCAAGTGCTCTGTCAGTGGAAAAGCTCCCAGATAAAGGGATGCTCATCGTCATTGTCAGCAGGAAAGGACAGTGATATGAGGAGTGCTGGGGTGCAGGGAGGGTGATAGCAGACCCCTTTAGGGAGCCACACCGGGCACTGGGCATGTGCCGGGCGGGCATCTCACCTGTGCCACACAGCACCGCATTGCCGCCCCGCTCAGGGTGAAGAACCTTGGCCAGAGAAAAGCTAAATACCTTGCCCAAAGTCCCAAAGCCAAGTAAGGAGCTGAGGTGGGATTTTAACTGAGATCTGGTCCTTGGCATGGTGCCCCGACACCAGTCCAGACCTCAGAAAGAAGATCATTGAAGCAAGTGTGGACATGCTCTGAGGGCCAAAGAGCTAAGGCTGAGAATTGTCAATCACCTACAAGAACCTTCCTGGCACCCCCTCCTCTCAGCCCTGGCTTTGTCCTGTTTGCCCCAAAACCTCTTTGGAAACCCCTCCCAACCCTGCCCCGCCCCACCCTGCCACCCCAAGGAGCCGCTGCTGCCCTTCCCTCCTGCTAAACTGGGGAGCTCCCTCAGGAAGGGGAGGTGGCTGGATTAGAGAATCTGCCTCCCCTCGGGCTAGTCTTCAGACAGCAGCTCCCTACCAAGTTCTCCGGCTCCTTGGAGAGCAGCCAGGCATAACTTTGCTCCGACAGCCTCGGGCAAGGGCTGGGGAAGGAAGCCAAACCTGGTGTTTATTTGTAATGCTGTTAACGTGCTCTGTGGCCTGCCAAGCAGGTGTTGATCCCTCTCAACTTCTGCTCCGGAAACCACCACCCAGCGTAGCCTGGCCTGCTGGGCGAGGAGGCCCCGGAGCCCAGCACAAGTATGGCCAGATCATCAGGGTGGGGGGTTGGGGAGGCTGTGGCCAGAGTGACCTGGCTGTCCCTGGGAGCCCTCCAGGCATCTCACAAGTGTCCCCCACCCCACCCCCTGCCCACCCCTTTCTCTGCTGCCCTGCAGAGTGGAGAAGCATCCTTGTTTGAGGTGAACATCCGGTACATCGGGGGACTCCTCTCAGCCTTCTACCTGACGGGAGAAGAGGTGAGTTGGGCCTTCAAGGACCCTGGATCCTTCAGGTGGGAAAAGGCTTGAGAGAACATCCAATCCCGCTCCCTCATTTCACCAGTGAGGAAACAGGGATTCGGGGGGACTTGCCTGGGGCTGTCCCTGTCCGCCCAGCCTCCACGGTGCCACCTGCAGGCCTTCTGTCCAATGCTTCCATTCCCTTGCCCGAGGGTGCCCCGCTGGCTCCCAGGGTTGCTAGTAAATTCTCCAAGGGCAGAGACTAGTCTACTCACACTGTCCCTGCAGCTCCTAGCACAGCATCCGCCGTCTGGACTCAGCACGGGCTTGTGCTGCTGGACTGGCTTGTGCAGGGCTGATTTTCGGCACTGATAAAGCCAAGGCCATTGTTTCAGCACTTCCACCCCTGGGACCCCTCAGCCTTATCCTGCTCCACAGCCACCCCTCGGCTCCCCTCCTGGGTGCCAGCCACCGGCCAGAGGCCAGCACCAGGTCTCAAGGGGCAACAGGGACATGGGGCAGCCACTGGGGCTGGTCACATGTCCCAAGTGCAAGGCCTTGGCCCCAGGCAAGCTGTGTTGGCTTCCAGAGGGAGGGCTGTGCAGTGTGGGGAGAAGACAGAGCCCTGGGCATGCAGGGAGTCAGAAAACCTGGGACTCGTCCCCACACACCTGCCTGTGATCTTGAGCAATTCCTCCCCCACCCCTGAACCTCGCTTCCTTCCCCACCATGGGAATGGGCTCACAGAGCTCTTGTGAGATGGGTCAGGAGGGATAGGGGTTGACCCCGAGCTGACCGGCTCCAAAGCCCATATTCTCCATGCTGCAAGAGAATCTTGAAAACCACAGAGCTCTGTAGAAATAGGAGACTCCTCCCCCCCTCAAGAAGTCCCATGAAAGTGCAGCCCGAGTATCTGGGGGTGAGGTTGGCCAAGTCCCCAGCCGTGGGTCATCGGTCAGTTGTGTTCCTCATTACCCAGAGGGGTCATGCTGCTCAGCACAGCCGCTGCTCTGGAGTCGGATGCTTTGGCTTTGGCCCTTTCCCTTCCCTACACTTCTCCCTGTCCCAGTTCTGTCCATCCTGGGATAGCATCATCCCTGCCCCCGCCACAGCGAGGGGTGGGGGGGGCCACAGAAAATCCATGCTAACCTCAGTGGGGTTGTCTAAGGAAGTCCTTTCCGCTTCGCTCCCATTTAAGGCAGTAGCTACAGTCAAGAGTTTGGAGATAACAGGTGCACACTACCTCCCGTCACTTCAGGCCTCTCCGTCAAGCCTGATCTCCTCAGCAGAGATTACCACTTGCACCAATTTGTTTCCAAATCAGTGTAGGTGGGATCCCTTGGCTTTGAGCCACATGAAACGTGAATGTCATTTGAAAACCCTAGGACCGGAAAATGACATGGAACAGAAAAAGCACCATGTTCTTCCAGGCACTTGCCCAGCCTCCCAGCCACTCATGGCTGTGGAAGGTGCCATTGCATATGGGGACAGGGGAGGGAGCCATGTGGCTCAGGGCTCAGAGGGGTCAGCGATTGAGGGAGGTGCTGGTGCCCCTCAGTCCTGATGCTTGACTCACTGTCTTGCCCTCCTCATAGGATATCTTGACTCTGAGAACCTCTCTGAGGCCTTGGCTCCTTAGTGATGTAGGCTGGCTGGGTCTGAGGACCCAGAGGAGGGGAGGTCACCCAGGACCAGCCAAGAGGGCCCTTGGCTTCATGCAGGATAGAAATCAAACACAAGCCAAGAGGAAGTGAGAGCAGTTTATTGAGACCTAGGGTGAGTACAGGTACAGACAGAGCATCTGGGAGACTTGGGAAGGAAAAGGAGTCTTGTCTTTGCTTGGGGCCTGGGGTTTTTACCGAGGATTGGGGTCTGATGTACATGCCCCCTCAGGCATCCGGGGACTGGTCAGAACAAGGACAAGGTGTCCTCCATAAGTCACTTATTCCTTGGGGTCAGGGGGTCTTGGCATCGAGATGTCTAGAGTCAGTGTCTGGAATATGCACAGGACAGCGTCACCCGGTCATTCTTGCCTGGTCGTTCCTTTGATGCTATCTATTGTGCTGGAAGACTTCAAAGAAATCGTTAACTCCCTGATCCTTACAAGGAGGGGCTACATTATTTGTACTATGAGGCATGTGTAAGGCAGGGATGCAGGTCTGAGCAAAAAGAGAGGCAGGAAAAGGACCATAAAAAGCAGTCCTTCATGGCGTTGCCTCAGTTTCCCCATCTCACTGTAAGGATCATCAGTCTGACTCCCCGGGATGCAGACACTGGGGTGTGGACAGGAGTGCCTGTGACTTAGAAACAGTTCACAAAGCCCAGGGAGCCCCGTGTGGCTCAGAATCCCTGAGCAGACAGACTCCTGAGGTTATGGGCACCGCCCCTGTCCTCCAGCCGTGCCCTGCTGATCCCTCTCTGTCCCCAGAGACTGTGCCACAGGAGCCCGGTCTCACTGGTCCCCAAACACCCCATGAGGTGTGGGTCTTCGCCTATTTGCAGACATGGGAACTAAGACTTAAAAGGAGCTTGCTCAGGTCGCCATCCCCGAGGGCTGTGCTGGGTCAGCTCATGACCCCATGGCCTTTCGGCCATAGGCCTGAGTGGTAGCCCCCATGGAGCCTGGCCCAGTGTCACTGCTTGTCACCAGGGCTCAGACACACTGGACTGAGGCCTCCCTCCTCTCTGTCCTCAGTCTCGCACACAGGGTTCCTGTGAAGTGGGTCTTTCCAGCCTTCATATTTCCCAGGAGTACTTGTGGAAGGGGGCCAGAAACCCCAGCCCCATCCTGGGCTGAGGCCTTCCTTTGCTGCCGAGGAGACCTAGGAGAGGAGAGTCCCCTGGTGGGGGGACTACAAGACCCCCAGGAGAATAGCCAGCGTGCGGACAACCACTCCGGGGGATGTGTGCACGGCTCTTTAAGTTCACAGGCACATTCACTTACATACATCCTCGCGTTTGAGTTCTGGACGAGCCCTGTGACAGCCAGGGCACACGTACAGTTAGTTCCATTGCACAACGAGGCTCAGAGATGGTACATGGCTCACCTAAGGTCACACAGCTGCTAATGGGAAGATCAGAACCCGGGCTCTCACTCCCAGCCCAGAGGCCTTTCCCTCTACAGAATGTAATTCTTGCTGGCTTCTCCCCGCTCTGTTCTAGAACCTCTGGCCCCCTGCCTGTCGCTTACCTTGGCTGTCTGCAGCCATACAGGTCTGTGTTCTCTCTCTGTGTTGAAGAGGCAGTTTGGTATCACTTAGTAGCTCCACAACCTTGGGCAAATTGCTTCTCTGAGACTCAGTTTTGTCATCCTCCAAGAGGTCGACTTCTTCCCCACAAGGCTGTTGCAAGGGTTGAAGGTCAAGGAGAGGAGACACCTAGCACAGTAATGTGCTGTGATTTATAATAAGTAATATATGTATCTGGTCTGCATCCCGTTGCTGGCGGAGCTCCTAAAAGTGTTGGACTTTCCTAAGGGATGAGAGCAATAAATGTGTCTTTTGTTATGTTAATTGGGTGACTTTTGGTCCCCACCTAAGGATAGAGGCTGGTTCCCAGGAAAACCCTGTACTTAGAGGGTAGTTATTTTCAGTCCCACTGTCCTGACTCCCAGGGATGGGAGAGGCGCTGGGTGCCAAATTGATAGGCGGTTAGCAGTGGTTTAATGGGTCCTGCCCACGTGATGGAGCCTCCATAAAACCCCAAAAGGATTGGATCACAGAGCTTCGGGTTGGCTGAGCACCAGGAGATCTGGGGAGAGCACCTCAGCTGGAGAAAGCATGAAAGCTCCACCCCTTAACTCCATGCGTTTCTTCCATCTGACTCTTCCTGACTTTCTAGTCTTTTCTCATAAACCCATAATCCAGTAAGTACAATGTTTCCTGAGCTCTGTGAACTACTCTAGCAAATTGCTCAAGCCCACAGAGGGGTTTGTGAGAACGTCCGACTTAACAGCCCGTTGGTGAGAAGCACAGGTAAGATCTACACAGGCGACAGTGTCTGAAGTGGGGGTGGGGCAGTCTCGTAGGACCGAATCCTCAGACTGTGGAATCTGGTGCGAAATCCAGGAAGGGAGTATCAGAACGGAGTTGAATTCTAGGGCACCCAGCTGGTGTCTGCGAATTGCTTGGTGGTGTCAAGAGACTAACACACACACACACACACACACACACACACACACACACGGTGGAATTGGGTTCAGAATCTGTTACACACCTGCTCACTTCCCACAGAATAAGTACGACTAGTATCCTTCTGTTCCCAGTAGTGCCATTCTGGTCCACACACGCTCACCCCGCATCCTCCCTGCTGTGGCTGAGACCCTGCAGCGCCCACCAGCAGTAGATCCTTCCCGAGGTGGAGACATGGAGATTCCTAAGAGCATTTGAGAAGATATAGCTTAGGAGCCCTCAGGGCAGAGGACAGCCAGTCAGCTGCCTGGAGCCTCGGCCTGGGGTTCAGGTTCCACAGGGTTCCTCTGCGCCTCAGTGCACAGTCTCCCGGGGGTCAGGTGATGACGTCAGGGGCCTCAGATGAGAGCCCTTTGTTGTTGCTGTGGTGTGGCTGGCCCCTGTGCCCACTTCTGGGACCCACCGTCTGGCACTAGACACTATCCCCTTCCGTCCCCGTCACTGCCAGGCCCCAGGTGCAGCTCTTTCCTTCCAGCAACAACCACACCAGCCCCCGGAGGCCTCTCTGCCCCATCCTAGCCGGCTCCCGGGCCCGCAAACCCTGCCACGGCCATCCCATGGCTGCCTCAGCCCCCACGTCGTGCGTATGGGGGTCGGGAACTCAGGACGACTTTGTTTTGCAGCCCTCAGGAGGTCAGCAGACTGGGTCACCCGCCAGCTCCGGAAACGAAAGGAAACATGTGTTATATCACCCGGAACCGTCACATTTAAAAAAATAAATACTATTTACTGTGGACTTATTTTTGTTATGAAAAAAAAGCCCAGAAATAGAAGCCAAATGAAGAAAGCAAAAGTCCTCCACGAGCCTGCCCCTGACTCCTAGGAGACATTGTTAATATTTTGGTGTATTTCCTTCCCAACCTTTCCTCACACGTCTGTGTGCGTGTGATTTTTACTAAAACGTGAATTACGCGGTTTCAAAGTATATTTTTCTTTTAACAAACTAGAAGCCCTTTTTTTTGCCATTAATTAATCTCGTACCTCATGCCAGTGGCTGCATGGTGTTCTAGTGCATGAAGAAGTCATAATTTAACCACTTCCCTACTGTTTGATAGAATATTTTCATGTTTCCCACTACTATAAATACCAGAATAAATAGGCATAAAGTTACATCTTTACAACATCCTTGATTACGTATTTACTTAGAATAAATTCCTAAGAGGGAAACTGGTGTCAGAAAGTCACAGATGCTTTTGAATTAGTCAGAAGAACAGTCAGAAGGGGTCAGAGCCTCCAGCAGGGGCCCTGAGGCCTGGGACCCCCTTTATGGCTCCTTTGCCATCATATCAGTAGTTTAGCCATTCACCTTCTCCATTCATTCCCATCTGTAAAATGGGAACAGTGGACAGATTCAGAATGTCAAGGAGGAAAGGGTCCACCCCTGGGGGACGGCCGTGCTTTGCTGGGAAGTACACAGCAGCCAAACTGTGAGGCAAGGATTGAACCCAGGGTGGGGCAGGACTCCTAGTCAAGTGCTCCTCACACCCTGCCCAAATATACTTCCCCCGCGCCCAGCCTGTGGCATACCTGGTGACCTGGTGACGGCGGCCCTGGCTACTTCACCCTCCCAGTGGCCGCCCCGAGCACAGCTAGAATCACTGAGCCTTCATCAGAGTCCCGACACTGCCTCGAGGGCTTTACAGCTATTACCTAATTTTCATTCTTCCCAGCAGCCTCTGAGGAAGGCAGTATGGCCTTGTTTTATGAGTGAGGAAGGAAATTGAGGCTCAGAGAGAGAGGTGCCTCAACTAAGGCCACGTCACCAGGAACTCGAGGAGCTGGGTTCACATCCAAGCCTGCCTGACTCCAGAGCCCGACGCAGCACCGCCTCCCACTCGGGGCCAGCAGCTCCTGGGTTCATCCACGGGGGAGGGTGGGGGAGCTTCCCGAATTGATGGCGCCCACACGGCCCCATTCACGAAGCCCCATGCCTCTCCCTTTATAGGTGTTCCGGATCAAGGCCATCAAGCTGGGAGAGAAACTGCTGCCCGCCTTCAACACCCCCACGGGGATCCCCAAAGGTGTTGTGAACTTCAAAAGGTAGGTCACCTTCTGGTTTCCTTCTTGTGGCTTTGGCTGCTTCTGTGTGGAAACTGAGGCACAGGGAGAGAACAGCACCCGCCGTGGGAATGACCGTGAGCCAGTGGCTCTCCAGGGCCAATGTTTGTCACCAAACCTGGGTCTTAGGATTCATAAGGCCTGATCTTCCCAAGGTGGGGAGGGGACAGCTGTTCTGTGATCGTCCCCCAACACTGCCTTGACTCACAGCTCTACAGGTGTATCCCATTCACCTCCCTCCCCAGCGAGGGCCAGGGGCCAGTAGGCACATCACATCCTCCTGCCATGAGGAGGCACCGCAAAGTGCTAGAGGGCTTGAGACTCTAAGAAGAGGGACCCCTGTGGTCTGCCAACCCCCACCCTTGGCCCCCAGCAGGGCTGGGTCTCAGGAACCTAGTGTCAGAACCCAGAAAGGCTCCTGGGGGGATGTCAAGGTCATGGAAGCTCAGACTCCAGGGATTAAAGGCCATGGCCAAGGTCACATAAGCCAGTAACTGACCATTCCAGGACTTCCAACTCCATTTTTAATCATTCTTATCAAAATGGAATTTCCCTCTCTTTAAAAATGATAAGTGCTCGTTGCAGAAAATGTGGATTACACCAATAGTGTTCGATAAGACCAGAAAACTCCCGTGTGGTTCCGCTAATCAAAGAAACCACTGGGAATACTTCGTTCTACTGGCTCCGTAATTAAAATGTTGATTCTTACTGGCTCCTTCCGTGATTTTCCTTCCTGATATGTTGCTTAGTTCAGTGTGTGAACTAGACTTTCTGGGTAGTCACTAAGTCACAGGATGCCAGAGCGAAGGGGACCTTGGGTGATATACTTAGAAAGAGTAGAGCAGGGGTCTGCAGTTGGGTCCAGCTCCACAGCCTGTGGCTACCTGTCCCCACCTCCGCCTGCGCTGCTACCCTTCCCTCTCATGGGGACGGGAGTGTGTTTATATCCACTCACTTCCCAGGTGTGGCAGCTGAGACCCAGAGAGGGGAAAGGACGGGGTCAGAGTCAGGAGAACCAGTGGCCAGCCAGCTTCATGATCTGTGAATCATTACAAGCATGAGTCTAGCTCCTGGGGACCCCCAGTGTGCCCCATTGTCCTGCCTTCGCTCACTCTGTCCCTCTACCAGTTGCCCTCCTTTCCCAGCTCCCCTGCCCAGCAGAGCCTGGCTGATATGCCACCTTTGCCACTAAGGCAGAAGCGTCCCAGCCTCTCCTGGCCTCCGGGCACTCCGTCTGCTTCCTTACGGCCTCGTTCAGGTGCCTCTTCCTGTTCCCTGCTGGCCTGGGGACTTCTCGAAGGCAGGGACATGCCCAACTCTTAGCCCATTCCTTCAGCAAATATCTGTGCGAGGTACTATGTGCAGGATAAAAGGTCAATGGCACAGCTCCTACCACTTATTGGGCAATTCTGTGTACCTGGCCTTGTGCTCAGGGTCTCCGTACATCGCCTCACCAAAGTACCCCTCACAGCACCCCTCTGAGGGCAGATATTTATATTATCCCCATTATTCACACAGTCTCAGAAGAGAAAATAACTCACCCAAAGTCTTACAGCTAATAGGTAATTGGGGCTAAGATTTAAACCCATTTTGTTACAGATTGAAAACTCTGTTCTGTACACCTGCCTGACCCTCCCACAGACTGGACCCTGCTTCCCCCCCCCTCCCTCCCCCGTGCAGACCCCTGGGAGACGTAGTAGGAGGCACCCGGGAGCTCCCTGGGCCATTCGCAAGGTTCTCCAAGAACCCTGAGTCCACCTCACCAGACTTCCCTGAAGTGAGGTCTTTTTTGTTTTAACTCAAAGATTTTTTTTTAAGCTTATTTATTTATTTTGAGAGAGAGTATGAGAGAGAGAGCAGGGGAGGGGCAGAGAGAGAGAGAGAGAGAAAGAGAGAGAATCCCAAGCAGGCTCTATGCCATCAGCATGGAGCCCGATGTGGGGCTCCAACTCATGAACCCTGAGATCACAACCTGAGCTGAAAACAAGAGTCAGGCAGTTAACCAACTGAGCCTCAGGGGCCCTGAAGTGATGTCTTACCTCAGGACTGTCAGTCCAGCAGTGGCCCCAGCCAGCTGCCTGGGGGGGAAGGACAGTGCCCCCCAGGAGGCCGGGGCACAGGGCTCTGGTCGAATGTGGGCTTCCTCTCTGTCCTGGGGAGGTCCCGCTCTTCTGGTCGCCCTGCCTTGGGCCTCGCAGAAGAGAGGGGACTTGCCTCCTCCATCTCTTTGCTTACTGCCTGATCGGAAAGCATTCCTGGGCTGTGACATCACATAAATCTCACCAGAGGCCACAGAGGGGCCATCAGCGCCAGTCGAATCCTGTCCTCAGTGCCGGGGTTGATGTCTCAGAGTCGGACACTTGGAGTTTTGCTCGGATTCCTTTCCCACAAACACTGATCCTGGAGAAACACAGCCAGCTGTCACGGAGAAGACACCAACATGGCATCTTTGCGGCTCTCTCTCCCAGGGCTAGCGCCTGGGCCTCGCTGCCGGGGTCTGGGATCTGACCTCAGCTCAGCCGTCCTTCCCTCCTCTGCGCCTGGTGCTGCCCGCCGCCCCCCAGCCCTGCAGCCACAGCCCTGCAGGCCTCACCCCTGTCCTTCAGAGCTGGGACCGGATGCAACACAGATCCTAACAGTTCTGATTAAGAAAATGCATTTATTTTTAGGCTATTATTTGCATGCTGCCAGTGCCATATACATATGTATGTATATGCATATTTCCTGGCAACACCTCCCTTTCATTTTCTGGGTAAAAGAGTCTGTTGCTAAAACTGCATCCCCGTTCCATCCCGGGGGAACGTCAGGGATGAGTATGGCCGGACCCGCGTGGCGCTGAGTTTGCTCTTTGGAGAGGGCCGGCTGGTGGGAGCTGGGGCACACGCTGCTGTCCCTGCCCCGGGCAGGGCTCACTGTGGACAGCTCCGAGAGAAAGAGCCAGACGGGGCCCCAGCAGGAGGGGTACATAATGAGGCCCTGCTGCCAGGTGAGCGTGACTGCTCTTCCTGCTTGGGAGGCAGAGGCAGGGACAGCTGTGACCTGTGACCCTCGGGCACCACTGAACTATCTGAGTGGCACTGGCCAGTGCAGGGACTAATCTCTCTGACACACTCGACTGCTGCCCACCCAAGTCACACAGGCAGAGATACACGGGCCCGGCTGTGTCACAGTCTCTTGCATCCGTACCCTCACTCGCAAATACGCACTTGTATATGCACGCTCCTGCCACACACATACATACACACCTTAATAGGTGCTGATGTTTAGCGAGCATTCACTGTGTGCCACACGGGATGTGAACACATATGATTCTCTCTTTTCAATGGGCCCCGTTTCACCAGTGACGAAACTGAGGCTGAGAGAGGTGAGGTAACGTACCCAAGGTCACACAGCAATAGAGGTAAGTTAGAATCCACGTCTGCCTGGCTCCAAGTTAACAACTATATCAGACACATGAGCGCACACATACATACACTGGAGCTTCTGCCATGCTGGGGAGGGGCAGCCCCTTCCACCAGCAGAGAAACCACAGGCTGCAGGCACACTTGCAGGCTTCAGAGGTCGGGAGGAGGGCAGAGGGCAGAGCTCCCATTAGCCCATTGCCTCACGGGGCTGAGCAAAACACCTCCTGGCCTCTGGATGCTGCCCCTGAGCACAGGCATTTGGGGCACACAGTAACTAAGATTCGGATTCACCTCCACCAATTCTGTCACTTACTCTGACCTTGGAGAAGTGTCTCCCCCTCTCTGAGTCTGAAATAAGAATCGTGGGATCTACCTCTGAAGTTGGCTGTAAGGATAAAACAAGATGCTACCGCTGCCTGGCACCCATCAGGAACTCAGGAACTCAAACGAGCAATAATTTTAATAAACTATAAACACATAATTTATATGTGCATAATTACATAATGTTAAAAATGATAGTAATTACCTGCCTGATTTGTAACTCACAATAACTCTATGAGGTGTGGGTACTGTCATTTAACAGATGAGGAAACAGGTTAGAGAGATCAACTGACCTGCCCGGAGTCCCGGGGCAGTGGGAGCCAGTGTGGAAGGCAGGCAGGGGAGAGGGGAGGCAGACGCCCACTGCCCCCCTCTGACCAGAGCCAGTGTGCCTGTCTGCCAAGCTGGTTCCGCTGCAGGAAGCCCACTTGGGAGGGTAATTGTTGGGAGGGAGGGGAAAGGAAGGAGAGGCTCATGTGCAGGAAAATGAGAACAAAAGGCAGCTGGGTGACTGGTGGCTTTTTTGACCTTGAATTTCTCTGCCAGGGCAGGAAGCATCCATTATTCAAGAAACCCTCTGTGGGTACCCACGGCTCCCACTGAGAAAGCCAGAAGGAGAGGTCTCACTTGGCCTGGAGGGAAGAGGGACAGAGAGGGGACACTTTCCCCTTCCCTCCGGGTCGATGTGGGGCCATCTGGGTGGGAGACTGTTAGGCGATGTGCAGAGCCCAGTCTGAATCCGGCCTCCACCACCTACCAGCTCCAACCTTCCAGTAACTTCTTCCCTCTCCGAGCCTCAGTTTCCTCTTTGCATATTGGGATTAATGTTACTTTACCTTGTGGGCTTTAAATGAAGTCAAGATGCAAACAGCTTGACCCAGTGCCTGGTATCTTTAGTGGCTCAATAAACAGAAGCTGTTTTATTTATCATGTGGGAGCCAAGTCTCCCATCTCCATGCAACCGGTCTCTCTCTACCTGCCCCCTGCCCCCAAGTCAGGGAAGTACCAAGGAGAGGGAGACAGGAAAAAGGGGCCAGTGGTCGTCTCTGTTTATTGAGGCCACCTGCTCCATAAGATCCTAAAACTGGAGTCCTCCATCTGTTTCTGGAAGTTGAGCTTGACTTCAGAAACTATCCAGGCCCGATAATGGAGCTTAGAGAGGAGAGGGGCCGCCTCAGAAGAGCCCCAGCCCACCCCAGGAAAAGGAATGCCCCTCAGATGGCAAACCGTGACCTCCTAAACCCCTCCTCCCATGCCTGCCTTCCTAGGTCCTGTCCTGGGGAGACAGACAGACAGAGGCCAGTTCCGCAGGGAGGTAGAGCCATCCCAGCTAGGAAGCAGAGGGGCTTCCTAGAGGCCAGGGCAGAGCCAGCCCCCTCAGCCTGCACCTTGGAGGCCCTACAAAGTGAGTGGGGCACTCACTCCACCCTGCTCTGTCCCACAGGAAAGATCATCATGATACATATGAGGAAACTGAGGCACAGGGAGAAGCAGCAGCTTGCCCAAGACCACCCCTGTCTGCACTTTTCTCCTCCCTCTTCATCCCACAAAAGACCTAGGAATAGAGACCAGGACCAAATACTCTTGCTCAGTTTGATGGTGCAAGAACTAAGGTGTATAAGGCGGGGATGGTTTGCCCATCGCCTCTCAGCTACAGGTACCAGGGAGATTTACGTGAAGGCACCTTTCCAGGCAGCATATAATTAAAAGAGAGGCAGCCCACATGATGGTTAGAACGAGCGCTGTCTTCAGGCCAGCCTTGGGTCCCAGGCGCTCCACCCAACTGTGATCGAGAGTGAGCGACATCACCATCCCAGACCTTGTTGTCCTCATCTGGGAAAGGGGCAGATGGGAGTAAGGTTACCGGAGACTCTGCACCATTCCTCCTTAGAAGCACCCAGTACCTGCAAGTGGTTAGTTGCCGGCCTTCTCCAGCGAGGCCACGGGGCCACTCTAGGATCTAAGGTGTCCCTGAGACACGCATGACCGACTTTGCTCCGAGGGCCCCTGTTTCTTTCATTCCTACCCTCGGGCCTTCTCAGGGTCCAGTAGCTCCAGGCGTGTGGGCACTCCGGGGACACCGGCCTGTCGGTATGGGTTCCACAAGATTCCAGGCAAGAGCCGTTGTGTGCCCTTGGGCAGCACTGACAGTGTGTGGGGAGAGAAGGGGCCGCGAGGGGTCCAATCCCAGCCATGGCAGTTTACCCTCCACGGCCACCACCACCGACTGTGAAGCGGCTGGCTTGCCTTCAGCCAGGGGACAGAAAGTGTTCTGTGTGGTCTCTGTGGTCGATCTCACCTGTAAACTTAGCGTGGCTTGGGGGCCAGGCCTTGGCCATCGAGGCAGCCCTGCTGCCGTCCTTGGGCCTACAGGCCTCACAGGGGCTGCTTGACAACAGAAACAAAGAGGCGTGCATACAGACAGGCCCGGCCTCAACTCACCTGCAGCAAGTCAGTTCACTGACCTCAGTATCCACATCCACAAAATGGGGCTATTGACAATACTCACCCCTGGGGAGGAGCACCCGAGATCAGATGGCCTGGCACCAGCGGGCCATCCCCCCGCAAGCAGTCCCTGTCACTCTCAGCAGGGGAGCCAGCCCACAGACAGGGGCCTGACCGGCGCTTCTGTGTTTTCACAGCAGCTCCATCAGGAGCTGGGGCTGGGCCATGGCAGGCAGCAGCAGCGTCCTGGCGGAGTTCGGGTCCCTGCACTTGGAGTTCCTGCACCTCACCGAGCTCTCTGGCAACCAGGTGTTCGCAGAAAAGGCAAGTCTTCTCCCAGCTCCTCCCTGTGCTCCACACCGGGAGCACCCCAGGAAAGTGGGTCCACCTTGACCAGGGTGGCCAGTGGGGACCTGGAAGGCCTTCCACCACCGCTAAGACAGCCCACGGCTGCTCGTGGAAGCCACGAGTGTGCCCGAAGCCAGGTGACACGGAAGGCGGGCTCAGGGGAGGAATCAGGGCCCTGCTGGGGCAGGGAGGAGGTGAGGCTGCCGGCAAGGTTTTCACTGGTGCCGTCAGATCCAGAGAGAGTGCGGCAATGGGAATCCAGGCACCAGCTCGCCTGGGCAGGAGTCGGCCACCGGGTGCAAAAGTCCCCTTTCCAAAGACAGTTAACTTCCTCCTGTGAGATCTGCCTGCCTCTTCCTTGCAGATGCCCGCCTGGCCCGTGTTGTCAGCAGGCTGGCAGTGCTGCTGCCTGGGCAGCAGGGGCACACGTCTGTCCTCTCTCACTGTTGCCCGGCTGGCTGAGGCCACAGCAGGTGCTGAGAGCTGGCACCCAGGCTGTCATCCAGCCTGGCAGCTGTCACTCCTGCCCCTCTGTGAAGCCCTCGGGAAGAAGCGGGTCCTTCGCCTTACAGCCCTTGGCAGTCCCACCGCCTGCGAGTGTCTCTGCGGGTGTAACCCCAAACCCGAGGAGGGGAGGTGTACACATGCCCCCCTCAGATGGCACCCAGGCTCCATCGGGAGATGTCCCTTTCTGAGTCCTGCCCTGAGAATGAGGTCCCGCCTCCAAGGAGAACCCTGTGGGCCCCCCTCACCCCCGCTCCCAAAGCCTTCCCTGCTCTGAATGTTGGCCTCTTGGAGTTCCAGGAGTGCAGGGAGAGCACAGACTCCCGCCCCCACCTGCTGGCTCCCAGTGTCGGGTCTGCCACCCGGCCTCAGAGCATCACCCTGCGCTCCCATGAGGAAACACAGGATTCCGCCAGGCCCGGGAATCTGCGTTTTAATAAGCACCCGTGTGCTTCTTGATGCCAGGGTTAGGGGAACTGCTTATTCAGTGTGGGAACCCCTCTGAGCATTCCTGGGAAGCACAAGAATCCCTTGATCACTTCCTGTGTTGGGGCTCACTACCCCGTCCCCCTCAAATGGCCTGTCATGTCAGTCCTGCACTTCAGAAGCTTTCCCTTGAACTGGGAGGTCTCTGCCTCAGAAGTTTTCCCTTGTATTGGGAGGACTCTGCCACCCCGGGACACCCCACCTTGAAAGTTCATGGACCCTAATGGGTTTTATTTTCTGATCCTTTTTTCCTACCTCCAAGCCCTCCCTCCCCTACCCTCCATGTATCTTTTGCTATTGACCCAAACTCCCCCGGGGAAGGTTGTGACTGGCTCACGATGGAAAGGGACAGGGGGCTCACTCTACCCTGGCTAGTCTGGACACACTAGCTACCACTGCCTGAGCACCTACTATGTGTTGGGTACCTTATATCTCTAATCGCCCCTCCAAACCCTGAGGTGGGTCCTCTTGCTGTCCCCATTTTATAGAGGAAGAAACTGAGACTCCGGGGTTAAGTCACTTATCCTGGGCCATCCAGCCGGTAAGTGATAAAGCCAGGATTCAAGCTCAGGACTTCCTGGTTCTGAAGCCCACGTTCTTTCAAGACCAGATTAGTATAGCTTCAGGCTTTCCCCCTCGAGTCCATCTGCCTGTCTCTCAGTCTCTCTCTACATTTACATTCACTGGCTATTTTCATCCCCCAATCATGCCTCCCACAGAGGCAATTATTGGCAGTCAACAAATTGGCCCAAATTCTAGAAGCACCCGCGCCCTCCAGGGGAGCCAATTTAGCCTGCTTCACTGCTCACCACCAGGACAGGCGAGAATAACTCAGGTACAAGCACATTCCTGTCCCCCGTAATGGACTCCGTTAACATAAATGGATACGGAATCTCATGTGGTAAAGCGAAGTGCTGTCCCCGGGAAACAAAGGTCTGACAGCTAAAAGGCTGCTCTCCCTGCCCCTCGTCTTGGAGATAAATCTGTGAGCAGGATAGAGTATGTCCCCGGGGGGCGTTTCTGTTCCACGGGATTCTGTGCTAGAAGGATCTCGTGTACTGTCGGAGAGCGGACCCCAGGGCATGAAGCCTTCCCGCTTCTTGCCCTTTGGAGCAGCAAAGCTTGCAGGTCTAGCCTTCTCTTGCTCCAGCTGCGGGGGGCCTCTGCTACACGTGCTGTGCGGGGCCTGCCCCGACCCGTGTTGGATGCAGGGGCCGCTCTGTGTGCTCAGCCAAGACCTGTCTCATGTCCTGGCCCTTTCACTTTGTGAAGTGAGCGACCACGGGCAAGTCACCGAAACTCTTGAGGTTCAGGCATGTCCTGAGGTAACAACGCGGGTTATTCTAAGGGTTGGAGGTGAGGTATTTGCACTGGGGCCTGGCTCAGAAGAACTGAGGAATGTTAACAGCTGTGGTGGCGGCGGTGGTGGTGGTTAAAACCCTGAGATGCCTCTGTGGGCAAGGGGGTGCTGAGGGGCCCAGGCCTTTCCTCTGGACTGGTTCCCGTGGTGGCAGAGAAAATAACATAGTGTTGGGCTGAACCACATGAAAGAGCCGGCGCCTGACCATTCCAGAACTATGAAAAAGGCAGTTTTAACTTACAAATGAGTCACTATCACTTATGTGAACCCCCCCGCTGCCGAAAAGGCCCATCCCCCAAAGCGATGCACAGTGAGGAAGGGGTGAAGCGAGGGGGGTGTGGGGGCCTGGCAGAGCCCCAGGCAGAGTGTCAGTGCAGAGGCGGTGGATAGGCCCCACGATGGCCGTGTCCTGTGTGCCCCGTCTTGCCACCTTCGGGCTGGGGCCTGCCGTTGGTCACAAAGCTCTCCCTCCTGCCTCCCCGGAGTGGTTTCCTGTGTGGATCCAAACAAACTGCCTCTGCTCATTGGCTAAAAGTCACTGGCTCCTTCCAGAAAGTGAAGGTGCGTCTGGTGTCCATTTCTTGGCAGGTCAGGAACATCCGAAAGGTCCTCAGGAAGATTGACAAGCCCTTCGGCCTCTACCCCAACTTCCTCAGCCCAGTGAGTGGGAACTGGATGCAACGTGAGTATAGAGATGCCACTACCCCTCCCCCCCAACACACACACACACACACACACACACACACACACACACGTGCGCGCGCGCGTGCGCCACCTTCAACTGCTTGCCACTGGCATCCGGTGCAAGGCACCTGGGCTAAGGGACCAGGGACACGTTCGTCAGAGCCGAATGCTGGCAAGGCATTTGCTCTGTGCTCGCGGATCCCACCTGTCCTGCCAGGCACTGTGTGTGTGGGGGGGGGGGGTCTTCACTGCTGCCATTGCTATTGTGACAGGTGTGGTGGCTGCCACCTAGTGCGGCCCCCACACACCTGCTATCTCCAGCCTTCCATCTCTCAGGATGCTGCTGAGGCCTCCCTCGTCACCCCCAAGCTTGTGGGAGTGTCACGGAGAACCTTCTGGGGCAGAAGTGGCCCCCAGAAAGACCATGCATCCTCTCCGGCCCCTTTGATCTGGTGCCCCCCACCTCCAACTTTAATCTTTTGTTTGTTTGTTTGTTTGTTTTAATTCTTAAGTGGAGCCTAACAATACAGCAATACAAAAACCATGAATTCCCTGCAGTATCTTATACCTACAAGAACTGGTCCTGGGATTTCCTGCTGTCCTCTGTTCAGAGGCTTGCTCCTCCACTGGACAGGCGCCAGGTGCGAGTCACCCCTGGAGCCTCCTTTACAGCCCCCAGCTCCAGCCACTGAGACAGAATGGGGCTGGGGGGTGCAGGCTGGAGAGTGTTGAAAAGTCCCCCAGGACCCTGCGATTGCTCCCTTGTCAAGAAGCCTTGATTAGGAGGTCATAGCACAAGTTGGTGGTGGCAGGTTCCTTGGGCCCTGCTTCTGTGGGCTTCCCAGAGCACCTGGACCCTCCCTTCCACCGTTTCCGCTCAAAGACCGCTTTCCCTTTCCCCTGCCTGCAGCCCCACTTGTTGTGACATCAACAAGGGCTCAGGAGCAAAGTAGAGTGAATCTAATGGCTGCATGGCTGTGGGGAATTCACTTTCTCTCTTCGAGCTTGGTTTCCTCTCCTGCAAATGGGAGGAGAGCTAGAGGTATGTTCTTTGTGCACCACGGAGAGGTGTGGGAATAACGGTCAGAAGCGGCGGGAAACGGATTTCAGTTCATCATCCAAAGATGATATGCGTTGTTCTGAAAGATGATGAGTCCCCATCAGGAAAAGCATACGGTCTGGGCCTGGAGGGCTGGCCGGCCAGCAGGGACACCACGGAGAAACTGCAGAGACAGTGTCCTTCCAACCCTGAGTCTCTGTGATTACAGATCCGGAAGGCCCAGAAAACTTGACCCAGGAGTTTTCCCCTAGTGATGACCTCACTCCCAAGTGGCCTCCTGCAAAAACCACTTACAGAAATGCAAAGTATTTTTAACCAAAATGCACCGCCAAATCCAAAAGTGCAAGGAGAAAATGAAGGTTTGAATTACGGATTATGGCCATGGGAAGAGACAGTTCAATAACTGTTACTGCTTTTAATTGCGAGACCCGACTGGGTAAGGAGACAAACTGCCCCGCTGCTGGCGAGCTGCTCCAGGACGCTGCAGCAAAAGACATAAAGAGAGGGAGAGGGGCGTGGCTTCCCAGTCCCAACAGCCACCTTAGCAAATTACAGGGAGCGCCCCTCCCACCCAATGCCGCTGAGAGGCATAACTTTCTTTTTAGGCTGTGCCAGGGCTCACAAGGCTGAGCAAAGTCGGTCACATATGAAGAATTGTTTCATATTAATAAGATACGAATCAGGGGCGACTGGGTGGCTCAGTCGTTTAAGCGTCTGACTTCGGCTCAGGTCATGATCTTCCGGTTCATGAGTTCGAGCCTCGCATCGGGCTCTGTGCTGACAGCTCAGAGCCTGGAGCCTGCTTCGGATTCTGTGTTTCTCTCTCTCTGCCCGTCCCCTGCTTGTGCTCTGTCTCTCTCTGTCTGTCAAAAATAAATGAACATTAAAAATTTAATAAAAAAATAAAATATGAATGTGAGGCCTGCTGTAGAACAGAGGGAAGGAAGGCTGTCGAGTCCTGTTCACCCAGATGCCTGCCTTCCTCCTCCCCTGGGTTTCATATCTGGGCTCATCTCAGGCTTTCTGTGGTTTTGGCTGAGACTTTTTGGTAATTGTATATTTTTCCAACATATGACAACATTCCCAGCTTGCATAAGCTAAGTGTGTTCGCATCCCTTTTTCTCCTTGAATCCTCTGGATTTAAAGCTCATTTGCAACCACAGAAATTACAGGTTAGAGAGGAGTTAGGGCTGCATCCCAGTCCCAGCCCCCCCCCCCATACCTCCTTCTGGAAACTGAGCCACAGGGTAACAGGGGAGGCCAAGCCCCTCCTGCCCCTGGGACTTCACAGCCAAGACAAGGTCCCCAGGCCCCTGCTGGTACCAAGCACAGATGAGACCGCACCTCCCAGAGCCACCCAGAGCTCACATTGCTGCCTGCCCTTCAGCCTGGCCCCCACAGTGGCTGGTCTACTCCCTGAACCCCGCACCTTCCTCAGCGGGAGGCTGTGGCAAGTCCAGAGTCTCTGCCGATGGTACACTATGTCAGCTGCCCATCAGCTGAGTTTGGCCGTCTCTCTGGTTCACAGTAATTTCCTGAGGGCCAGTTCCCCACCTTGTAGGGTGGTGGCCTCCCACTGCCAAGTATGATGACAAGGTCAGGGAGCAGCAATGCCCGTTCCTGTTCAGGCTCTTGGACGCCAACTTGTGCTCCTCTTTTATATTTTATTGATCATAAGAGTGAGACCCAGAGGGGGAAATGGCTTGCCCTGAGCTAAGGCAGATCGATGTCTTCTGATTCCCACCACTGGGTTCTTCGTGTGCCAAATGACAGTTGTTCACTTTGGTAGAGGCCCGTGAGAAGCTCTGCGTGTGTCCCCAAGAGGGTGTCATGTCACAGACTCCCATGGCACTCCTGGGGGCCTGGCTCCCCTCTCCTGCACTTACCTGCCAGAAGACGTCCTCAACTGTGTCACACACATGCTGCAATCACATGACGAAGTCCAAACTCTTTGACTTGGCATTCAAAGCCCTTCCCAACACAGCCCAAACCTACATCATTTCCTTTTGGTCAGGACCTCCTGGACATCCACCGGGTGCCACACAGGCTATGGGCATAAAATGTGACTCATACACAGTCCCTCTGCATAAAGAGCCCACAGCCTGGGGTGCGGGTGGGGTGGGGGGACAAATAAACAGATACTGATACCATAGCTTTGGGAGCAGCCAGCGGCAAGGCACTCCCAGTAATCATAGGACCCACCACCACTGAGCGCTTCCCACATGACAGCCAGATTTGCGTGTGCATTGTCTCACTCCTCATGGTCACCCTGCAGGGAAGGACTGTGAGCGGGTTGATGAGGACACAGAAAAGACTTTCTGGGAAGGGGATGCCTGAGCTGGGGCATGGTAGGGAGGAAGTGTTAGCCATGTTGGAGGGGAAGGGGAGGGTCTTCCTGGCAGAGCGGTCACCCCAGATGTGAGATCGCATGGGGAGGCAGGGGGGCAGTGGAGAAAAGGGTGGCCAGAAGCAGGCCCAGATGAGGGTGGCGGTGACAGTGCCCTCGCCGTGTGCCTCTTCTGTGGGCTGTGAGCTGTGGGGGGTCCCTGAGCAGAGGCTGGCCTGATTTAACTTCCGGCCTTCCCCAGGCCCCTGCTCAGCACAGACCTGCTCCAGCCACGGACACGCCATCGACATGCTGGGCCTGGCATGCCCTGTGCCCCACTCTGTGCTGTGTCCTGATCTATGTCTTCCACATAGCATTGGGGGGTGGGGGGTGCACTGTGCTGGTGTGTCCCTCTTCACACAGCAAGGTCCAGCCCACACACACCCCTTCCTGTGGCGCCCCAAGGTTCAGGATGTCTCTGGTCTGTACCAGTTTTTGCTGAGCCCCTGCTGGGCCATGATTTGTTATGGCCAGAAGGAGCCAGAAGAGCTGGTTTACTGTGGGTAGTCCTTTCAGCCCAGTTTCCCGGTCCCCACCTGTCTTTACTCTCTGACTTTTGGTCCCTCTCTCTTCACACTTGTCCTTTCTTGTCTCTAAGCACCTTTCTTTTCATGCTCTGGTTGACTGTAAAGCTGCAGAAAGCATGGGCTCTGGAATAGCTATTTAGGCCCACTCAGTTTTCCCATCCGGGAAAGGGGTTGACAACGCTTACTTACAGGCTTCTTGGGAGATGGTTACAGATAATACAGTAAAGCTCCTGGCCTACAGTATAGAATTGGTAGTTTTTGACAGATTTACTGTTTCTTTTTCTCTCCCCCCCACCCACTTCCCCTGGCTTCTGTCTTCTTATCCCGCCTTCTCTAGAGTAGCTGGAAATAACTTCCCCATGGCCCCTTCACCACCTGAATCTGCCTCCCATTTTCCTTCTTCTCTCTGTCTTTCTGCTTAAATGAATCTTAACAGGGAATTGAAGTTTGCTCTTTGTTTATCTATCAAATGCCTTTATGTTTCCTTGTTGTTCATTTTTAAAGCATGTGAGCCAAGTGATTTCCGTGTCTTACTGCTCTGGTTAAGCGCTCACGGTTGACCCGTCTTTCTCCTGGGACAGCCCTGAGTGGAGTCACCTCCTCATTCAGCCACCGCCTCATGATCCCGCTCCGTGGCCAGCTCCCAGGGCAAAGAGGGGCTCTTCAAAACCCAGTTCTTCCCCTGTCCCCCCAGCTCCTTGGAAACTCCATTTATCCTAATCTGCTCAACTTAAGCTCGGTTTTTCTGAGTAGTTCTGTACTGTGACTAAATTAAGGCTCCCATTCCTCCTTCCCGTGGCCTTTTATGAACTTGTCCAGCATTAATTACCATCTTTGTCACCGGGTAATAAAAATCTCTGAACTCCCTGCCACCAGATTATCTTTTTAAAGAAATGCAACTCATTTACAGTGAATAACCAGAGGGCCTGCCTCCTTGGTCTGCTAAAGCGACATGATTTATATACCCGCGTGAGCCCGTGCGCTTGTGTGCCGGGTGACGGTGCTCAAGGTGGCCCTGGGTTCCCCGAGACACAGGCTGTGCCTTCCTTTCAGCCCCTGTTCTCTCAGGGCTCAGAGGCTGCTGATCAAAGCTTGCTCCCCACCGGCACCCAGCGCTGGGGGGCGGGGGGGATGCACACAGGCCAGCGCGTGAGACTCGCGCAGTGAGTCCCTGGGTAAGGCCTGCCTGGCGGCCCTACAGCTGGAGACAATGTTCCTGTCCTCTCTCCCCTCACAGACCACGTCTCGGTTGGAGGACTTGGGGACAGCTTTTATGAATATTTGATCAAATCCTGGTTGATGTCAGCCAAGACAGATGTGGAGGCTAAAGATATGTACTACGAAGCCTTGGAGGTAAGACAAGGGCCTGATTCTTCACAGGCGGTTGCTCATTCACCACCTGCTCTGGCACGGGCCCCTGGGTGTGTGTGGGGGGGCCCACTCCGCATCCCCCTCCCCACCATGGTGAGCTGGCCAGAAGAACAAGACCATCTACTCCCCTGCCGGTTGCTTTGCACACCCAGCTCGTGTCTCTTCTCGAACACCTTGAAATTAAGGCTGTGTTAGCATCCTCATTTTACAGAGGCAAAACCCAGGCTCAAGGAGGTAAAGTCATTTGTCCAAGGTCGCACAGGAAGTGGCAGTCAGTCTGCTTCTGAAACCATGGTGTGTGGGTTCTGGTCAATGTGTCAGAGCCCAGAGCAGAGTCAGCTGGTGGCCTGGGAGCCCCCAGGTGAGGCTGCCAACGCAAGAGCCTCAACTGTCTTCCTGGTGAGGCAGAAGTGATGTAATGAGCATGTCCAAACAGTGGAGTGTCTGGTCCTGCTCCTTCTCTCTATGTGGATGGGAACCAAGGCCCAGAGAAGGGAAGGCACTTGCTCAGAGGCACACAGGGCAGAGCTGGAGCTAGAACCAGATCTTCTAAGCCAGTCCCAGTGCTGCCCCCATGGTCCCTCACCCCCGCTCATCTGTCGGTTGGGTGTGAACTGAACAAGGGATGGGGGGCTGAGACGGGGTCTGCAAAGAGGGGGACACCTCAGGACGGAAGAGGAAGTTGGTTAGCCTGAGCTGTTGGAAAGGAGGTTATAGAAGCCCATCAATAGATACTTCTGAGCCCAAGTAAGGAAAAGGCCCTGGGTAGACTCCAGGCCTCAGTTTCCTCCTAAAGTAAGTTGAGCAAGTTTGATTTGCTCTGCTGCCATGTTGATCTGAGGTCTTATGACTCCTAAACTAGACTTCTTGCCCCTCTGCCCTTCTAAGTCGGTTCTCCACACGGCAGCCAGAAGAACTGGGTCCTTCGCATTTGGAATAAACTAGACTCCTCACCTTTGCCCACCTGATCTAGACCTCCTGATCACCTTGAACTCTTTCCCCTTTGCTGTGGCCCCCAGCCTTCTGCAGACCCACCAGACTCATTCCCACCTTGACGCTTTTGTACCTGCTGTCCTCTCTACGTGGAATATCATTCAGATGGCTGTGTCCCATTCATTGGTCAACTCAAATGCCACAAGAAATTGGCCTTTCGCCCCCTCTCTCTGTCACAAACCACAGACTTATTCTCTTCTTTGCCTTTATGAGCCCTGAAAATTATCATGTGCACATATTTGTTTACTTGTTCATTGTCTGTCTTCCCCCAAATAGAATGTGAGCTATCAGGGAGCAAAGATCTTTTCTGGTCATTCACTGTGTCTGCCTCCCTCCTAAAACAGTGCCTGGTACAGAGCAAGTGCATACGGTTTTGTGAACAAATGAACACATGATTGCTGAAGGGATGGATGGATGGATGGATGAGTGGATGGGTGGATCAGTGGGTGGTTGGAAGGATGGGTGGATGTATAGAGGGATGGATGGGTGGATGCATGGGTGGAAGGATGGAGGGGTGGATAGGTAGAAGATGGATGGGTGGATGGATAGATAGACGGATGAGTGGATGGGTGGATCAGTGGGTGGGTGGAGGGATGAGTGAAGGTATGAACAGATGGATGGGTGGATGGGTAGGTGGAAGGAAGGAAGGGAGAGAGGGAAATCAGAGGGTGGGTGGGAAGGACAGGTGGATGGATGGAGGGATGGATGGGTGGATGTGTGGGTAGAAGGATGGATGGGTGGGGGGTGGGTAGATAGACAGGTGGAAGGATGGATGGGTAAGTGGATATGGTAGACGGACGGGCGTGAACAGTTGGACAGATGGACGAGTGATCTCTAACTACCTCTGATTGCATGAGTCTGGCCAGGAACAGTAGTGCTTAAAGGAAGTGCATTGAAACAGGCCTCCACAGCCGTGGACCTTTTCAACTGTGGGCTTGGTGATTTGTTTTCCCCACCCAGCTCCCCAGACCTTGGTCATGAAGCAGCTACTGGGACTCCAGTCCCATCTCAGCCTGAGTCTCAGCCCCAGATTCAGCTTCGGCTGAGCTTAGACCGCAGCCAGTGTCAGAGGATCAGTGTTGAGCTTGCACAGGGGATGCTGCCTGGAAAGGCCTTCCTACATTTCAGCCATTCCTTGCAGGGCAAACATGGAGTTAGTGAACAGCCAAGTTCCCTGCCCTCAGGGCACACTGCAGTTGAGGCTTCAAGGGAAGAAATGGCCATGAATTATTTAAGCAAACCGGGAGCTTTATGGAAAGCACTTGATTGAACAGGAGAGAACTTGGCTCTGCTCCCTGCATTTGAGATCCCCAGTGAAGAGCCTGGAGTAGCTCTGACCCTGGGTAAAGACTGGGCCTCTGGCAAGTTTGGGGCTTTGAAGAATATTCTGATAATTCTCAACCTTGTCCACACATTAAAAATCACCAGGGGAGTTCTAAACTCCCATTGCTGGGGCTGCACCTTGACAAGGCTACTCAGAACCTCTGGCCTGGAAACAGCCTTGAAAGCTGCCCTGGGCAGGGGGTGGGACGGGGCGGGGCAGAGGTGGGGGGCAGGTTTCCAGTGTGTAAGTTAGAACAGTGTCCAGCAGAGGTGGGTGTGGATGACTCAGACCGGTTGACTGGGCCCACCCCTGAGGGTCACAGGAGGAGAGGAGGGGCAGCTGGAAGAACAGAGAGAGCATCTTGTCACTGTGGCCTCCTCCAGGCAGGTGCCTGACTGCCTTGTCTTTTTTAGCCCCATCTTACAGATGAGAAACTGAGGCTCCAAAAGGCCCACGGTCACACAGCAGCTGTGTCAAAGCCAGGGTACAAACACAGGTCAGATCGCTCTCGGGAGTGTGCAGATGGGGTCCTCTCCTGGAAGCCAAAGGAAGCCAGACGCTTTGCCTAACCTCACAGCTATCCCAGGACTTATTCCCAGTTGACAAATGAGGAGAAGGAGTCCTCAGCAAAGTGAAATAAATTTGCCTAGAATCACTCAGTTCTCAGACTGCAGAGCTGGGATTCAAACCTAGACCTCTGTAGCCCCCTCAGCTCTGCTGTCTCCTGCTTTGATTTAGGCCTAACCAGTCAGCTGGCAGCCTGTGCTGTCTCGTGTTTGGCTTAGGGTTTTAGAAGGCCTTGATTTTTAATCTTTGCACCTGTCTGCTTGTCTCAATAGCTTCCTCACAGAGAGGCTGGTCTGTCGTTTCCTCTTTACCACAATTACTTAGCCTGGCATTAACCCAGGATGGAAATAACCCACGGCGGTCAGTCTGGAAGGGATGGTGTTCGCACTGCCACGCATGGCTTCCTGGGATCGCCCCACGATATCAGGTTCCCCCCCAAATGTCTTCGGTGGGTAACTGAACCGGATTTCTGCACCCCGGGTTAGCCTGCCACCCCTCCTCCACGCCCGTGTGGACCCAGCTCTGCCCAGGAGCCAGGGCCCAGCCCAGAGCAGACCCAGCCCAGCAGTGAGCAGCCCCCTGGTGGCACAGGTGCCTTGGGTGCATCACATCATCAGAACCTCTGCCTCTGCTACTCAGTGAGAGTCCTGCAGCCAGCCCACCAGCCGGAACCTCACAGGGGCGGGAAAGGGACAAACGGATCCAAGAGCGAAGGTGTTTGAGTGCCGTCGGTAGGTCAGCCCCGGGCTGGAGGTTGGTGGCGGCGGCTTCAGCTCTCACGCAGCGCTCCAAGTCCTGGGAGAGAGACAGGCTTGCCACAGACACATACACACACAGCTACGGACACACAAAGCAGGGACGGCATCGTGTGGACAGGGAACAGGGGAAGAGAGGACCAGGGCAGCAGCCGTTTGGGCCGGAGGCAAGCCCGAGGGGCAGAGTTGGGGCGGAGCGTGTTTCTTGTAACATGCCGGCCACAAACCATAATTCTTATGTGTACTTGATTTTGTCGGTAAGTCTCTGACTTGCAGGTAAGCCCCCTGAGGCAGGGCCCAGGCTGTGTATCTCCAGGGACTATATCCCCTTGCACCGAGCCAGCGCTGGCACGGAGGAGGCACTCACAGAATACTGGAATACTCAAGGGGAGGGGAGGGCAAGAACGAAGAGTCTGGGGTAGGGGGTGGGCTGGAGAGGAGCTGGAATAGCCCACGTGCACGGAGGGCTCTCTCCACTGCACACACCTGCCATCTGAGCCTCACAACCCTGTGAGGTGGTTTATGCTCATGTCCCCATTTCATACACTTGGAGAGCGAGGCACGGAGAGCACATAGAACCTGCCTAATGTCACACAGCTAGGAACTGATGGAGGTGGCATTTGAACCCAAGGGGCCTGCTCCTGGGAGCCATGTCTGTGGCATCAGGTTAAACTGGTTCGTTATTTACTGAGAGCCGAGACCCCTGGAGAATAGATAGATCAGAGGGGCAAGAATGCAGAAAGAGGTCCAGCCCGGGCCCCAGAGGCCCCAGCCCTGGACTGGGGCCCACGGGCGCTGCCATCATCTCTGACTCCAGGGCTCCCAGGGAGTAACGGCAGGGAGTGAGGGGCATGGCGGCCTGACACCCATACCCCCCAACCTCCTGGGAGTCTTTTCTAGCCGTATCCTCCCCCATGGGAGTGGGGGATGGGCACCTCTCCAAGCCCCTTGTTACCAGAAGGAATAGCCATCAGGGAGAGGAAGAGAGGTCTGGGCATCTGGTCCTTGGCTTAATCCTGGCGTGGCTGGGTGACCTGGGATGAGCCACCTAACCCCTTTGTCTGTAGAGGGCACTGCAGTCATGTGCCTGGCCTGTCGTGGGCAATAAATGAGGGGGTGTGTGGTAAGGGCTTATAGAGAGAAGCTCCTAACCTCTTGTGGGCCCTTATTAGGAATCAGATAAAATATACAGATCCTCTTCCCATGAAAATGCACATACACAAAAGTGTCGCATACAGTTTGGCCTTTTGAACCTCCCAGAGCCCACCTACAGGCCAGCTGGGCTCCGGGCTAAGATTCCCTAATGGAGAATACAGTGGAGGATGGATAAGGAAGCATTTTTAAAGATTTTTTAAAAATCTTTGTACACAGAAGATTTAAAAGTGTATGTAAGAGGGGCACCTCTTGGGATCAGTCGGTAGAGCATGCAACTCTTGATCTCGGGGTCATGAGTTCAAGCCCCACGCTGGATGTAGAGATCACCTAAAAATAAAATATATGTGTTTTTTTTAAAGTCTAAATGAGAGACTCACCCTAGGGAGCTGCCTTGTGTGCAAGCCCCCAGCAGGCACCAGGCTTTGGCCAGGCGAGTGGCAGAAGGTCCCACAGGCCCCATCAGGGGCCAAGGTCAAGGTCAAGGGCCTCCTTTGCCTGGGATGGATGGCTCACCAGAGCTGCGGTCACTGCTGTCTGCAGAATGTTCATTTTCCGTCCTTTCCCCCCTCCCTTCTCTGTCCCCCCTCCCCCCGCCTCATGACCCCTCCCCCTGCCCAACCCCCACCTTGCTCCCAGGCCATAGAGACCCACTTGCTGAATGTCTCTCCTGGGGGGCTGACCTACATCGCCGAGTGGCGAGGGGGCGTTCTGGACCACAAGATGGGGCACCTGGCCTGTTTCTCCGGGGGCATGATCGCCCTCGGCGCTGAGGATGCCAAGGAAGAAAAGAGGGCCCGCTACCGAGAGCTCGCAGCCCAGATCACCAAGACGTGCCACGAATCGTACGCCCGCTCAGGTAACCGTGCGAGGGGAAGGGCAGCAGGAGAGACTGAGGCTAGACACCAGGAAGAACTACAAGCCAGCGGAGCGGCAGTGAGTGAAGGGAACGCAGTCTCACCTTGGAAGTTATGTAGAACTTGTACAAGGGACATGCTGTCTGTGCACTGAGGTCGTACCCGAAGTTCAAAGGAAAACAGGGGTGATGTATGAAGCACCTTGCCAAGTGTCGGCCCACGTCATCACCAAACCTCACAACACAAATAAACTGAGGTCCAGAGATGACTTGGCCAAGGGGCACAGAGCAGAAGGTCCTCCAGGCTCCCAGAGCCTAGTGAATTCCTTCTCCTGGAGCCCTTACCCCCAAATGTACCCCTGCCTCTCCCACCCCTCCACTCAGGGGATCTTACCGCCTCTGGCACCACCCCATTCATCACTTTCTTTGTTCCCAGATCACCAGAAAGCTTGAGAGCTCCCTGACCCTCCCCACCTAACCTTCAACACAGAATGGTCAAATGCTACAATCCAAAGTCACGTTAAAGAACATGAGCCCAACTCTCTGTTTTACACATGGGGAAACTGAGTCAGCCCAGAGCGGGGAAGTGACTTCACCAAAGTCACACTGCACGTGAGTAGCTAAGCCAGGGCTAGAACACAGGTCCCCTCATGCCCAGCTCCTTCTTATGTGCTGCCTCTTTGAACAGCACCCCTCAGAAAAATCCCTCCTCTGGGGCCCAGCAAGGTACCCACCACTCTGAATTTAATCCCAGGCTTGCTTGGAGGAGAGGACCTAAGATCTGCCATAAACATTCGCGGCTCAAGTGCCACTCTGCCACCCACCAGCCAGGTGGCCTCTGTTTTCCCATCTGCTCAATGGAAACACTAACACAAGTCTCCCAGGGTGAGATAGAGGGGCCCGTAGAAAGCACATTGCCAACCACCTTCAGCCACAACACGGAGGCGTTTGTTAGCCTGACATGGGTCTGTGACCCCTCCACTCGAGTCCACGTCTCCGGGAGCTGTTTTCATGAAGCCAGTGATTTGCAGCGGGTCCTCACAACGGGTCTGCAATTCCATTCAAAGAACCAGGGCCATAAACAAACAGGAAATCTCAGGAATAATAGAAAGCTTGCTTTTGTCTGGGACAATCAGCCCAGACCATAAAAGATATGCACTTAATAGAGCATGCTGCTCCAGCCCGCCTGCCCCGGAAGGCCACAGTGGTCGCTCCTGCCCTCACCCCATTAGCCGCTCGGCAAAACCACTGTTTGCCAATGGTCAGGAGCAGCTGCTTGATTTGAGCGATCGAAGGGGTCAGGGTCTGGCGGATCCCGTTTCTGCGAAGCCTTCCATGGAAGACTCTACATGAAACTGCAAAGCTCCAGTTGCCTCTTGAGGAAACACACCCCAGGTTATCTCAGGGTCCTGACCCAACGGGAGGAAGGAAGGTACACCTGAGGACCAGAGCTGGGCACTCGGCTGACCCAGACACGATGTGTGGGCATTAACAGGAGGAGGCCTAGAGTCTCAGACCCAGGAGGAAAAGAGAGAGCGTGCAGTCCAGGGAAAAGGCATCAGACAGGGTCACACCCCAGCTCAGTCACAGCTCGCTGTGTTACCTTGGACAAATTACTTGGCCTCTCTGATCCTCAGTTTCCATATGCCTGAGAGAGGGACCAAAACATCTACCTTAGCAAAGAAAACCATTTTTTAAGGATTGAAATAATGTCTGGGAGGCACCAAGCACAGCCCTTGAAATCATAGGTGGTGGCGACAGTCGTGGTTGTATTTGTGGTCCTCCAGAAACCAGGAATAGCACCAAATGGTCCAAAAACAAACAAACCCAACAACAATAACAGTGAAACTCAGACTTCATCAGGCCCTCTTTATCTAGCTGCCTCTGCCTGGGTATGTGCTTCTGGGCAGTTCTTCCCCCATCTCCACCTCAGCATTATCCCAGCCTGTCAGCTCTGGAAGGCTGGTTCGGGGAGGTGTGAAAAGCAGTTCCCTAAGAAAGGGGTCTGTGGAGAAGCATCGCTGCATATCAGCATGTTAAAGGCTCTGATAAGTCCTGCAGATGGAAGACTCTTTCACTTTTTCTGACCCACCGTTCCCCAAATATATTTCACCCTGAAATCCTTTCTTGGCTGAGCTCTGGTTTACACAGCTGGGGAACATCACCCAAACTTCTGTCTCCCCCGACTGCTAGATAGTTCATTTGGACTCTCAGACTCTAAAACTGCAGAATGTTCACAGCCTCAAGGGCCTTGCGTTGGCCAACCTAGGCTGAGAGGGAAGCTGTGCGTTTGCCAGGCCCAGCTCTGTCTGGCGGTACAGGCAGGTCCCAGCCTGTATCAGTCCATCACCACCCCTCACCCCGCCAGTTCTTCCAAGCCACGGAGATCTCTCCTGGGGCAGCTGGGTCCTGAAAAGCAGGAGGTGGGAGGTCTGACCTAGGCCCTCTGGTTGATCCTCCCCACAGATACCAAACTGGGGCCTGAGGCCTTCTGGTTTAACTCCGGCCGAGAGGCGGTGGCCACACAGCTGAGCGAGAGCTACTATATCCTGCGGCCTGAGGTGGTGGAGAGCTACATGTACCTGTGGCGGCAGACCCACGACCCCATCTACAGGGAGTGGGGCTGGGAAGTGGTGACGGTGAGTGGGCTGGTTGGGGGGAGGGGTGACCGGGTGACAGGTGCCCTGATGATTCAGTCAGGGGCCCCAACACCCTCACACAGGCACTGAGAAGAAGGTCGGGCTAGGTTGACGTCCAACTGAGGTCCTGAATGCCAAGGGTCAAGGTGAGGTTGCAGAGCCCAGTGTCCCCAGCTGGGCAGAAGCAGGCCAGGAACTGAGAGCCCACAGCCTTTGGGGCCTGGGCTCTAGTGCCAGCAAACTTAGAGGGCCAGAGGCAAGGCGGCAGCCAGAGGGACCCAGAGCACGTGTGGTCACTGCTTTCTGACCTTGAAGCCTGAGCTGATGGCGTTAGATTTCCCCTCTCAAGCAGGAATAGGCCACCAGGCCAGCAGATCACCTCCCTGCTCTGCCCAGAGCCCGCCCAGCCCTGGGCAGCCCCCACCGTTCTCTGGGCTCTGCTCCCCACCACCCATGTGTCCTCCACCAGCCCTCTTCTCCCCAACTACCCAGGAGGAAACCACATGACCTTCCCTGGGGTAACTCCAAAGGCAGGCATGGGGAGTCCAGAAGGATGTCTCCTGATGGATGCTAAGCCTTCTCTGTGCCCCCCCTTTCCCAACGTCCCCTAGGGCCCACTGCTCTGAGGCACCCACTGTCCTAGGGAGAAGCACGAGCATTATACTTGGGCATAAGCAGAGCATTATACTCGGGCAGGGCGCGGGGGCCCACTCAGGTTCACTGACATGGTTCATGGGCCAGAATCCCCCTGCTTCCCTGAAGGCCTGGTTCTGGATCAGTGAAAGGCAAGGGTTTTATGCTTCTGAGCCCAGTCCACAGACCCCTCAGTGGGTAAACATTGCATTTATTAAAAAAAAAAAAAAAAGGGGCGCCTGGGTGGCTTAGTCGGTTAAGCGTCCGACTTTCGCTTAGGTCATGATCTCGCGGTTCGTGGGTTCGGGCCCCGCGTCGGGC
>NW_024080635.1:7100513-7149248 GCF_003009895.1 Hyaena hyaena | reverse complement strand
AAAAAAAAAAAAAAAAAAAAAAAAAAAAAAAAAAAAAAAAAAAAAAAAAAAAAAAAAAAAAAAAAAAAAAAAAAAAAAAAAAAAAAGGCAGGCAGCCCGTGGCCTACCCACCTCCGGAATAGGGACCACATCTGCACAGGGCATTCCCAGGGGTGTGCTGGGTCCAGTCCCCAAGTCCCGGCCCTCCACTGCCTTCCTCTGCCCACCACTGTGGGTGAGTCTGTCGGACCAGCCTAGTTCCCTGAAGGGCAAAGAGAACGTCCCCCAAGTTCAGACCTGGAGGAGAGCTCGAGCAGACAGCCCGTTGGGACGACGTGCTCAGCTGTGGACCCCGGGGCGTGTGGTCCCACCAGCCTGGCGGCAGGCTGGCTGAGCCCCGAACAAATCATTTGGCCTTCTGCTTCCACAAATGCCATGGGTCCCTAGCCGAGTGGTCCAGGGCCTGCCCGTTCGTGAACTGGGCAGGCGTGAGTCTTGGGTGGGGGTGGGGGGGGGCTCTCCTCTTCCACCAGCCCCCCCAAAGCTGCCTCCCTTTTCCTCAGGCCTTGGAGAAGTACTGTCGGACGGAAGCTGGCTTCTCCGGGATCCAGGATGTGTACAGTAGCATTCCCAGCCACGACAACAAGCAGCAGACTTTCTTTCTAGCCGAGACACTAAAGTGAGTTGAGGCTCGGCTGATGTTCTTTCCAGAGGGAAACTGGGCTTTTCTTAGGAATGAAGGGCGGGGGTGGGCGAGGGGTGGGGTCAGCAGTCCCTCCCTTCACCACCTGTCAGGTTCTGCCATCACAGGGGGGCCCAAGAGGGGTCGGGAGGGGGGCTGGGATCTCCGGGTCACACCCCCAGGGTGCGCCTCCGGCCAGGCTGGTTTCTCACTCAGAGAGA
Source organism: Hyaena hyaena (assembly GCF_003009895.1). Taxonomy (NCBI): domain Eukaryota; kingdom Metazoa; phylum Chordata; class Mammalia; order Carnivora; family Hyaenidae; genus Hyaena; species Hyaena hyaena. Next base: position 7,148,366 of record NW_024080635.1, on the reverse strand, counting down.
CACAGGACAGGACTCCACCCCCTAATTAGCTGTGTGCTAAGTTCCCTCCTTTAACTGGGCTCCTCAGATTACTGAGTCCTGTGAAACTACGTCCTCTTCTGTAAAATGGGGAGAATGATAGTGACAGTGGTCACTGCTGCGAACCTTCCCTCCGCATTTTTGCTGTTGCGCTGTTCCCTCGCTTCCTGGGTGGAAGTCCTTGGTGGCCCCAGAGCATCCCCCTTGTGCTCAGCCCTCGAAAGTGGATTGGAATGGGCCATTCCTTTGGCTTGGGAAGCTGGAGCTCTGGAGCCACAACCTCGTACTCATTTTAGTGCCCTAACGTCTATTTGAGTGAAGAGTCTCCTCAGCGGGGGGCACACAAGGAGCAGCCCAAGAGTTTGGACGGGTGCAGTACTCAGGCCACCGCAAAAAGAAGACCCTAGACCATAAGCAGTCCCAGCAGGCCTCTCATATAGGATCCTCACACAAGTGGGGAAGTATCTGGATGAAGCTGGATGGGTCCGAGGTAACGGAGTGAGGGCAGGGGCGTGAGCCAGCATTCAACCAGGTGCAGCGCCCCAGGGCTCAGTGCCCTACTAGGCATCCACAGCTCCTTCCCTGGGACCAGCCCTCCTACTGGATTTGGGATCTCAGACCTCCCTGCACCCTTAGCCACAGGCCCTTCACAGGGACCTCTGAGATTTGTTCCCAGTGGGGCCCTCGTTCCCCAGAGCACTGACAGGCTGTTTTGCTTCCCTCCCCTCCCCCTGGGGCGCAGGTACCTCTATCTTCTGTTCTCTGAAGATGACATGCTCTCCCTGGAAGACTGGGTGTTCAACACGGAGGCCCACCCCCTCCCCGTGAACCACTCGGACAGCCCCGGCAGGGTTGGGGGCCAACTCTGACCCCGCCTCCCTTGCCGCTCTTGGGGCCCAGAGGGTCGCCTTGCCTTTTCGGGATTTGGGACTGTTCTCAAAGGGATTGGGAATGCAGGCCCCATTCCGGGCAGACCCAGGGCACATGTGTCGGACAAGCAACTTCTTTTCCTCTGTGAGGAGACAGGACTCGGAGACGCAGCAAATGTCACACCAGTTTCCTTCCTATGGAGAATTTCTATGAAACCCACTCACCTGCCATATTCCAGGGCCCAATGACTGGAGGTTTGCCGATTGTCCCCATGCATTTGATTCACTTCCTTTCATTTGGGGAAGGTTTTTTTATTTGTTTGTTTTGCTTGATTTTGCCTTTTCTCTGCAGTTGTGTTTTATCACAGATTACCTAGTTTCGAAATCATGTGCTTTCAAAAGCAGTATCATCCTGATAAACTGAACCTTAAAGTGTTTGCACACACAAACCTTGACCCCATTTTCTATATTTTAAATGCCTTCTGCCCAACATTTACTATTCGTTCAACTATGTGGCATTTACCTTTATCATTTGAGGAGGCGCTGCCTTTTGATTTGGGCCTAAATGTTAACAAATCACTAGTGCTATTTTCATTATGGTAATGGAAAAATCTGTAAACTTACAATAAAAGAGTTTATTGAATAAGAAATATGATTGGGTTCATCGCACGTCGGTGACTCTTGGGAAAACCACTGCAATGTTATCAGAAAAAATAAGCAGCGGCTGATTCCATCTACAGTTTGGTAAAGACTTCTATCGCCTTTCCTTAAATTGGTCTTAAAAATTCAGGAAGGGCGAAGCTAATCTTTTATATGGAGTTGGATGTTTATACTTAGGTCAAGGCTTGGAAGAGGCCCAGGGAGCGCCGGCAACGTGCCTGAAGCCATACAGCCAGTAGAGGCAGAGGTGAACCCAGCCCCTCTTGCTCACACCCCCCAGGCCCCCCCCCCAGTTATATGTTGATCTGCTATTATTCAGGAGATACATGGTGAGTGCCCGTAGGGGACCAGACACTGGGCTGGATGCCGGGGACACAGCCACAAGTGTATCGGTCATAAGTTTTGTCCTCGGGGAGCCTACAGTCAAGAAGGGGGAAACAGGGGCGCCTGGTTGGCTCAGTCAGTTAAGCGTCTGACTTCGGCTCAGGTCATGATCTCACAATTTGTGGGTTCGAGCACCACGTCGGGCTCTGTGCTGACAGCTAGCTCAGATCCTGGAGCCTGCTTCAGGTTCTGTGTCTCCCCCTCTCTCTGTCCCTCCCCTGCTTGCACTGTCTCTCTCAAAAATAAATAAAACATTAAAAATTTAAAAAAAAAAAAGAAGGGGGAAACAGACTGTGAAGTAAACTGACAGATAAGTAACATGACTGCAAGTTGTATAAAATGCCACAAAGGAGTCATGTGGGGCCAGGGTACTAATGGCCGGGACTGCTCTCCTGGCATCAAGGAAAGCCTCTCTGAGCAGACGACTTTCAAGGCCTAGAAGATGAGCAGGAGCAGCAGGAGGGGCATCCCACAGTCCCCTTCTCCCCAGCAACATCGCCTGTTTCCCCTGAGGGGAGGCCTCCAACCTTGAGGCCATTGTGCAGAGCAAGGCGTCCAGGGAGGGGCGAAGGGAGAGCCTTCCTCCCCTTTGCAGCTCGTCCACACCGCTGACCTCACAGGACAATTCTATGCCCTGCCCCATGCTCAGTCCCTTCATTCTGGCCACTGGAGTAGCCCCAGGATGCCTGGCCGGCTCCGTCAGAGGAGCATGCGATTCTTGATCCCAGGGTCGTGAGTTCAAGCCCCACGTTGGGTGGAGAGATTAATAAACTTGAGTAGCCCCTGGGGTGTTGGAGCCCTGGGCCAAGTCATCTGCCTTTAAGTCCTCAGTGTGAGACAGTGGGCAGGTCACCTCACCCTGACGGCCACTTTTCCCTCAAACAGGGAGTACCGTCCGTCCCCCCAGGTCGCTTGAGAATGAGTGGGATCCGTTGGTGCCCCAGCAAAGGGGGCAGGACTCGTTCCTCATTCGGGAGGCGCAGACGCCACCAGCACCTTCTTAGTCAGTAGTCAGAGCGCTGGGCGAGCTGTCCCCATGGCAGGCACCCTGGACTTGTGTGACTAAGTCCCTGCCTGAACCCAGGAAGTCACCTCAGACAGGTGTCAAGAGACTGTGACTCCGGAGACCCGTCTGTGCCCATTTTTTTAAGAAGCAAAACAGGGGCACCTGGATGGCTCACTCGGTTAAGTGTCTAACTCTTGATTTCAACTCAGGTCGTGGTCTCATGGTTTGTGGGATGGAGCCCTGCGTCGAACTCTCTGCCGACAGCGCAGAGCCTGTTTGAGATTCTCTCCCTCTCTATTTGCCCCTCCTCTGCTCACGTGCTCTCTTTCTCTCAAAAGTAAATAAACTTCAAAAAAAAGAAATAAAACGACAAAACAGAAAAACCCACTGCATAAGCATTGTGGAAAGGTTAGGAGTACCTTTATGCTAAAAAGAAAAACTACACTCCATGCTACCCTTCAGAACGAATACTGTTATATTTTCTTCTAGGTCTTTTTTCTATAACTGTACAGAATATATTTTGCAGACATGGTATCACACTCTGTACTGTTTTACTATAATCTGCGTTTGCTCTTAACGATATACCGTGAAGACCTTTTCCATGTCAACGAATACACACTCCTCCCTGTCCCTGGTTGTGGACGATTCCATCGTGTTCTCCATCAGGCTTTCTGGATCTAAGCTGCTATTCCTGGGCATTTGGGTTTGTGACAGTTTGGGCCCTCAGTTCCAAATAATAGAAGCCAGCTCTGGCTAACTTAAGCAAACAAAACCAAACCAAAAAGGAAAGAAAAAAGGGGAAAAAGCACATATTGAATTGCTCTGGGGTGACTCCTGGGCACTCAGGAGGAGGAACAGTCAGGCCACAAGACGGACCAGGAAGAGGAAGTGGCTGCAAGAACGCAGGGGACAGTCTCCCCAGCACCTCCATCAGGACGGGTGACTCCCAAGTGTGTCTACATCCTACAGGCTCCCCTCCAGGAAGTGGGCTCCCGATTGGCCTCACCGGGGTCACGTGCTCCCAGCGGTGCCTCCTGACTGACACGCCCACCAGGCTGCCATGCGGTGGGGGACCGGCTGGTCCCTGGAGAAGAAAATGAGGTTTGCCACCAAAATGACGTAGCCTCGTGCTGGTGGGGCAAAAATAGCAGGACCGTTCACAGGTTTTGCTTTGATTTTTTTCAGTATTAGAAAGAGAGGTAGGCATGCTTGGCCATTCCTCTTTCCCCTCATTCGGTCCTGGAGTCAACTCCTGGAATGTTTCTCCATTGCAAAGACACTGGGTGGTTCCCAAGGCCACACGGTACCCCCTCCCGGGCCCATGTTGCTGTCCCCCTCTCCTGCCACCTGCGTCCTTGTCTTCTGCATTATGGCTGGAAGCAAGCTGTAAAAATGAACATTTTAAAATTCATCCTCCGGGACGGCCCTTGCAGGTGGAGAAATATCACCCGTTTGGCAACTTCACGCCATCCCAGGGATAAAAATAAGTAAGACCCAAGGTAGGCTGAAAAGAGAGAGAAATGAAGGGATGAGTCATTTTCATCGAAGGAGGAGCCTCGGAAGCCCAGCTCTGGAACCGCTCCCGGCTGCAGATCCTCCTTTCCTGGCGAGGGTCCGCAGGCTGCCAGCCTCTTTTGCAGCGTCGTCTGATGGAACCACCTTTTGCACCTGCTTTCTTCACAGATGGGCTTGATGCAGCTTCCAGAAAGTTTCATTAGCACCTGGCTCTGGGCGTGAGGTCTGCGGAGCAACTCCCCCCGCCCACAGAAGCGGGACATTTCCTTCTCCAGATGCTTCCTTTTAGATGGCTGCGTCTGTTTAGATGCTTCGTGCATCCTGGTGTGTCTTTGGCGATTTGCAAAGTTCAAACCAAATGCACTGGAAAGAATAAAGCAAAACCAGAAAATCTGATGTAAAAGCAGCATCCGTGAGACCCACAATGTGAATCTCAGCTGTGTCTGCTTTGCTTTGGGGAGGGGACCTCTTCGAGGTTTGAGAAGGTGCTGGAAATGGGCAAGGGCCAGTTCCTCCCTGTGACCCCACTGGGGCTCTGTCCTTGGAAATATGCTCGTTGATTATATGGCACAGAGGTGCTCAGCCCTCTGTGACTAAGGCTTAAGCACAGGGTAATGGGGGAGGGGAGGGTCCTGATGCTAGTTTTCTGTATCTAAAAATATCTGTTTGGTTCCCTATATTTGGAACAATATTTTGATCCTGCTCCTCCTGTCTCTTAAGACAGAGCTTTTTAAACTTGAATGTGCACCTGAATCACCTGGGGACCTTGTTAAAATGCAGATTCATATTCAGCGGGTTGGGCGTGGAGCCCAAGACACTGCGCTTCTAACGAGCTCCTGGGAGATGCTGCCGCTGCCGGTCCTCAGGCCACACTGAGTAGCAAGGCCTCCCCCGATGGCCGCTCTTTTGGTTTCTGTCCTTTATCTCTATCTCCAGAGAGGGGCTCGGGTGTTGGGATGGGTTCTAGAGGTACCTTGGCTACAGGGGACGTTATCACCTGCGTCAGTGGCTCCTGCCCCTCCAGGACAGTCCAGACGAGACAGGACCAGGCTTGCTGGTGGCTTAAGACAATGCTGTCCAGCAGAACTTGCTGCCGTGTCAGAAATAGTCTAGATCTGTGCTGTCCGATGGGGCGGCCCCATGGTGGGTATTGAGCACTTAAAATGTGCCAAGTGCAGCTGAGGAACTAAGATTTTAAATTTTATCTCATTTTATTTTTTAGTGTTTATTTATTTTTGAGAGAGAGAGAGCGAATGCCCTAATGGGGGAGGAGCAGAGAGAGAGGAAGACAGAGGATCCAGAGCCGGCTCTGTGCTGTCAGCAGACAGCCCGATGCGGGGCTCGAACTTATGAACCATGAGATCAAGACCTGAGCCGAAGTCGGACGCTTAACCAACTGAGCCACCCAGGTGCCCCCGGGCACCATTTTGAACAGTGCAGTCCTAGAACTTAGAAAGCCAGTCCTCTGTTCACTGACTCCTTGCCCCACTGGACCCTCCACCACCTGCATCATTACAAAAATAATCTTAGCACAAAATATATTGTTTGGGGAGTTGAGGGTTCCCTTGGACGTACTTGGTTATTTTTATACTCATTCCAGCCTCTGTTTTCTACAAGAGTGTCTGGTTTTTGTTTTGTTTTGCTCTCACCCACTGGTGTATCTGCAGATCTGTGTGCATTAGGTCAAGTTGAAGGTAAGAAAGGCAGGAGAGGAGAGGGCAAGCACAGCCTGAAACCTGGGTTCAGCTGTACCCTTCCCTTTCCCTGGGCTGTGTGACCTTGGGCAAGCCCCTTAACTCTCTGGGCCTCTGCCTGCCTCTGTGGAAAGAGAGGGTGATTTTGAGGGTTAATGGAGCTCCCCAGTGCAGTAACTCAATACATAGAGTGATGATTGTTGCTGCTATTATGTGAACGCTCTCTGTAAACTAGAAAACGCTGCTGTCCAAAATTCTCCTTTTTAAACAAAATGCTCTGAAACTTGGAGGGAACTGCATCAACCAGGCCCAGGAGACAAACCAAAATCTCAAAGCAATAAATCTGAACATTTTCCACTTTCGCATTGAACAAGCATTTTGCCGTTAGCCCTGAAATATGAAATTCGGAAACTGGGAGAAAAATCCAAGGGCTTCCAGGAGCCGGCCCAATTGTGAGGGTACTCGGGCAGGGGCGCAGGGCTGAGGGGGTGCTCGGGCAGGGGCGCAGGGCTGAGGGGAGATGCTGGGAGCTTGCCTTGGCTTTAGGGGGCGAGGCTGAGGTCCCATTCATCTTTCCTCTTTGGGAAGTCCCTAAGAATCCCTACCACTTGAGGAGGGGGCACGGCAGGCAGAGACCCACAGAACAGGAACTTGAGGTGCAGGGAGGCCTGCTTGGGTCAATCAGTTGTCCCTGAGCCCCCTACAGAAGCCCGCAGTGCTCTCCCCGTCACGTCTACACCCTTCATCTCCCTTCCTCTCATAAATGACCCCCAATCTAGGGTGGCCCTCACCCCGCTCATGACATTTGCTTGTGACATTTGCTCGTGAGAGTTTAGTTTCCAAACCTGTTGTTCTAGCACATTCATTCACAACGCCCCCCTTGCTCTCAAAAGTGTCCCAATTTGGACAACAAATGATGTGTCCTCCCTGGTGTAAGTGAAAAGAATAGTGACTGAGATCTGGCTCCCAGAAGACTTTGGTGATTTAGGGAATATGGTAAAACCCAACCCAAAAAGCATGCCAAATGGCCCAGAGTCTTTCCTTTGGAAACCGAACTGGAACTGTATACAATGTCACATACTTCCGTGCATTTCCAGCCCTGGGCCTCTTACCCAGATTGTCCTTGGCCCCTCCCGCCCCCCAGGTATGCCTACTAAATTCCTCCAGGCTGCCCTCCATGTCACCTCCTCCATGAAGCCTTCCTGGATCTCTTCCTGCCCTTCCCTTGAAACAGGCTTTAAAACTCCTTTTCCGGGGCAGACACGGGTTTGCATGAGCCTCTCCCCGATAGATCCCGGGGACCTTGTCCTCACCTTTGGACCCCCAACATGTTGTAGGCAGCAACAAATGTGCTGGAACTCCCACGAGTTCCAGCCAACTGGGAATGGGGTGGGGGGTGATGATCGGTTGCATTGCAAGGGCTCTGGGAGCTGTCTGGGCTATGGGCTGACTGTAGATTCCAGAAAGTGTGTGGGGTGGGAGAACGGGAGCTCTTCCCACCGTGGGACAGCAAGGTCCCAGAAAGGTGGAGTGTGAGCTCACAGGCCCAGCGGCCCTCTGGGCGGTGTGGTGACCCCTCCCCTGGGTAAAATGATGGGAGTGTCAGGGTTCACCAAGTTCACCCGCTGGTGGGTCCACCCCTTGTCCCGTGGAGACAGAGGAGACTCAGGCCACTCACCAAGTGGGGACGTCCCCAGTCGAGGGGCTGAGTAGAGGGAAAGGCTTCTCACACACACATGCAGGCAGGTGCACACACCTCAGCCTCCCTCTCCCCAGGCTCTGGATTTATTGCCCAGCCTTGTAGTCTCCCTGTGGGGAGGCACCGGGACCCTCCTGCCCCGACCCGCAGGAGCCCCTCGCCCCAGTCGCCAGTCCCTAGGGAGGACTCCTGCCACCAAGGGCGGGAGGCTCTGCTCGGCCCACAGAATGATCCAGCACTGGCCAGTCATTAGATCGGTGGTTCCCGGAGTATGGAAGCCAGGTCTGAGGCTCGAGTAGCCCCCCCGAGAGCTTGTTAAAAATGCAAATTCTCAGGCCCCACCCCCAGACCTTTGCAGGTTATGGGGCTCATCGCTGCCGCTCAGGCCACCATTCCAGAACCCTCCAGGCAGGCTTCGTAATTCCACAAGTGGCCATGAACCATCTCTGCTGGGCAATGGGCACGGTGCTAGAACTGCGGCTTCAACACAACAGACAAGGTTCCTGTACCCCCTGGGGCTTCCAGACCAGTGGCAGGGCGGGGCCGGGACAGAAGTGCAAACACGTCAGTAAGGTGGGTGCAGACGGAGGTAAATGCTTGGGAGGCCACGGGCAGGGGACATATGAGAGTGACAGAGGGACACTGGAGATGGGGAGGTCAGGGATGCCCCCCGGGGCAGCAGACCTGTGTAACAGACCATTCCGGGCAGTGGAACAGAGGACCCAAAGGCTCAGAGGTAGGAAGTAGTGGCGAACCCGAGGAGGGGGAAGGCCGCAGGTGAATGCGGGTCGCCGTCCCGAGGGTCAGAGGAAGCCGGAGGGACAGGGCTCCATCCTGCAGGGCCTCGAGGGCCGGGGCAGAGGCTGATTCAAGTCTGAGCAGCAAGATGCAGGGAAGAGGTTAAAGTAGGGCCAGGAGATGACCTACTTTGCATTTTGAAAGTGTCCTCTGACTCTGGCAGGGCGGGGGGAGGCCCTCGGGATGCCTCTTGCCCTCACATCTGTCTCAGCCGAAACTGTTCTCAGGTTCCTGAGCAGAAGCTTCTGAAACCGGTTCCCCCAGGAGCACGGAGAGAGCAGGGGCCTCCTGCCTCGGGCCAAGCTCTGCTGGGCCCTGGGCCCCTTCCGGGAGCGGGAGCGAGCTGCGCGGGAGATTTCAAGACCCCCCCGGGCTCCTCCTCTGACCTCTGCTCCCACACCTCCTCCCCTCTGCCCAGCAGGTCCCGCTGTGCCCCTGAAAACAGCAGCTGCTTCCTAAGACGGCCCTTGTCCTTTGCCAGCACGTGCAGAACCAAGGCTGTTTTCCGGCCCTGGGGGCCTTCTCTTTACTCTCTGGAATCTTCTGGATCTGTGGCAGGTAGGATGCCCATGAGTTCTGAGTCCCAGGCATCATGTCTACCTTGACCCCTACCCCATGGGTAATTCTAACCAGCAGACGGCCTCCCACGGAGCGTCCTGCACGGGCCTGGATCCACCCCGTGTCTCCTGGTCGCAGGCCCTGCCCTTTGCCCTGGTCACCTTTCCAGCACTCCCCGCAGGGCTCTGACTCCACACGTGCCCCCAGCATGAGGCTCGCCACCTACAGTCACCATGTGGCCTCAGCACCTCCCCTGCCCAAGGCTCAACTGAGCACCACGGAGGCCACCCTGACTGCTGGCACCCACAGCGGCCTCAGGGGCCCTCCCGTGCGGCCCACGGTCCCCTGCTGCTTGGGGAAAACATCTGACCTGCTCTCTGAGGTCCTGCCTCTCTCTCGCTCTGCAGTGTGTCCGGGATCCCTCCTACTGAAGAACAAATATGTCCAGAGGTCAGGACCCTGTGCCTCCTCTCCCCTTTTGTCTTTGTCTCCCCGTCTTTGACCTTCCTCTTAAGGAAACCCTTCCTCCCTCCAGCTCAATCACCGTGTCTTCCTTCATTCGACTTTTATGTTTTAAATTAGTCCCGTATTTCCCTTGAGCCTTTTTTTAAAAATTTTTTTCAACGTTTATTTATTCGTGAGACAGAGAGAAAGGATGAGGCAGGGGAGGAGCAGAGAAAGAGAGGGAAACTCAGAATCTGAAGCAGGCTCCAGGTTCCCACCTGTCAGCACAGAGCCAGACACGGGGCTCGAACCCATGAATCATGAGATCATGACCTGAGCTGAAGTCAAACAGTTACCCAGCTGAGCCACCCAGGCGCCCCTCCCTTGAGCCTTTAAATGAAACTTTTTTAAAAGAACTTTTTGACTGAGCCACGGTGTAGACAGTCAGGTGTGTAAAGGCCACTAATCTTGAGTGTACAGCTCCAGGAATGTTCACCTGTGTACACGTTCATGTAGCCTCCCCGCCATCAAGATAGAGAACATTCCAGCACTCAGAGAGTCCTACCCTGTCCCTGCTGCTGCTCTCCCTCAAAACCTGCCATCCCTAAAGAAAACTCTGTGGGTCTCTTCCACCACAGAAGAGATTTCAGGCACACAGAGCCTTTGAATTCCCTCTTTGTCTTTTTTTTTTTTTATGTTTACTTATTTTTGAGACAGAGAGAGTGAAAGTGTGGGGGAGGGACAGAGAAGGAGGGAGACAGAGAATCTGAAGCAGGCTATGCGCTGTCAGCACAGAGCCGGATGTGGGACTTGAACCCACGAACTGTGAGATCATGACCTGAGCCAAAGTTGGATGCTTAACCAACTGAGCCCCCCCAGGTGCACCCCTCTTCTTAGTCTTTAAGTTTTCTGTTTAATTTATATGAGACAACTTATAACAACCTATCTGCCATATAATAAGGGCTCTTATATTTTTCTGTCTGGCCATGATAAATCCCTTTTCTACTGCTTTGTGGCTAAAACCTCTGAAGCGCACAACTAAGCGCCCCACAGGCCCTCTGAGATACACCCTCCCTCGGTGGGGGACCTGCTCATCCCCGCTTGCCCAGGACTCTGCTGCTTTTCTTTCTTCCTTTTTAAAATTTTTTTTAATGTTTATTTATTATTGAGAGACAGAGAGAGCATAAGCAGGGGAGGGGCAGAGAGCGGGGGAGACACAGAATCCAAAGCAGGGTCCAGGCTCCGAGCTGTCAGCAGAGCCTGATGCAGGGCTCAGACTCACAAACCGTGAGATCATGACCTGAGCCGAAGACTGATGCTTAACCGACTGAGCCACCCAGGCGCCCCTCTGCTGCTTTTCAAACTGAGTAGCCCCCTGCCTCAGCACCCCTCCATCCTGGGCAAACCGGGAGCTTGATCGCCCCGACCCCTGCTCTCTCCTTGGCCCTGGCCACAGTTCAAAACAGACATGAGGAGCAGAGCTCGGGGCTGTTAACCTGCCACCATCTTCCTAGGCCTGACACTAACCATTTGAAGGTGCCCAGTGTTCAAACTCATTTTTTGTGGCTTGCACGAAACTCGGCTCTCTTTGCATCTGAGAGGCTCAGCCTCCAGTCCTGAATGAGCAACAGGATTGGAGGAAGGGTGTTTTCTTTATTTAAAAAAATTTTTTAATGTTCATTTATTTTTGAAAGAGAGACAGAGAGAGACAGAGACAGAGCACAAGTGGGGGAGGGGCAGAGAGGGAGGGAGACCCAGAATCCGAAGCAGGCTCCAGGCTCTAGCTGTCAGCACAGAGCCCAAGGCGGGGCTCGAACCCACAAACTGGGAGATCATGACCTGAGCTGAAGTTAGATACTCAACCACCCTGCACCCCTGAGGAAGGGTGTTTTTATAAAAAGGAAAAATTCTTTGGGACTTGGCATTCGCTGCTCAGCTCTCCAAAACCCCCCGCCCAGGAAATAATCCTGGGAAAAATCCCCCGCTGCAGCCCGGGGATACTCAACCTTGACCGGGGTCAGAACCGCTGGGCTAACAAGCTAGTGGCAGCCCCACTAGGCGACCCAGGGCCCCTGAGCCCATCGTGCTGAGAATAAAGCTGTCCGTGTGGACAGAGCCCTACAGGCAGGCCTTTCTTGACCCCAGGGAACAAATGTGCCTGCCTGGACAGGACGAGAGCCCAGCCAAAGGCTGTTGTGAGCCCCCCCCAGCCTCCCAACAATTCATCTATGTTCTGGCTAATCACAGCATCTGCCCTGTGCCTGTGGATCTGGCCAAAGCCGCGCAGAGCTCCAAGGCGCAGCCACATCTGTGGCCACATACCAGCTGCCCAGGCCACGCAAACCAAAGGCCTCTTCCCTCTCCTTCAGTGATCCCACTGAATCCTGTAGCCTTTAGTGCCATTTGTAGGCTGGCGACTCACAAGTCTATGGTCCCTATAAACCGCACAGGCTCTCTCTCTGACACCTCCACGTGGCATTCTACGTGGCGGCTCAGCATCATGGCCACACAGCAGCCAGGGCCTCTCAGGCTTTCCCACCTCGGGAATGGCACCACCATCCACCCGACACGGGCCGTGTGGCCCGCCCAGCCAAAGGCCCTGTCGTCTTTGGGCTGGGAGACTGAACCAGCCTCCTCACTCCCTCAGTCTAGTCTCCACCCAGAATCCAGAAAGGTCTTAATAAAACAAACAAACAAACAAAAAACCACTCCAGCTTTATTAGGATATGATTTGTATGCGATAAAGTTCACCCACTTAAAGCGTACAATTCGTGTTTTTGTAGTACATTCATAGGGCTGTACCACCATCACCATAGATGTCCAACCATCCAATCTAATGTCAGAACGTTTATCCTCCAGGGCCGCCTGAATGGCTCAGTCACTTACACGTCTGACTCTTGATTTCAGCTCAGGTCATGATCTCACAGTTCGTGGGATTGAGCCCCTTATCGGGCTCTGCAGAGCCTGCCTGGGATTCTCTCTCTCTCCCTCTCTCTGCCCCTCTTCTGTTTGCTTGCACTCTCTCTCAAATAAATAAACAAAAACCAAAAAAAAGAACATTAAAAACAAGCAAAAAAAATCCACAAAGAACATTTATATTCCAAAGAGGCCGTGTGCCCATTAGCAGACACTCGCTACCCTCACCCATTCCCAGGCAAACATGAACCTCCATTCTGCGTCTGTGGATTGGCCTTTCCGGGCACTGCATATAAATGGAATCTTACAATATGTGTGTGGTCTTTGTGTCTGGCTTCTTTCTTTTACTATGATGTCCTCGAGGTTTATCTGTGTTGTAGCACATATCAGTGCTTTGTTCCTCTTATTGCCCAAAAATACTCATTGTGGGGGCCTGCCACATTTTGGTTATCCATTCATCAGTAGAAACTTGGGTTGTTTCTCCTTGCTGGCTATTAGAAAGGTCTCTTTCTTTTTTTTTTTTTTTTTTAATGTTTTATTTATTTCTAGGAGAGAGAGAGAGACAGCGTGAGCAGGGGAGGGTCAGAGAGAGAAGGAGTCACAGACTGAAACAGGCTCCAGGCTCTGAGCTGGCAGTCAGCACAGGGCCCGACGCGGGGCTCGAACCCACTAACCGCGAGATCATGACCTAAGCGAAAGTCGGACGCTTAACCGACTAAGCCACCCAGGCGCCCCGGTCTCTTTCTTTTTATGTTTATTTATTTTTGCGAGAGAGAGAGACAAGAGTGAGTGGAGGAGGGGCAGAGAGAGAGAGAGAGGGAGACAGAAACGGAAGCAGGCTCCAGGCACTGAGCTCTTAGCACAGAGCCCACCGCGGGGCTCGAACTCACAAACTGCAAGGTCATGATCTGAAGTCAGGCACTTAACCGAATCAGCCACCCAGGCGCCCCTAGAAAGGTCTTTTTAAAGACAAATCAGGTAACTACGGAAATTAAAATAAAAAGCTTAATTTAAAAAAAAGAAGAAAAAGAAAAACAACTCACATGTCACCCCCCCCTTAAAACCCTACAATGGTTTCCCGTAACATCTACATGCGGCTTGTTGCCTGGGCCCCGCCTCTGCCACCAGCCCTTCCTGCTCTTCCCTCCACTCGGCCTGCTCTGCCTTCTCCAGGTTTCCTGAACGCATCAAATCTGTCTCCGACTCCGGGGCCTCCGCACTTGCACCCCTGCCTGGGATGCCCGTCCTTCGCTCTTCAGGAGCTGACCTCTTTCTACTCAGGCTGCCACGTAAATGCTACCTCCTGGGGAAGCTGCCTGACCCCACGCCACTCTGTGCCACCCTGACTTACCCCTTCGTAGTTACCGTTATCCAAAGGTATCTTCTCTGGGGTGTTTATTGCCTCTCTCTTCCTGCTACGGTATTTAGCTCCAAAAGAGGAAGTACCTCATCTGTCTTCACTTCTCTGCTCCAGGAGCCTAGACTGGTTCCTGACCCCTAGCGGGCACTTAGTTGCTCGAGAGGCCCGTGGGGTCCAGGCAGGTAAAGCTCCTCTCATGGTGGCACCAGATGCCTCCATTTCCTCAAGTGCATTTGCCCACTCATGGCCCAGAAACAAGGTGCCCAAAAGCCCGTGCGGCACCGCCCCTGGCCAGAACCACCCGCTGGCCCAGGCTCTCCAGGCCCTGCCTTGCCCAGGTCCTTGGTTTAGAGACAAGCCTTCTGGGAAAGGTGCCACCAGCGGGACGCCCAGTCCTGCTCCACTGCCAAGGCCCGGAGCTGGGTTCCCAGAGCTGGGGCCCGAGACTGGTCCCTTTGCCAGAGGCTCACTGACCTCAGTCAAGTCTTGCAAACCCACGCCTCACCCCAGCGCCCTCCCGGCCCCAGCAGCTCATCTCCCCAGCCCTGGGCCGCAGAGACCAGAGGGGGGTCTGTGTCTTTAACAAAAAGCAAGTGTAATAAATAAAAGTCACCGGCAAAGAAAACTTCCCTCATTTATTTTCCAGGGGCCCTGGCTCATCAATCTTCCCCTCCCAACCTGCTTTGTGCTCTGTTAGTTTTGCTTCCTCATAGAGCAAAATTTGGTTTTCTAATAGCATCTGTCGAATGCAGGGAGTCCCCAAACATTAGGGGTAATGAGTTGGAAGGGACACAGTTGGAACCCTTCGGAAGCCAACGGCAGATGTCAGGCCCTCGGCGGGTCCCCCTGAGGCTCTGCGGCCAGAGCACTGGGCAAAAGCTAGGTCCACGGCCTACAAGTCTTGGTCCCTGGGAGTCATTCGTCGAAAGACACTGGGGCGCCCAGCATGTGTGAGGTCCTGTGTGGGCTCTGGGAAGATGGGCCCCGCCCACAGGGCGCTCTCATAGCTGGTTATCCATGAAGGGCTGACGCGGTGTAGAAGAAAGTCCTCCCTCCCCCCACCCCTCCACCCCCACCCCCATCTGCTGGGCCATCCCCTGCAAGGCAGCCGGGCAGGAGATTTGGACTCGGGTAGACCTGGGTGCCTGAGCTCAGGCTCCTTAATTGAAAAACGAGGCAAACAACCCTCACCTCTCGGGGCTGCCTGAGAAGAGCTAAGAGCTTAAGGCACGCAGCACCAAGTCCAGCACAGTGGTGCTCGGTACCTGTCCCATCCCTCCATCACCGCGGGCCCGACAGGTGCAGGTGCACGCGGGCTGGCAGTGATCTTCCAGGATGGTGCAGCTGTTCTCCGCAGCCAGGGTTCTTGTCTAGAGGCTTCGGCAGCTGCTGCCCCCTCCTGGGGAAGACAGAGCCATCCCTCCCACCCCCGCTCCTGGAGACCTTGAACGGATGGAAGAGGGCCTGGGGGAAAGAAGGTTCCTGGAGACAGGAACCAAAAGTACCGACACTGGCGGATCAACAGTATTTCTTCCAACTCCACCCGCCTCCATTCCCAGGGTCCTCCTCCAAGCATGCCAAGGGTTGTTCTCTAGAAAAATCACTCCTGTGGCCATGCGACGTGCAGCAGAGGGGAGAGTGGCTGGCAAGTCACAGTCCTGCCTTGCCGGCGCCAAGGGGCCACCAGCCCCACAAGCCCAGGGATTTCTTCCACACCCCAAAGGGCTGGGAGGGCCTCTTCTGACAGGTGAGTACTTTCTGGGCCCAGCAGGTGAGGGTCTCAGGGCCGCACCACCTGTATGTGGCCTTGAACAAGTAGATCCCCCCGCCCGCCCTACCCCGCAAATGTGCAGAGACGGCCTTCCAGCTGGACCATGAAGGGGCTGGAATAGGGCTTGGACTTTCCTTGTAAGACGTTGACTGAAGACGTTTTAGAAAGCAGGTGCGATAGGGGTACCCTCCTCTGGCCGACTGAGGCGGACGCGACCCCCGCCCCGCCGCCTCCCGGGCCTCTGCCGGCTGGACGCCCAGGCCCGCTTCCTCTGCGGGAGCTGAAGCGCAGGAAGGCGGCTCGGCGACGGCGGGGCCGGGCTGGCAGGCGGGTGGCGGGGCGTCCGGGCACCGCTCCACTGAGTCGCTCGGCTCGCGGGAGCCCGCACCCTGCGCGGGGCCCGCGCCCGCTTCTCCCCCCGCCCCCCACGGCCCGGAGGCCGCCCCGCGCCGGCCCCCCGCCCCGCCCCGCCCCGCCCCGCCCCTCCGCCGCCGCCGCCGCCGCCGCCGCGAGTCCGCCAGCCCCGCCGCCGCCATGGGCCGGGTCCGGCCGGGCGAGCGCAGGCCGCGGGACCCCGGCCCCGCCACGCCACCGCCTGCGCCCCGCCGCGCCCGCGCCCTGGCGCTGCTCGGGGCCCTGCTCGCCGCCGCCGCCGCCGTTGCCGCCGCCCGGGCCTTTGCCCGCCACGCCGAGGCCCAGGCGGCCGCGCGGCAGGTCTGGCCCGCGGGGAAGGGCGCGCAGGGCTCACCGCAGGCCTGGGGGAGGGGGTGCTGGAGGAGGGGGCTAGAAGGGGGTGGGGGCCTCGGAGGAGGCGAGGGGAGGGGCCCGGAGGGCGGGGTTCGGAGCGGGCGGCGGGGGGCACGGGAGGGGGAGGCTCGGAAGGAGGCAAGGGGAGGGGGCTCGGAGTGCAGAGGCAAGTTCGGAGGGGGCGGGGGAGGGGATGGGGAGGGACGATTTGGAGTTGGAGGGGGATGGAAGGTCGGGACCGGTGGACCGGGACGATGGCATGAAAGGGAGGGAAAGCAGGGGCGGGGGTACGACTGGGGGTATGGGGTGTGCAGAGGTGACATCTGAATGGGTGGACTGGAAGTGTCCTGACAACTCAGAGTTGCCCCCTCCACCTCTTTGGGACCCCAGCTGGGGATTCAGTTTGTGCTCACTGGAGCCCCTTTCCTCCCAAGCAGGAGTCAGCACTGAAGTCCCTGGGGACAGAAGGCCTCTTTCTCTTTTCCTCCTTGGACACAGACCGGGATATGTACATCAGCCCAGAGGAGTTCAAGCCCATTGCTGAGAAGCTGACAGGTACCAGGAGAGGCTGGGGATTGGGGAGGGGGACACCGAGGCACCGCCCTTAGTTTCTTGGCCACTGTGTTTGCTCTGAGCTGGAAGGCCACCTGGAGAGGGACATTATGGGTCCTGACAGCCCCGGCCTCCTCCCTGCTCTGACACCTTCTAGTTGATGGTTGGGGCAAGCTGTTCTGGTACTGCCTGAGCCTCTTCTCAGGTGCAAATATACTAGTTAACGTTGCCTGACCACTTCCAGACATGACTTTAAGCACTTCATCTGAGTTCTCTCTTTAATCTTCACAGTGCCCTGCGGGGTAGCCACTGTCATAATTTTCATGTTTATAGGTGGGGAGACTGAGGCACAGGGAGGTACAGAGCCAGGATTAGAGCCGGGGCCATCTGGCTCCAGGTCCTGCACTTGTTCACAGGTTTGAGGGGGAGAGATGGGATCTGCAGAGTATACAGTAGCTGTTCAACAGACAAGAGCTCTTCCTGGCATTACTCAATATTCACCTCTGCTTAGGTGCCAGATTCCTACCCCATCCTGGCGATCTATTTTTACCTAATTGTAATCAGTTATTTTTTTATATAAAGATAAGGAGCTAAAACATTCTAATGAATTATTAAATGCCTCTCATTGTCTCACCATCGCCCCAACCGCAGTGTCCATTTCTCACCCATTTCTTGAACTTGGGATCCAGATTGGTAGGTGTAAGGAGGTCAGTAGATGGGAACGGCAGGGGAGAGATGTTGGCTGCTGTCGGGTGAGCCAACACCAAGGCACAGTGCTGGGCTTTCCGTGTCTCAGGCTGGGTCAGGGAGGTGGGCCGCTTGCTGGCCCCGTGACCACAGTTCCCGCCAGAGGAGGAGGATCAGGTGAGAAATGCGAATCTGCTGGAGCAGACATGTGTCAGTGTCCCTCAGTGACATCCAGGTCTGTCGTGCAAGCAGATGGGCAGGTAAACAGGTCAGCCTCATGCGACTTGCTTTGACCTCTTATTCTGCAAAGGCTCCCTGAGGATCCGCACAGCCACCTCTTTGTCCTTTTTTATGGACAGAGACAGCGGGTTCCCTCATAATGACAAGCTTGCTGGGCCTGAGGGCACTTTTAATTTTGTTCACATAAATCTGTTTTTTTTCTTTTTTTTTAAAAAAAAAAAGGGGGGCGCCTGGGTGGCTTAGTCGGTTAAGCATCCGACTTTCACTTAGGTCATGATCTCGCGGTTCATGGGTTCGGGCCCCACGTCGGGCTCTGTGCTGACTGCCAGCTCAGAGCCTGGAGCCTGTTTCAGAGTCTGTCACTCCCTCTCTCTCTGACCCTCCCCTGCTCACGCTGTCTCTCTCTCTCTCTCTCTCTCTCCTAGAAATTTAAAAAAAAAAATCTTTTTTTTTGTTTTTTTTTTTACACATTTATTTATTTTTGAGAGACAGAGACAGAGCGTGTGCAGGGGAGGGACAGAGAGAGAGGGAGACCCAGAATCCGAAGCAGGCTCCAGGCTCTAGCTGTCAGCACAGAGCCCAAGGCAGGGCTCGAACCCACGAACTGTGAGATCATGACCTGAGCTGAAGTCAGATGCTTGACTGACTGAGGCACCCAGGCCCCCCTCCTTTTTTTTTTTTTTTTTTTCCACAAATATCTATTTCTCCATCAGGGGAAAATAATCCCTCTCTCCGTTATCTCCTTGGCCACTGTGAGGGCAAAACTGGACCACGTTTCAGGAAAACAAAAAATAAAACAAAGCCAAAAATATCACATCCACACAGGAAATAGAAGCAGGCTGTCTAGTTGGCATGGTTATGAGTGTGTTTAAGTTTCTTTATATCTTAAAGATTTTACAAATTGTCTGTAATGAGTTACTTGTAAGTTTGGAAATAAAACTTTTTATGTAAAAAACCATAAGGTCGTAAGATACTGGACATTGTTATTAATAATTATCTGTGATAACAGTAAAAGAATTGAAAAAGCCAGGCAGGCTAATAAGCTTGCCCATTGCTATTATCCCCTTCTTCTGAGGTTTCCAGATTGCTCTGTGGAAAGTTTTGCAGGATTGGCTTACAAATGCAGGAATAACTGGTTCTTGAGAACAGGGGTTTGCATCAGGAGCTGCTGGGGAGTGCTGATTAAAAGGGTAGCTTCCACATTCTAGCCCCTTAGGATTCTTTTTTTTTATTTAAAAGAAAAATATTTTTTAATGTTTATTTACTTTTTGAGAGAGAGAGAGAGAGATGGAGACGTGAGCAAGGAAGGGGCAGAGAGAGAAGACACAGAATCCAAAGCAGGCTCCAGGCTCTGAGTGGTCAGCACAGAGCCTGGACACAGGGCTCGAACCCATGGACTATGAGATCATGACCTGAGCAGAAGCCAGACACTTAACCGACTGAGCTACCCAGATACCCCAGCCCCTCAGGATTCTGACTCAGTAGGTTTGAGGAGGATTTGGGGCATCTGTAGTTTAAAAAGGCATCCGGGGTGATTCTGATGATTCCTGGTGAAGAATTGCTCCAGATGCACCCAGTTGGTCTGTCACTCGGTTCATCAGATGCCACACATCATCTCTGTACCACGAACCTGCCTGGGGACCACAGCCGTAACAAGCCCTTCCACTCGCTGCCTTATTCCATAGAGGTGGCCAGGGCTTCCCCTGCTGTCAGTCACCCCTTCTGAAATTGGCTTCATTTCTCCCTAAATCTTCATCATGACTCCGTCCACACTTGAAAGCCTTGGACTTGGTATGCCTTGGGGAGGTAGAGATCTAAGAAATCAAGTTCAGCTCCTGCCACTCCAGCCTCTCCTGGAAACAGGAGGGGAATACAGGGCCACCCAGAAAACCAGGGAGAAGCAAGTGTCCTCTCTTCCAAACTGGCGTTCTTGAGAACATTGTGACCTCGGAGCTTTTGACACCAAAGGTGGTGTCAAAGACGGTTCTGTTCCTCACTTTCACTGTTCTGAGCGCCTCTCTGATAAGCATTCATTTCCTCATGAGGCCCCTGTGGCAGTGACACGTGTGGCAGCGTGGTCTCGCTTTCCCATGTGAGAAAACCAGAGAGGCTGAGAGATCTGCCCCAGATCACCCAGGAGGTGGAACTGACCTCAGCCTGGAGCCCCTGTGCTCTCTTCTCTGAGCCCCAGAGAGTAGCTTGTCTTCGGTGCTAGGAGCCCGGCCCCTGGGAGAGGCAGCCGCCTGCCCAGATGCTGCCTTTGGTGGGTCCAACCCCAAGTTCATCTCAGACTCAGTTTGCAGGACAAAGGGAGAGGGGACATGAATGTCCTTTCTGCAGCCTGCTTGGCCTGGTAGAAAGCACGGGATGGACTCAGAAGAATTCAGTTTGAGCCCTAGCTCCGTGGCTCCCCGGCCCTGCAACCCCTGGTAGGAATAACACAGGTCAAGTTTATTACAAGTTCACCCTGTACCAAACCTGGTGCTAAGGCTTCGTGGATTCGCTCATCCAGTCCTCATAACAAGCCACTGGCCAAACATCGCATGGCTGGTAAGGGGTGGGATTTGAACCTAGCTTATCTGGTTCCTGAGCCTTTAAGGAAATCGAGTCTCTGAGGTCACAGCGCCCTCAGAAGAGGGTCCTGGTTGATTGTGGGTTTAGAGTACAACAAGCCTGGGTTTGAATCCTGACTCCCCCTACTGCCTGGCTGTGTGACCTTTGAGAAGTGGCTTTACCTTTCTGAGCCTCTACTTTCTCATGTGTAACATAGAGTTGGTAATAACAGTATTCTCTGCATCTCAGAGCTACAGTGAAATGGAAATGTGATACTTATTTATTGTTACTTTGGTTTGTTAACTATTACTCCAGCTCCAAGCCAGGCTCCCTCAATCACCTGCCATTCTGGGGGGTGGTGGGATCTCCCCGAGAAGAGAGGTCCTGCAGCCTGAGAGCAGGGCCTCTCTCCAGTGACCCGACTGACTGTGTCTCATAGGCTCAACCCCGGCCGCCAGCTATGAGGAAGAGGAGCTGCCTCTTGACCCCAGTGAGGAGACGCTCACCATCGAAGCCCGATTCCAGCCTCTGATCCCAGAGTCCATGACCAAGAGCAAAGATGGGTTCCTGGGGGTGAGTTTGAGTGGGGGGCAGCAGGGGCTGCTCGCAGGTGGGGCCACATGTACAGAACCATCTGCACTCACTCACCTCCTGAGAATCAGTCTGTGCTCTGCTCATCTTTCCTTCTTTCCTTCCTTCCTTTCCTTTTTTTTTTTTTTTTTTTAATTTATTTTTTAGAGAGAGAACAGGCAGGTAGGGGGGAGAGGGGCAGGGGGGGAGAGGGAGAGAATCTTAAGCAGATTCCATACTCAGTGTGGAGCCCCACACCGGGCTTGATCCCACGACCCTGGAATCATGACCTGAGTTGAAACCAAGAGTTGGGCCCTCAACCAACTGAGCCACCCAGGCACCCCTCTTCCTCCCTTTATTAACTGCCTGCTGAGCCCCCAGCGTGCCAGGCCCTGGGGGGTCCAGAAGTGGTGTGGTGCTGACCCTATTGTCTGGGACACAGTCTGGTGCAGGAGGGATAAGCATGAGCCCCTAACGCAGATGGGATCGGGGCGGCTTCCTGGAGGAAGACTACCCTCTGATAGAAACTGCAGGAGGAGGAGGGGGCTCAGCCAGGGAGGCAGGGGGAAGGGTCTGGTCAGAGGAAGCAGCAAGGGCAGTGGAGACAGAGTTGAGGCAGGCGCCTCATGTAGGCTCCTTACATTCTGTAACCCCGATCCTTCCCCCCGAGGCCGCAAGCAAGTTTCGAGTTTCTCAGGGCAAGGGCAGTGAACCTTTGTGCCTCCTCAGGCCCCTGACACTTGACAGGTGCTCTGCTGAACCCTGGTGAACCATCCCTGAGGCTCCGTCCCTGGCAGGGGGTCACCGGGCGGGGAGGGCACCTGACTAATGCTGTCCTGAGCAGCCCCGCCCCGAGGCCTTGTGGCCAAGGTCTCAGGCCCATCATGGCACCCAGGCGTCCCCGCTCCCTGCCAGCCTTCCCAGACCTCACGCCATCGGCTTGCTCTCTTCCGGCCACTCCAGATGTCCAGGCTTTCTTCCAGCTGGGAGCCTTCTCGGGTGCCATTCCCTCTGCCAGGAGCAGCTTTTCCTCTTTGCCACCTACTCAGCCTTTCCCCTGAAATGCCACTTGCACATGAACAAAGATCTGAAGGCAGAAGGTGCCAGGCTAGTCACCTGAGGACAGGGGGCCGGCATGGCTGGACCCAGAGCACAGGCACACGTACAGGGGCATCCTGGTCAGTGGAGCCGGAAAAGAAGTCACCAGACTGCAGAGGACCTTGGGCTCCCGGCATTGGCCTTCATTCTGCAGCAGATTTTGAAATGGGAAGGTTTCCTCATCAGATGCTCGGCAGGCCGGCAGCTGGGGAAAAATTGGAGCCAAGATGACCAGTTCTCGGGAAGGAGGAGGAGGTGGGGGAGGGTCCGGGGTGGGGAGGCAGTGGTGGTCGAGAGGAAGGCATCCTGGAGGATGCCGGGAAAGGAAGGCAGGCAGGGCAGGGCTACTAATGGAAGGTGGGTGGGGGTGGAGGGCTGGATGGGGTGACCAGTGCAGGGTGGGCTATTTGCCCCAGGGGACACAGAGCAGGGGGTGGGTCTGGTGGGGAGGAAATGAGGTCAGTCTGGACCTGCCGGAGTCATGGCGCCTGTGGAGGGGGGGGGACACCCAAGGGGACAGTCCAATAAGTGGTCGGAAACACAGGTTTGATCTTCCGCAGAAGATCCAGGTGGGCAAGGTTGGCAACCCAGGTGGCTGAAGCTGTCCGCGTGGGTGAGCCCCCGCAGAGCAGCGAGGGCGGGGTAGGACTGGCAGGGTGCCAGGCCCAGCTGCTCTTACAGGGAGGATGGGGCAGGAGCAGTGCCTCACTGCTCCCCTGCAGGGGTGGCTGGCCCGTGGGCAGGACGCAGCGGCAGGCAGCCCGGCCTGGCCTCGCACAGCAGGCCCTGCTTAGAGGGACCCTGCTCGGTCCCCTTGGGGATGGCTCTGAGAACCCCCCTCCTCCCCCCTCCCAGTGAGCCTAGCCCCCTACCACTGCGGAGGCGGGGAAGGGAGAGGGAGCCTGCTGCTGCCGAAGACCTGGCAGCTCCCTGATGGCCGAGCGGTCCCGGAGGTGCCAGGCACTTGCTGTCCTGGTGGCCAGGGCCTCCACATGACTCCTGTCTGGAGCGCAGAAGGGCGGGGAGGGGCTACGGAAGGTGCAGGTTTTACCAGGGGACACGCTCCAGGCCCTGCCTCAGTGTTCCAGATGTGCAGTCAGGCAGGGGCCACCAGCTGGCACAAAGGAGGGAGGCAGGACCATGTACCTGTGAGGCCTGGGGCGGGCACTGTGTGACAGAGGCAGGCAGAACACCTGCGCAGAGCACCCCTGTCCCAGCCCCGGGCGGCCCTTCCGGCTAGGGCCTGGACTTGGCCTGAGCAGGCCACGGGGGTGCTGCTTCCTGGGCTGGGGGCGGGGGGGGGTGGGGGTTGGTGAGGTGGGCCTCGGCTGCAGGGAGACCTCCGCGCACCCACGGAACGGGGACCCGCACATCCTGGCTGTCCATGCCCCAGAGCTTCGGCTTCCCGCTGCCCCAGGTCTCCCGCCTGGCCCTGTCCGGCCTCCGCAACTGGACTGCTGCGGCCTTGCCGAGCGCAGTGTTTGCTGCCCGACACTTCCGGCCCTTCCTTCCTCCTCGGGGCCACGTGGAGCTGGGGGAGCCATGGTGGATCATCCCCAGTGAGCTGAGCGTCTTCACTGGCTATTTATCTAACAACCGCTTCTACCCACCACCGCCCAAGGGCAAAGAGGTGAGGGCTGCCCTAGTGACCCTGGGGCCCTCCTCCCAGCCCAGCCCACCCCAGCCCCTGGCCCAGCTCCAGCACCGCCCCCACTGCCGCCCTGCCCTGCCCCGCCCAGCCCAGCCACGCCCCCACCAGCTCTGCACCAGCTCTGCACCTGGACCCCCAGTGCCAGGACCACCCCGCCTGCTTTCCTGCCTCCCCCTACGCTATCACCCCCTCCCGGGCCCCAGGCCTGTAGGTCCAGAGCAGAACCTCACCTGGGGGATCGTGACCCAACAAGCTAGCACGGGTCTCCACTGCCCTCCCTTCAGGTCATCATCCACCGGCTCCTGAGCATGTTCCACCCTCGACCCTTTGTGAAAACCCGCTTTGCCCCTCAGGGGGCTGTCGCCTGCCTGACCGCCATCAGTGACTTCTACTACACTGTGATGTTCCGGTATGTAGTCCCCAGAAACCCCTCCTGGTCTCTGCCAGGCTGGGAACCCCAGGAAAGCACGGGCGGGCGAGGACAGGGCCTGCCTGGTGGCCCCCAGTGCCAGCGTGTACCACCCTCTGGTCTTGGGCCAGCAGTGGTGGCTCTCTGGGCTTCGATTTCTTCATCCGTGGCTGGGGGTGGTGGCGACTTCTCCTAGGAGCAAGGCCAAAACGCAGTGCTTGCTTAGCATGAGGCTGGTGGCTGTGCTTGTCACCCGCCGGGGGGGGTTTGGGGGGGAATGTAGAAGAGCTGTGACACCAGGTCACACCCCCTGCGGAGGCTGTGAGGGCTCAGAGGACAGCTGGTCAGGCAAGGCCTCCAGAGAAGGCGGTGTGTGAACCAGGCCCTGAGGACGGGCAGCGCTTTGAGGGCCTCGTGGCCTCTCCCTGCCCAGCCCGTTCTCCACACAAGAACCTGGCCAAGGGTTCCCCAGCTGTGGCACAAGAGCAGCAGCGGGGGGCGGGGGGGAGGGCTCCAGCTCAGCAGGGGGTGCTCCCAGCCAGGCTCCTCTGCCCCCAGGATCCACGCCGAGTTCCAGC
This sequence comes from Hyaena hyaena, assembly GCF_003009895.1. Classification (NCBI taxonomy): domain Eukaryota; kingdom Metazoa; phylum Chordata; class Mammalia; order Carnivora; family Hyaenidae; genus Hyaena; species Hyaena hyaena. The sequence goes on along the minus strand of NW_024080635.1, from coordinate 7,123,589 downwards.
TCAGCGAGCCGCCTGACTTCCCCTTCTGGTTCTCGCCTGGCCAGTTCACCGGCCACATCATCCTCTCCAAAGATGCCACTCACGTCCGGGACTTCCGGCTCTTCGTGCCCAACCACAGGTGGGAGCCTGGGGCCCCGGCGTGCCCTGCACCCCACCACGGTTCACCCCACTCTACCCCCTTGCTCCGGGAGCTCAGGTGCAGGGGCCCAGAGGCCCCCTCGGTGTCTGCCCCTCCTTCACTCCCCAGAGCCACTTCTCTTGGGAGTGGTGTGGAGCTGACCCGGGAGGAGGCAGCTTGAGGTGAACTGAGGTGGGTCATTCTATCACTTGGCAGCCGTGTCCCAGGTGGCCTGGACTGGCAACTCTGTGCCCGCGACCCAGGGCAGCAGCCAACAGGACCTCCCCAGAGCTGGAGCCCAGCACCTTCGTACTGCTCCCCCACACCTGTAACCTCAGCCTTCTCATGACCCTAGGGGAGGGCTGGCAGGGGTCAGCGACCTGCCTGGGCAGGGTCCAGGAAGCCTTCCCTGGGGAAGAGGCATCTAAGCAGAGACCTGGAGGATTAGGAGGGTTTAGCCAGGCAGAGGGAGCAGCACGTGTAAAGGCCCAGGGGCAGGTCCTCCACCACCTGCACTTGCTACCTCAGACCCTGGGGGGCAGAGGGCCTGAGGACCTTCTTGAAGATTCCATGCCAGCTGCCTTCCTGTGTGCCCCGCCTGCTCAGGGTCAGCCTCTTGTCAAGAGCAGGGGACCCAGAGGGCCTGGCTTCAGGTCTTTCCATATTCCTCCCTGACAGCAAGTGGCTGCTTAGTAGGTCTGAGTGACCCAGGACAGGGACAGGACCGTGGCTGGAGGCCCACAGTAAGTCTCCACCATGGCACCTGTGGGTTACATGGCTGTGGGCAAGGCCCCTGGGCTCTCTGGGCCTCAGTTTCCTCATCTGCTAGATGAAGGGATGGCTCTGGGGCAAGAGTGATAGCCTGGGAAGAGAAAGTTGTCCCCGGGAGCAGGAGAGCTTTTCTCTCCCTCCCCTTGGCTGTACAGGCTCAGCCCAGGGCACGCCCGCCTCCCCCTCAGGGTTGGAGGTGAGGATTCTGGATTGGATGAAACCGGGGGGGGGGGGGGGGACAAATGACCAGCCCCAGGGCCCCCTGAGCCTGTGTCTCAGGAGGCGGCCACAGGGCTGCCCACCTCCTCAGGCACTGAGCTCACCGGCCCAAGGTGGGTGGTTGTCGGTGCCGGGCTGCCCCCGTGTGGCAGATCTGCGGATGGCACGTGGTGGGGCCAGGCTTCCTGTGGGAGAGGGAGCAGGGGAGGATGGAGCCAGGTGTTTGCTCCTGCCCCTCTCGTCTAGGAGAGGCACTGACATCTTTCTACCTCCAAGAGCCTGGAGCGGCACTGGAGACTGTGATGCGAAAGCCCTTTGTGAATTGTAAGGGGCAGGGCCAGTGAGCGGTGTGTGGTTGCAGCCTTAGGGAGAGGCAGCCCAGGGACAGAAAAGGGCCCAGGCTTGGCTGTAAAAACCCCAGTGGCCCCGAGACCTTGGGTTCACCTTGCCAGGCCTCAGTGTCCTCATCTGTAAAATGGGGAGAGTTGTGTGCTGTAAAGTCTGACATACGGTTAATGGGCCTTGGTGGTGGGGGTGTCCTGGCCTGGCCACCCTCTCACCTGTCCCCAGGTCTCTGAATGTGGACATGGAGTGGCTGTACGGGGCCAGTGAGAGCAGCAACATGGAGGTGGACATTGGCTACATCCCCCAGGTGAGCACACAAGTGGCCCTGACTCAGGTAAGGAGACAGGATTCAGCTGCAGGGCTGGGAGTCTCCGGCAGTCCAGGGTGAAGGCCAGGCCCCTGGCAGGCTGAGGCCAGTTGTCCCTCAGGAAACCAGCTGTCATGGGCCCCCGGATGGCTTCACACCATAGAAGGAGCCCTAGGTGGACCCTGGCTCTGTCCTAGACCCACTGCAGCCCTGACCAGGCCCTGCCCTTCCCAGAGCCTCGGTTTCTCCACCTTTGCAATGGGTGGAGAATCTTTGAGGGTCTCTTAAGGATTCTTGCCCATCTCTGAGACACCTTCACTGATGTCAACCCCCACTGACCTCTGGTCCAGATGGAGCTGGAGGCTGTGGGCCCGTCGGTGCCTTCTGTGATCCTGGACGAGGATGGCAACGTGATTGACAGCCGCCCACCGTCAGGGGAGCCCCTCCAGTTTGTCTTTGAGGAGATCGAGTGGCAGCAGGAGCTGAGCTGGGAGGAGGCTGCCCGGCGCCTGGAGGTGGCCATGTACCCCTTCAAGAAGGTGGGGCTGGGCGGGGAGTGAGGGCGAGGGGCGGGCTCTGTGCCGCCAGGGCTTGGAGAGCGGCAGGTGGGCACTCGACTCCAGGCTGGGTACAGGGCCTGGCCCGTACCAGTGGGGCCTCTCTTTCCTCTCTTTCGCCATTCACAACTTGGAGGAGGCATTCCCCTGGCTCAGCAATACCCTTTCTCACACACAGACTCATACTATAAACACACACACACACACACACACACACACACACACACAGCTCCTGAACAGGACCCTGGCCTCACACAGTAGCTTCTCTCTGTCTCCACTTGGCTCCAGGTCACCTATCTGCCATTCACTGAGGCCTTCGACCAAGCCAAGGCCAAGAACAAGCTGGTGCACTCAATTCTGCTGTGGGGCGCCCTGGATGACCAGTCCTGCTGAGGTGAGGGAGAGCCTGCCAGTCTGGGGGAGAAGATGTCATACCTCGTGGACTGTCCTGTTGGAACGTGGGGGGGCTTGGGGACTACCCAGGCAGGGGCATGAGGTAAGGGCTTGGCGGGGGAGTGTGTGTGCTGAGCTCGGAAGCAGCGAAGCAGCGGCTGTTCACAGTAAAAAGAGCCCAGCTCCGTCATTTGCAGCCTGGAGACCTTGGCCAAATGACTTCCCCTCCTTTTTTTTTCAATGAAAGGGAAGCTTTATTGTGGCCCCAGGGCCTTGGGGCTCGGGCAGGAGGCCGCCCTGCTGGCAAAGGAAGAGCCCCCTCCACCAGCTCTTATTTGACCTTCACCATCACATTCACATTATGGTCTGAGACTCCCCCTCCTCAAGCCTTAGTTTTCTCAACAGCGAAGGAGGGGTAACATGCTTACCTCCCCGAGTTGTGAGGATGGACGTAAAAGTGCCCAGGCGCTGTGAAGTGTTGCAGGCAAGTGAGAGAGAAAATAGTGCCCGAGGCTGGCCAGGCCTTCACTTACTCAGAAGATTCGCCCAAGACCTCCTAGACACACAGATTCTGGATGTCTGACAGTGGGCACAAAGATGAGTAAAACGGTGCCCCTGCCCTCATTCAGTTAATCGACAAACACCCTGGGGACCTCCTGCGCCACGCCGTGGGCCAGGTGCTGAGAGTCTCCTAATAAGGAAGGCAGAAGTGGCCCATCCTCGGGGAGCACGGTGTGTGCAGAAGGCAGATGAGTGAATAAGTTCAAGCGCGGTGAGTGTCACCCAGGGGAAGACCCAGAGTGTGGCACGGGCTCGCGGAAGGCTTCCTAGGGATGGCGATTTTAAGCTGAGACTCAAAGGATGAGTAGAGGTTTATCAGGTGACAGAAGAAAAGGTGTTTTAGGCATAGTACAACCTGTGCAAAGGCCCCGGGCCACAGAGTTTAGTGGATTTAAGAAGCTGCCGCGGTCTGCAGGTCCCTGGGCTGAAGCCCCCCACCCCCGATCTCAGCCCAGGATGCCGGTGTGTCATTGACTGTAGTGACAGCTCCCAGTAATCAGCACCGAATCCATGGTAGGCTCTTTGAATCTGTTATTTCACTGGTGTGCACAGACCACCCTACAGTCCACAAGGCTTCTAACTGAGAGAAAAGCCAGTAAGACGTGGGTCGGGGCCTCACTCCTCTGGCCTTGCCATCCCCGGAACAGGTTCAGGGCGGACTCTCCGGGAGACTGTCCTGGAAAGTTCGCCCATCCTCGCCCTCCTCAATGAGAGCTTCATCAGCACTTGGTCCCTGGTGAGGGAGCTAGAAGACATGCAGGTGAGTGGTGAGTGGATGGGAACAGCCTCATGGGAGCACCCCCGGGGCGGGGGGTGGGGGGGCTGGAGGCTGAGACATCAGGAGTGCACCCAACTCTCCCCACAGAACAACCAGGAGAACCCGTCCCACAAGAAGCTGGCCGACCTGCACTTGGAGAAGTACAGCTTCCCCGTGGAGATGATGATCTGCCTGCCCAACGGCACCGTGGTAGGCGGCCCCCCGCACCCGCACCAGCCCGGGCCAGGCCCCGTGAGGCTGAGGAAGCCAAAGCAAGGGGCATGGACTTAACACAGCTCCTCGGGCTTCAGGGCTGGCTCCACTGCTTCCTGCTGGCCTCCCAGCCAGCCTGAGCCTCACATGTCCCCATCTGTAAAGTAGGGATTGTCATGCCCGCCATAGGGAGTGTTGGGACACTCCCACGAGAGGGGGGACCTCAGTACTCTAGCCCTTTGGGGATGGGGCAGCATCGAGCACAGGCTCGCAGCAGGGTGGACAGGAACGTGGCCTGGAAGGGAAAGCTCACCCCGGACCATTGTGGCCAGCTCTGGGACAGAAGGAGGAAGGAGGGGCCGGGCCTTGTGACAAGCAGAGAGGACCAGGGGGCGCCCCCCAGGCTGAGCCAAGCTGCAAGACCCTACCTCCCCTTGGGGGCCCCTGCGAGCACTCACACCTCCCTCTCGTCAGGGTCTCACACAGCTTTGGGAGATGGACAATCACAGGTGCCCATTTTCCAAACAAGGAAACTAAGGCTCAAAAAGAGGCAGAGACTTGGCATAAGTTGCACAGTTAAGAAGCATAGCTGGTTGTGAAACCAGGCCTGCCTGGGGGCCTCAGGATCTCCTGCCCCTTACTTAGCCCAAGTCCTGAGGGATGGTTAGTGTGGGGCTGAGGGCCGTGGGAGGGAGGCCAGCTCCCCCGGGCTCTCAGGCCCGGGAGCAGTCGGGGAGCCAGGGGCGAGGCCAACCCGGAAGAGGGCCACCGGTGCGCTGGTGCTCAGCCCGGCGGAGCCCGGCGGTGGCAGGGCCCTGGCCTCACAGCGCTGGGCGGACAGAACTTGGCCTGGGGACCGCGCTCTCCTGCTCGCTTGTCCATGTGTTTCTTGGCTCATGTACCAGGCACCTGCCCTTAAGGAGCCGAGTAGCCGGCGTGGGAGGCAGAGGGGGCGGCAGGCACACAGAGCCGATGGGCATTTTGGCCCAAGGGAGTGTGGAGTCCATGGGTCATGGATGGAAGAGGGGCCGTCCGTGGGGGGTGGGAGCAAGGGAAAGGCGCAGAGTCAGGAGGCCCCCGCCCCGGCAGGTGGGGTGTGGGAGACGTCTCCTGGCACAGGGCCCCGTGTGCACGGAGGTCTGGTCGGCTTCCGCCCCCCGTGTTTGCCGTCTGCCTCGGGGCGAGGACAGTCAAGGCCTGAGCATCCCCTTTTCCTAAGAGAACGCGAGCAGACAGGGAGCGAGAGGGGCCCCCTCGCTCTGCTCACCCAGCCCCTCTCCCAGGTCCACCACATCAATGCCAACTACTTCTTGGACATCACCTCCATGAAGCCTGAGGATGTTGAGAACAACGTCTTCAGCTTCTCGTCCACCTTTGAAGACCCGTCCACGGCCACCTACATGCAGTTCCTGAAGGAAGGCCTTCGGCGCGGCCTGCCCCTCCTCCAGCCCTAGTGCGGCCTCAGGCCATGAGACGCCAGGCTGGACGGGGCGGGGGAGCTGAAGCAAAGGCCTCCGACACTGAAGGCTCCGAGCCAGCGGTCCTGGCACATTTCAAGCTTCGGGCACCCCCACCCCTGCCACTGCCAGGCTGCCTGTGCGGTTGGAGGTCAGTGAAGGGTTAGACAAGGGGGTGCCTGGGGCGACTGGACGGATGAACCTCTGACCCCAGCTGCCGCCATTAGCCCTTTACTGCCTGCGTGGTTCCAGAAGCTGCTCAGGACACCGAAAACGGACGTCAGGTCATCTCCCTGGACCTCACCCACTCAGGCACACAGCCCAGGTTCCTGTGGGGTAAAGATCAGGGAGGAGTGGTGCCAGGAAGACGGGGCCTCCCCTCTCTCCTTGCATTCACCGCCTCCCCTAAGAAAGGTCAGAAAGGCCTCGGACTGGGGGCTGGGGAGGGGTTGCCAGGGAAGCACTCTTGTTTGTCTGGAACCTTCTTCCTGGCTGCCCTCCTATGCCTGGTGCCCCCAGTGGGGTCAGTTTCAGCTGGAGACCGCCTTCTGGAGGCTCAGGGGAAAACCCTCCAGAAGAAGTCCCTGCGCCCCAGACCTCGGCTCTCCAGACGGCTCAGTCCAACCTAATGATAGGGCCCCAGCACCTGTTTGGGGACTTGCTGGAGGCTGCCTGGGGCGGTTCACTGCGAAGGAGGCTTCTGCTTCTAGCAAGGGAGTCCACTGAGGGCTTCCTGAGGCCCAGGGCCCAGGCACCCGCAGCGTCCGCCCAGCAGGGGTCACAGTAGGACTACTGGAGCCGGCCCCGGGCCCCTCGGACCCCAGCTCCACGGAAGTGTAGCTCAGCCAAAGACAGCAGCTCCCCCAGAGCCGTCAGGGCAGCCCCGCCCCACGCACCCCACCAAATGGCTGCTGGCCTTCCCTGGCCTCTCTGAAGGCCTCAGTCTCCGTCCCAAGCCACTGACTACAGCCAGTCTTTTTTATACATGCAGTAAAGTGTTTTTATAAGTCTTCTCACAGTTTGTAGATATTTTTGATAACGCCAACACTGAGGAGAGAGAAGGGGCGGTGTCTTCCCCCCGCAGCAGCCCCATGATGGCTGGACCTGAAATCCTTGATGGGTCCAGCTTGATGCCTTTGCAGCTGCGCCTGTGGGAAGAAATATTCCTCTCTTCCTTTCCTTCCAGCTTTTTAAAAAAGAAAGTCATTGTACCCCCAGCCCTATCCTTGTCTTCCCCTCAGGCCCATGAGGGTCCCTGGGCTTTCATTAAAGCCCTGGAGCCAAGGCTGCTTCCCAAGCCCTGGGGAGCTCACTCTTAAACCTGGAAAAGGAAGGCAGACACCTCCTTGGACACACTCCCAGGCCTCCCATTTGCTGAATTCCCCTGCCTGCCACTTAAGTATCCATACTGAGCCTTCCGTCGGTCTCTCTCTCTCTCTCTCTCTCTCGGGCACTCCTGTAACATTACTTCTATTTTCTTGTTTAATCCTCACAAAGAACCTGTGAGGCAGATATTAATCATTCCCATTTTGCAGATGAAGAAACTGAGTCTCAGGGAAGTGTCGTGACTTACCCAAGGTCACTGAGTGGTACAGTTGAGACTCAGCCTGTGTCTTGACTTTGGTGTTTTGTTTTGCACTGAGCCCCCACCTCTCACCCCTGCCCGTTTTCACTGACATGAAAAAGTTCAAACCAAAATGTCTCACCCCCCTCTGATCTCCAGACGAAATGAACCAGCAAGCAAGCGCAGCCAAGTTCTTTGTTTCCTGGGAGGCAGTGCTTCTATGCCCCTTAAAAGGGAGGGAGGGCACCGGAGTCTGTCTCAGTGCTGCCAGGCATGGGTGGCGGTAGCCAGTCCCATGAGCCACCCAGTGTCAGCACAGACTCCCGCCTCCCCACCCCACCCGGCAGGCTCTTCCCCTCCACACTGGCTCACCCCGCACTGAGAAATCCTTGTCCCTTGTAAGGTGCTGATTGCTCGGGCTTTCTCATCTTCATCCCATACCTTTCCTGACCCCTCCCCCCTCCCACTGTGCCTTGAAGCTCATGGTGGGGAGGGTCCTAGCTGCCCTCATCACCCCTCTGCCACTTCTCTCCCCTGTCCACGTGTCCTATAATAAAATCAGAAAGTCTAGGGTGGCTTTCAGTGCCTTTCCTTTGAGTAGGATATTGGTCAGTTCTGTCCTTGGTCTGACTCCTCTGTGGGATTGGCTTGGCAGATGGGCAAGGGGGCATGGCTGGAATGCCTTTCTGTCACCAGAGGGCTCAAGTGGTATTCTTTTTTGTTTTTCTTTTTTCTTTTCTTTTTTTTTTGAGAGAGAGAGAGAGAGAGAGAATACTGAAGTGGGGGACAGAGGCAGAGTTGGGTGGGAGTGGAGAGAGAATCCCATGCAGGCTCCACACCCAGCTTGGGGCTCAATCCTGAGACCCTGGGATTGTGATCTGATCTGAAATCAGGAGTCCGATGCTCAACCAGCTGAGCCACCCAGGCACCCCTTAAGTGACATTCTTAAAGTAAGTTTGTGATAGACCCAGTAAGTAGAACTTAGGACTATTTTTAGAATCTGATGCTCTGTGTTGAGAAAGATTCTAAAGTTAATTACACATTGTCTTAGAAGTAGAGCCTGACACAGGCATTATGTAGTTTTCTTGAGGGAGTACACTTCAGGAAAAACCTGTATAAGAACAAGTCAAGAAAGGGCACCTGGCTGGCTCAGTTGGGGGAGCATGGGACTCTTGATCTCAGGTTGTGAGTTTGAGTCCCATGCTGGGCGCAGAGATTTCTTTTTTAAAAATCTTAAAAAAAAAAAGCTTTAAAATTTTCTTTTTAAAAAATTAAAAGAAGGAGTGACAAAGAATGAGGAAAAGGAAAATGTTAAGCAGGGATAGAGTCTCAAATCCACGCCCTAGAATGATTACAGGCGAAAGGTTCTGGAACACAAGCCACACCACAGAGTAGAACTTGCCTTTTGTGCCCTGTGTTAGTCAGTCATTGATTTGGAGGATGAACTAACTTCGCAAGTTAGGGCCTCTGTTCTCCTTTTTTATCTTTTTTTTTAATGTTTTTTTAATTTATTTCTGAGAGAGAGAGCGCGCGAGCAGGGGAGGGTCAGAGAGAGAGAGGGAGACACAGAATCTGAAGCAGGCTCCAGGCTCTGAGCCCGACGCAGTGCTGTGAGATCCCACGAACCGGGAGATTATGACCTGAGCCGAAGTCAGGCGCTTAACTGATGGAGCCACCCAGGTGCCCCTGTTCTCCCTCTTATAAGTGCAGTTTTCCAGAGAAAGGGGGCAGCTGTGGGCTTCCAACGCAGCAGCTGGAGGCTGAGTTCACTGGCAGGGGAGAGGAGGGCTGGGTTGAGCACCAAGACGTCTACCCCCCCCCCCCCCCTCGGCCTCGGGGAGAGACAGCTAGGGTGGATCTGCAAGACCTGCCATTGACCAGGAAGGAGAATCAATGATTAAACAATTTGCCATCCTGGAAAGAAGGCTGGGCCTGGAAGTCAACCTTCATCATTTGAAATATGATTAGGATCAGAGTGGACAGCTCTGAGGTCTCTGACCAGGACAGCTATATAATTTGCAGGATCCTGTGCAAAATGAAAATGCAGGACCCTTGTTTAAAATATATATGTAATATAAAATTATATATTAAATTTTATATATAAATTTTATTACATACATTGCGGGGGGGGGGGGGGATAGCAGAGCATTAAAGCAAGCACGGAGTTCCGAGCAAGAGACCCTGTGACTGCCGAAACCTGTCCCCACTATGAAGCCTGGCAGCTGGAACTTGGAGGCTTTGAGACCAAAGAACTGTGGCCTGGGAGCCAGGCACTGCTGTACACTAAGGTCAGAGGAGGGTATGCGACCCAGGCCTGGCTGCCATCAAGACCAGGACCAGGACCAGGACCGTGAGGGTTTAAGCTCAAAGAGGGAGTGGGTGAGCGAGCCTGGAAGGAATGTGGGTCTCTTTCCCAACGCCTCTGGGGTCTTGCCCATCAATCTACTATTTCACTGAATCTGCCTTGTGTAGATTGTGAGATACATAAAGCCTAAAATAGAAAACATTACAAAGAGCTGAAATGCAGGAGTCAGATGAGAAAGAGGCCTCTTCCGGCCGGACAGAAGGCTGTAGAGGGTCTTGGCTGGGAAGCATTAAGTGTGAAAGGGGGATCTGGGCGAGATAAGGCAAGAGCTGGGTTCGGAGCGCCTGGAACGCCAGGTGGGGGCTTCTCACGGTACAGTAGGCATAGGGACAGCAGGCGCCACACAATTTGGGGGCCGAGTGGCGGACGCGATCGGAACTCGGAAGCTCGAGGTCGTCTCGGGACTACCCCGGGAGAGCTGCTAGAAGGCGGAGACCAGAGGCGGATGCGACCAATCAGGCCGCGGGGATTTCCCAGCGTGGTCAACTTTTCCCAAGGGCTGGGCCAGCGCAGGCGTGGCCTCGGGGATGGGCGTATCCCCTTCTGCGGGATCCTTGTGTGAGGCCCGCCCCCGCTGAAGCCGCGCTCGCCCCGCCCAGAGCGGGGTCCGTCTTACGAGGGCGCGCGAGGTCGCGGCCCGGTGCGCAGCCGCAGAGGATCACTTCCGGGGGCGGATCAGCGGAAGTGAGGGCGGTTGAGGCTGGGCGGCCCGCTGTGGTAGGAGGGGCCGTGAGGTGAGTGAGTCCCGGAGCTGGAATCTGAGGTAAGACTAGGTCCGAGTGCTGCTCCGGAGGCGGGAGCGCGGCCTCCCGGCCCGACTGTCCACGCAGCCTAGTGTCGGGCGCTGTGCGGAGCCTGCGGCTCCCGTTCCCGCGCCAGTTCTCGCGGGAGCCCATGTTGTCGGCCTAGCTTGGCTGGGGGTGGGAGGACTCAATGCCCGGCGAGGGTAGTTGCTCGCCTGTCACTGTCTTCATTGGTTGAGCCGTAGCAGAGGCTCCTCAGCCGGCCGGGCTACTTCGGCCGCCTCGTTTCTTCTGGGACCCGAGAGCAGCTAGAGCTTGGCCGACCTTGGCCCGGTGGGGTCGGGCCGTTGCGGGGGAGGGGAGGCGTGTCCCGGGCGAGCGCCCTGCAGCGGCTCCCCCTGAGCTCCGCCTGGGGCCCACGCGGACTGCCGCCCGTCACCGGGGTGACGAGAGCAGGCCTGCCCTGGAGGAGCCCCGAGTCTCCTGCGGGAGAGCGTGTGTGCACAGGCAATGCCAGCGGCCTGGAGAGGGGTCGTGGGAGCGCGGAGTTGCTAGGAATCACCTGGCGTTGCCAGCGAACCGGGGGAAGTCTTCTCGCCGACACTTGGGACGGGGAGGGCGGTGAAGGCCAAGCCCGTGTTCTCGTTCGTTCGTGAACAAACGTCGAAGTGCCCACTGCGGTGTTCTGTGTCTGGGGAAGCCTCTGCCCTTCGGCAAGACAGCACATTACACGAGGGCCTCATTACTGTTGTGGAAGGACTCCGAAGGAAACGTGGGGTGCTGGGGCAGGGGGGCAGTAAGGACCTGGCAGGGAAGGGAAGGCATTGCTTGATCCGAGCGCTGCAGAATGAGGAGCTCGGTGAAGAGGGTGCTGGTGTTTCAAGCGGCGGGAACGGTGCTGCGGCGGCCAGCGTGGCTGGAGGCTTAGGGGAGCGCGGGAGGTGTGGCTGTCAGGTGTGCGGGGGGCCTAACCGCAGGCCTCGGAGTTTCCTCTAGTGAGGTTGGGCCGGATCGTGGAGGTCCCTGCAGGCCGTTCTGAGTGTAGATGTGATCCTGCTGGTTATAGCGAGCCTGAGCGGGAGGGGGGCGTTAAACATAGGAGCAGTGTGTCCTAGAAAGATCTCTCTGGCTGTTGTGTTAGGCCCAGCTGAGTCTTTGGAAGTAAGTTCGGAGAGGAAGTGGCTGTAGCGCCTAGAGTGAGCAGCACAGGGAACCGCTGTTACGTGGAACTGTGGCAGCAGAGACATTCAGCAGAGCCTGGCCCAGAGGGACTTTGATAAAGGCTTGACCTGCAGAGAGTTGAGCCCATGCAGAAAGTAGCAGGATCTAGACCAGACTTGTACTTTCTTCTGGTGTGACCACCGAGTGACCTTAGTCCGTTTCCTCTCTCTAGCCTCCTTTCCTCACGTGTACCATAAAGTGAGTGATAATTCTTCTCCTGCAGGTGAAAGAAATCCTGCAAGGGAGGTTTTAGTCCGTCCCCTATTCAGAGCCTGCCTGTGGCTCCCCAGGGACTTCTCACCTGCCTGAACATTCCCAGCTCTCATGACTTGACCGCAGATTTCCTTCTGTGCCCCTCTTTATACCCCTGTCACCTTCCTGTCTTGGACCTGTGCTTTGGTTGCTGTTTTTCATCCCTTCCTTCCCCCTCTGAACTCACCATGAGGGTGCAGGGGCAGGGGCCTGAACTCACTTGGCCTGTTTAGTGTACCTTTCTTAAGCAGTGATATTCAGCCTTTGCTAGAATTAAGTATTTAGGTCCTGTTTCTCTTCCAGATTGTGTGTTTCGTGAGAGCATGGGTGTGTCTTACTCCTTCCAAAGTCCCTACAGGGCCCAGCACAGGGTGGGTATTGTTAGTGTTGGATGAACAAGGGAACGAGTCCATTGATTACATCTGCTCACCATACAGGAGCAGCTGTGAAGAATCCAGTCCTGAATGACCCCATCCATCAGTGTTTTGTTTTAACAGTTCATTAAGTACTTTAAAATCCCCTGTTTCACTGATGGATCCTTAAAATAATCTAGGTGGCAGCTCTTCTTGTCCTCTTTGCATATGGAAGAGCCAACTTTCAGAAAGGTTATATGACCTGCCAGAGGCTAAAAGACCAGTCATAGCTAAGCAGGAGAAAAACATTTGGATCTTTTCCCTGTAGCCCAGTAGACTCATATTGGCAAGAGCTAGCTGTTCGTTCTCCATTTGTCTATTTTACATCTCCCCTTGCCAGGTCCCAGCAGTGTTAGGCTTGGTGGCACATGCTGGGCTTTTACATCCCTTTTTCAGCAAAGAATGCTGGGTTTGGTGGGACCTACGATTTGGCTTCGTAACTACCAAAGGAATTTTTTTTTAACTATTTATATTTGAGGGAGGGGAGAGAGAGAGGGAGCGAGAAAATAAGTGAGGAAGGGGCAGAGAGAAAAAGGGAGACAGAATCCCAAGCAGGCCTGGCACCATCAGCACAGAGCCCCATGTGGGGCTTGAACTCTCAAACCATGAGATCATGACCTGAGCTGAAATTAAGAGTCAGAGGATTAACTGAACCACTGAGGTGCCCGCCCCCCCCCCCCCCCCCCGCAAGTTCTATTTACACCTTTACAAGTACAGTAAAATCTTGGATTGTGAGTAACTTGTTCTGGCAAGCGTTCCTCAAGACGAGCAACATTTCTAATAAATTTTAACTTGATAAACGAGTGATGTCTTGCAGTAGGAGTGCTGTGTGACACCCAATGTCACATGATCATTACTGAGCCAATGGTTCTTGAAATTCGCTTTGATATACAAGTGCTTTGGATTACAGGCATGTTTCTTTCCGGAAGGAATTATGCTCACAAACCAAGGTTTTACTGTATTGCCTCAGGAAACCTCAGGGGTCAGGAAGGCTCCCATAGTTTGCCAAGCTCATGTAACAAGTCTGGAACAGAACCTTTAAGGGTCTGGATTTGGAGCCATTGTTAAGTGAGGGCAGTCTCTTGAGCTGTTTTTCTCCCCTGTGAAACATCTGAGAAAACTTGGTGTAAGTCATGGCTCTGCAGGACCTGGTTTTTGTGGGGCTTGTTTCACAGGGAGAGAAACCCGGTGTTCCTTAAGATGGCCTGATATGAAGGAGTCACGCCTCCAACCTCCCCGAGCTGCCCCGTGGCTGCCTTGTCCTTCAAGTGCAGGAGCCGGTTGAAGTGTCAGGAATGGAAGCCAGTGTGGTAAGGAAAAGACATTCCCAGGGCAGGGCCGGGGTGGGGAAAGGTTGAGCCCTGGGTCTGCTGAAGTTCTTTAGGAAATTCTGAGACTCTCCAGTTAATTCTTCCTTTCCCCTGGAGGTGACACTTCCACATACCTCCTGCCCTCCCACAGGCAAAACCAACTGTGGTCTTGGAGGCAGTTAAGGAGTCAACGTGTTTCTGCTTTTCTGTGCTGAGGAAAGGGAGGGAAGCCAACATGATCCCTACACCCAACTAATTCCTCACCTCTTCACTGATCCTCCCGGCACTGACGATGCCTTGGCAACAGCAGTATCCCCCTAAGTGGCTGGCCAAGGTGAAGGCTAGCAACTGGGGAACCTGCCCTAACTCGTATTAAGACTTGTAAGACTGGACTTAACTCCACCCTGCACCCTGTTCCTGGGGACTTCAGTCTCCCTGCTAAAGGGGTGGGGGGGGGGGGTAGGATCGAAGAGTAGTTAGACCCTTTCTTAGCTCCTTGTCACTTTCTGCTTTAGACCATCCCAATCTGGCAAAACAAGCCCCATGGGGCTGCTCGCAGTGTAGTGAGAAGAATTGGAACCAACCTGCCCCTGAAGCCATGTCCCCGGGCATCCTTTGAGGTAAGTGTACTGGAAGAGCAGGGTAAGTAGAAGCTCAGAAACTATGTATGGGAAGATGGTGCTATTTGGTGTTGCTAAGGCAGGTTGCTTTCCCGATCACTTTTTCATTTTGTCCAGAAATATTAAGTACATACAATGGATACTGGTCATTGTGCCTTCCTGATTGCACACAAACTGTGACCACAACTGTCAGACTTCCAATCTGTTAATAAATGAATAATCTTGCATCTTTGGTGCCACCACTAAGTGACTAAGTTTTCATCAGGCTCCTGCAGTCCAGCTTATCAGAGCAGGCCAAAGGCCCTGCTGAACTGCGTTTCCAGAGTAGCCGTGTCTGTGCTCTCAGGTGTTTGCCTGCAACCCTCTCAGGTCTCTATCAGGTCTCTATGTGGGACACAGAGGTCGAACTCTGCTTTTCTTACCAGCCCGAAGACCTGGCCACTTATGTTTCCCTGAGACCATTACTCCTCAGCCTTTTCTTTCTGGCCAAGTCTGGGCACTCCTTTACTAGACTACTTAAGGCTTCCTTCTGGGTCTAGGGGGCCTTTGGCACCCACTCTGTGGCAGATGCTTCCCCAGCCCGTCTCAGACGCACCCTCCTTCTGCAGTGGAAAGCCAAGTAGCATTTTTTAGGCCCAGCTACCTCCCTCTAAGCACGAATGGTTAAGTACCAGCTCCTGGCTAGATGCTTAAGGTGTGTACATTTGGGGAACTGAGGCACAAGTACTTAAACTGCCTACACAGATGTGACAAATATATGCCTGAAGACATGGGTCCAGGTGGAAACAGAAATGAAGGGAGTTTCTGTATCAGATGCTGAGCTGTGAAATCTGTAGCTCATTCTGGAGTCAGAAGTGGTGTCGGGGGTGGTATTAGAGTCAAGAATGGAGTTGGAAGTGTGGGGGTGGCCATCCTGTGACCCAGATTGCCAGTTATCCAGAGCTGCCTAAAGGGCATGGGCAGGGTGTGGTCCTAGCTGCCCAAAGCATCAAAACAAAGGGGAGAACAGCTAGGGAACAGAGGGACTCCGTGGTGTTGACCCCCCACTTAGCTATAACCCCTTCAGTCCTTTAGCCAGATGCTGCTGGGCAGGGAGTGTCAAAGGCACAGGCTCCCACAGAGCAGGGGCGTGGTGGGAGCAGGAGTAGTAGTACTGGCTAACATTTACCGAGCGCGTGCCGTGTGCCAGGCACGGTGCGTACTTCTCTGTATATGTTAATGCATTTAACTGTTGGTAGTGGAGCAGCACTCTGGGAAGGAAAACAAGCGGAGGCTTCCCCTAAGTGGCCCATCTTAACGGTAACTTCTGGGTTGTCCTTTTCTGTGTGAGCTTGGAGTGAGTATCACATCACTCCTGTGAGACCCAGGTTCCCTATCTTAAAAGCTGGAGCTACCAATTCTGATCTACCTACCAGTTTGTAGCAGAAACATCTGAATAACCCATGGGTATAGATGGGTTTTTGAGAAATTATTCCTGGATTTGATTGTAAATTCCCTTAAATATTATTTAAGGGAATCTTGCTGATTTATTTTTTAAATTTATCCACACAAAAAATTATGGAAAGTAAAAAAGGAGAAAGAAAAATAAATTACATCTAATCACATAGTCCTAACATAAAATAACTATTAATGTTTTTGTGTAGTTCTGTTCCATCTTTTTATAGATGCATGGTTTTTTTTTTTTTTACTTTGTTACAATCATAGCATGACAGAATCCTCCTAACTTTTTATTTAATAGAGTCACTTAGCCTTGTCTGTTCCTTGGTTGTTCATTTGGGTTGAGGGGATATCTTAAGGAATCCTCTTATTCTTTTGGTATAATTTCTTGTTATTTAACTTCTCAAGTTTGCTTAAAACAATGCTGCTATAACAGTGTAATCCTAATTAGCCTCAGATGTGTTGTAAAGAGCTAGTCAGGAGAAACTTCCTGTTGATAACAAGACTGTTGATCTTGCACATGTATTCTCACAGCCAGAGAGAGCAAGATGCTCTTAGTGGCCATTTCTATTAAAATGCAACTCTGACCAGTCCCCACTGAAGATCCTTTGCTCTAATCAGGGACAGCAAATTTTTTTTTAATGGTTTATTTATTTCTGAGAGAGAGAGAGAGAGAAAGCGTGAGCAGGGGAGGGTCAGAGAGAGAGGGAGACACAGAATCCGAAGCAGGTTCCAGGCTCTGAGCTAGCTGACAGCACAAAGCCTGACACGGGGCTCAAACCCACAAACCGTGACATCATGACCTGAGCAGAAGTCGGACGCTTAACCAACTGAGCCACCCAGGCACCCCACAAATGTTTTCTTTAAAAGACCATATAGTAAATATTTTAGTGTGTGGGCCATAACTACTGTTACAACTGTTCACTTCTGCAGGTGCAGCTTAAAAGATACCACAAACAATAAATGAATGGGCGTGAACTTTCCCCAGTAAAACTTTATATGTAAAAACAGTTCCCAGGGCGCCTGGGTGACTCAGTCAGTTAAGCATCTGACTCTTGGTTTCTGCTCAGGTCATGATCTCATGATTTGAGTTTGAGCCCATCATTGGGCTCTATGCTGGTGGCATGGAGCCTGCTTGGGATTCTCTGCCTCCTTCTCTCTCAAAAATAAACATTAAAACAAACCCACAGGTCCCAATCCTACCCTAGGCTGCCATGTTTTGCTTGGAAGATAGAACAGCCTCATAACTAGTCTCTTCACTCTCTCATGCATGTTCCACACCGCAGCCAGAGTAATCTTTTAAGATCTGATTCTTACTTAAAATCCTCCAGTGACTCATTATTGATCTTAGAATCAAAGTTTCTAATTTGCTTTCCAGCCTTTTGCAAACCACCCTCCCCATCCCCGGCTCTGTGCAGCTGTGCTGAACTATTTGTAATCCCACAAACTCTCTTCTGACCTTTTATTCAAACTGTTTCCAATGAGGAACTGTCTTCTCCCCTTGAGGAAGCTGCCCTGGCACCTAGGGCTGAATTAGGTGCCCCCCTCCATATGTTTTGCAGCCTTTGATAAGTCTCCTCTTGATGTCAGTGTTTTTTGATGGACTTTTGCTTTCCCGTAGACCCTGCCCAACATCTCTGACCTGTGTCTGAGGGATGTACCCCCGGTCCCTACTCTGGCTGACATCGCCTGGATTGCTGCAGATGAAGAGGAGACATATGCCCGGGTCAGGTAGCTGAGGCACTAGCTGGTCTGCTGGGGAACAGGGAGGGAGATTCTGTCCAGATGAGATGGCAGGCAGCAGGGAGAGTGCTCAAGAGGGGCTGAGCGCAATAGGAACGAAAGCTGTGGGCTCTGAGTGGGAGCAGACCTGGCTGTGTTACTCGTGTAGCAATGAGTGAAGGAATTCTAGAAGGGGCACAGTGGCTGGCTGTCTCTGACTGACATACCCGTCTTTCCCTGGTCCAGGAGTGACACACGGCCCCTGAAGCACACCTGGAAGCCCAGCCCTCTGATTGTCATGCAGCGCAATGCCTCCGTGCCCAACCTGCGTGGGTCTGAGGAGCGGCTCCTGGCCTTGAAGAAGCCAGCCCTGCCAGCCCTAAGCCGCACCACAGAGCTGCAGGATGAACTGAGCCACCTGCGCAGCCAGATTGCTAAGATAGTGGCATCCGATGCAGGTAAGAACTCCTGAATCAGGGTCAGAATACAGTAGGCTGTTCCTTTTACCCTGGCTTTTGGTACAGGATAAGGGTAGGAAAATGATGGTCCATGATTCAAGGGGCCATAGGCCCAAAGCTCTGGGGCTGTTCTGAGGCCTGGCTGGCCTCTAGTACTCCTTGGATGGTTTCCATCGGTCATTTTGGCTGACTGGTCTGGTTAGGAACAAAATCTTTACCTGTGACCTCAGGCAGATTCCCTCCCTTGGCCACAAAAACCAATACCCTCTTCTAGGTGTCTTTAAGATCACATATTCCATGAGCCCTCTAGCAGCTTTCATTTTCAATGAGAAATAAGTATTCCCCACCACTAAGAGAGCTATCCCCTGTAAGCACTTATCGTCCCTTTCCTTGTTCTACTAGAGACCACCTCCCATCCTCCCATCTATCTCAAAGGCAGAACCACTGGAAATAGACAAGAGTCTGTCTTGATCTCGTGCATGAAACATCAACATGTGGATTTCGCCCAAGTTGCCCAAGGTTTATCCTCCTTTTCCTTCCATCCTCACTTTCCTAGTCCTTGTTGACTTGAGGTTTGGGAGCTATGACTTTATCTGTTGGTGCAGCCCATGAAAATCATTTGACAGTTGTATAAAGAAAGTAGACTTGAACTTTGCATTTATATGTTGGCTACATTTGTATCATCCAAGAGACAAGCTGAAGTAGTTGATGAAAAATGAAACTTAAAAATCTTTTTGTTTTGAGAAACTAGGAGGACTATCACCATTCTGTTTTTGCTACTCTTCCAGTCACTCAGAAGCATAGCCCAGTTAGAGAAAGGACAAATTCTGACCTTGGTTCTGTTACTGCTGCTTTGGTCGAAATAGGGCTGTCACTCCATAGCCCAGAATGGGAGATTTTAGGTGCCTAAGCCTTTATGGGGTAGGTTTTTCCACACTCCCAGAACACTGGAAGAGCTCAGTGCTTCTCTATCTTCTTTAGAGCCTGAGAGGGGAGGGTAGTGGAAGAATCTTCCACTGGCTTACACGTACTGTCCTGGACTCTGCCAGAATGTCATGGTGTCAGCCCAGGAAATGAGTGTTTTTGGTAGGCAGTGCTTGTGGGGAGAAGATATTACTGCTGTGTTCTAGCCCCAATGTCCATCCATGCCTTTGTTTTCTCTTTCAGCTTCGGCTTCATTAACGCCAGATTTCTTATCTCCAGGAAGTTCAAATGTTTCTTCTCCCTTACCTTGTTTTGGATCCTCATTCCACTCTACAACTTCCTTTGTCATTAGTGACATCACCGAGGAGACCGAGGTAGAGGTCCCTGAGCTTCCATCAGTCCCCCTGCTTTGTTCTGCCAGCCCCGAATGTTGCAGACCAGAACACAAGGCTACCTGCAGTTCGTCTGAAGACGATGACTGTGTCTCTCTATCCAAGGCCAGCAGCTTTGCAGATATGATGGGGATCCTGAAGGACTTCCACCGGATGAAACAGAGCCAAGATCTGTAAGTATTTGACAAGGAGCTCTGGTGACGTATTTACTGTTTAAGTCACTTGTAGCCAGTGGTCTAGTAGAAACTTAGTAAGTCCTCAGTAGTAGCTATAATTTACTCCATTCACAAGCTATAGCTTGCTTGCTTAATAACACCCCAGGCTCCGGTTTGAGGAAAGAGCAACACTTTACACTTGGTTGGATGATCTAATTCAGTCATTAGTAGAGATTTATCTAATCCAACTTCTGTCCCCCAGAGGGACTTCACCACTTTAGTTCTTTCTGGTGACAAGTGTCCCCATGCCCCACCCTTCAAAATGGGGTTGCATAATAATTATTATCTCAAACTGGTAGACTTTTTGATAGATGGAGAATTTCATAAAGTTAGGGACGGTTTCTGCTTTAAAATATGGTGGTCCCCTAGAGGAGCCTGGGTGACTGAGTTGGGTAGGTGTCCGGTTCTTTGGCTCATGCTCTGAATCAAGCCCAACATTGGGCTCTGTGCTGACAGCACAGAGCCTGCTTGGGATTTTCTCTCTCAAACTCAACTTTAAAAAATCTGTATATACGGTGGTCCCTTCTTATATAAGCCAACCCTGAACTAGGCATTTGAAACTCTGAACTTGGCTGCCCATCAGAATTTGTTAAAAATACACCTTAAACTTAATAAAGCAGAACCCCCAACGAGTGGAGCCCTAGGTGTTTTAGGTGGGGGTGGGAAGGAGTTTAGGAAATACCTACCTTGAGAAACTCGCCTAGCAGAGAAGCCCGAGAGCTCCAACCAGAGGGAGTCACTACCTTGCAGTGTTTCTCCAAGTGTAGTCTGAGCCTCCTTCGTGGGACGCACCACAGGAGCTTGTTCACATGCAGGTTCTTGAGCACTGAAACACTGAAGTTCAACATCCAGACCCCAAAGGCCAGGTGTGCAGCTGTTCGTAAATGCAGATTTAAAAAAGCTCTTTTGGGGCCTGGGACATGAGGTCTTTCTCCTGACTTGAAGTTCTTGTTGAAGGTTACCTTGGTACCTCTGGCCCCCAATTACTTGCAAAGGCTGGCTGACTTTAGAGAAGTCATTTTTAACCTCCCTTCTTGGGCCTAGCCAGGTTGGTCATACTGACCCACAGTTCCTAGATCTCCTGCATTCCCAAATTCAGCTGCTGCTGCTTTTAAGCTGTCCTATGCCTTTTTTTCCTGGTCAATGTTTTATAGAATGACTCAAATTTTCTGTTACTTGCCTCTTCACCATATTAGATCCAAGCCCCTTCTCCACTTATTTGTTAATAGAACTAAATTGATAACTAAAAATGAGAAAGTAGCCCATCAGCAAAGATTCAGAAATGTGACAGGTTGATTAGCCCTTACACCTAGCCTAATGACCAGTAAAATGCCTTCATAAGGATGTATGTAATTTAAAGCACCTATTTTCCAAGTTTTTAGGACACTCTTTTATGATGTATCAGGTAATTTAAACATACCCCAATCTGGAGTTGATTTTGTTCTCTTGGCTCACTTATGATGTGAATGTTTCACTATGAATTCTAGATCTCTTATAAAAACCTCAGGGAAGGGGCATTTACTTCGGTGGCTCAGTTAAGTGTCTGACTTCGGTTCAAGTCAGTTTGTGAGTTCAAACCTGCATCGAGCTCTGCACTCTCAGCTTCAGATCCTCCATCTCCCTCTCTCTCAAATATAAAAAATCAACAACAACAACAAAAAAACACACCTCAGTGGTAACAGACATAAGTAATCTACCTGATAAAGAGTTCAAAATAATGGTCATAAAGATACCAAACTGGGGAGAAGGTGGGGAGAAGAAAGGATGAACACAGAACTTCAACAAAGAGATAGAAAATCTATGAAAAATACAAGTCATGGAGCTGATGAACAGAATAACTGAACTGAGAAATAACACTAGAGGGGTTCACCAGCAGATCAGATGAAACAGAAGAAAGGGTAAGTGAACTCAGAGACAAAGCACTAGAATTCCCCCAATCAGAGCAGTAAGTAGGAAAAGAAATGGGAAAAAAAAAAAGACAAATTAAGGAACTTAAAGAAGCAACATCAAATGGATTAACATTCTCATTGTAGAGCTACAAGAAGAGGAGAAAGAAAAATCTTACTTGAAAAAAGAATGGCTTAAAACACCCCTTATGTGGGGAAGGAAACAGACCTCTAGATCCAGGAGGCCCAGAGAGTTCCAAACAAGAAGAACCCAAAGAGACCCTAAAGGCAGGAAGAAGGGAATGAAAATGTATTCAAAATGCTAAAAGAAGAAAAATTCCAGCCAAGCAAAGTTATCATTCAGAACTAATATTCCAGACAAGCCAAGAGAGTTTATCATCACTAAATCAGCTGTACAAGAAATGCTAAAATAACCTCTGTAAGCTGAAAAAAACACTAATCAGAAACAGGAACACAAGAGCAAATCTCACTGGAAAGATAAATGGAATAAAAATAAAAATAAAAATGTCTTTATCACTTATTAAGGTTAAAAACACAAAAGTAAAATAGAAAGACAAAAGTAAAAACATTGTAACTGATTACAATAGTTAAGGGATACACAAGATAAAAAGATGTAAAATGTGACATCAAAAACAGAATAGAGGAATAAAAATAAAAATGTTTGCTTTAGAATGTGATCAAACTTAAGTTGGCAACTATTTTATCAATTTAAAATAGACTTATTGATAAAGTTCTACTTAGATTAATCTTAACTACAAAACAAAAACTTACAGTAAATATACACTAGATAAAAAAGAATATAAACATATCCCTAGAGAGTATCATCAAACCACAAAAGAAGAAAACAAGAGAAGGTACAGAGAAGAACTACAGAAACAGAAAACAATAAAAAATGGCAAGTACATACTTACCAATGTTTATGCTTTAGAGAGAGAGAGACAGTGCAAACAGGAGAGGGACAGAGAGAGAGGGAGGCAGGCACAGAATCAGAAGCAAGCTGTCAGCACAGAGCCCAACAATGGGGCTCAAACTCACGAACCAGGAGATCTTGAGCCAAAGTTGAATTGACAGGGCCACCCTGGCACCCCAATAATTATACTTTAAATGCAATAGACTATGCCAATCAAAAAACACTGGCTAGGGCGCCTGGGTGGCTCAGTCGGTTAAGTGTCCGACTTCGGCTCAGGCTGTGATCTCACGGTTTGTGGGTTCGAGCCCCACGTCGGGCTCTGTGCTGATGGCTAGCTCAGAACCTGTTTTAGATTCTGTGTCTCCCTCTCTCTCTGACCCTCCCCTGCTCACGCGGTCTCAGAAATAAAAACATTAAAAAAAAAAAAAACACTGGCTAAATGGGCAGCATGCAACTCTTGATCTTGGGGCATGAGGTTGAGCCGTATGCTGGGTATAGATATTAAACAAATGAATAAATAAAAATGTTTATGCTTAGGGGAGAGAGAGGGAGGGAGACAGAGGATCTTAAGCAGGCTCTGTGCTGACAGCAGAGACCCCGATGTGAGGTTCAAACACAAAAACCGTGAGATCATGCCCTGAAGTTGGACACTTAACTAACTGAGCCACCTAGGTGTCCCAAAAAGGACTAAAAAAACAAAAAAAAGCCTGTGGCTAAGTAGGTTTTGTTTTTTAATCTAAGTGCTGCCTACAAGAGACTCTTAGATGTGAGAACACACACAGATGAAAGTGAAGGGATAGAAAAGGATATTCCAGGGGCGCCTGGGTGGCTTAGTCGGTTAAGCGTCCGACTTTCGCTTAGGTCATGATCTCGCGGTTCGTGGGTTCGAGCCCCACGTCGGGCTCTGTGCTGACTGCCAGCTCAG